>NC_092137.1:16602778-16940778 GCF_043159975.1 Macaca nemestrina | reverse complement strand
TTTTTAACAATGACCACAGGATCAAAATTTATTATTTTATTTGTGTCAAGTTACAATTTCCTCCTTTTTGTGCTCATTTACTTTTATAATCAGATGCATCTGTATTCTATTCTACCTTGCTCCTGCAACAGCTCTTTCTCTGACACCAATTATTACTTCTACATCCAAGTCTAAATAAACAACATATTTGAGCTGTCAGTCTGACTGAATTTCACACTATTTGCCACTTCTACTTTTTTGGAACCTTTACCTTCTGGATCTATGACACTGCTCTCTCCCAGAGCCTGGTACCCCTACTGGGTAGCTAGATCCAGAAAAGAAATAGCGATCACTACAACTCGGCTCTCAGAAAGCCACATCCCTAGGAAAAGGGAGAGATTATTACATCAAGGCAACACCTCGTGGAAAAAAAAAAAAAGTCTGAGCAGCAGCCTTGAGCCCCAGATTTTCCCTCTAACATAGGCTACCCAAATGAGAAGGAACCAGAAAAACAATTATGGTAATATGACAAAACAGGGTTCTTTAACACCCCCCAAAAATCACACCAGCAATGGATCAAAACCAGGAAGAAATTCCTTATTTGCCTGAAAAAGAATTCAGAAGGTCGATTATTAAGCTAATCGAGGAGACACCAGAGAAAGCTGAAATCCAATTTAAGGAAATAAAAATAAAATGATACAGAAATGAGGGGAGAAGTCTTAAGTGAATTAGCATAAATAAAAAAACAATCACAACTTCAGGAAATAATGGATGAAAGAGAAATGCAAAATGTTCCAGAAAGTCTCAGCAATATAATTGAACAAGCAGAAGAAAGAACTTTAGAGCTCTATTTCTTTTAAGACCTTTAGTTGGGCACCATTTCTTCCATCCACCACTCAGTTTTTGGTGTTCTGCTCTTGGTTCATAGCTCTGATTACTTCATTTAGGAGTTCCTGTCTATCCCCATGTATTTATTAATTCTGTTCAGATGGCTGATGGTACATATCTTGCAAGAGCTTCTCTCCAACCTTTAGAAACTGACCTCCCTAAATCATTCTCACTACTTATTTCCTGGTTCAGCCTTTGTCAGTTGGCCCTGTATACAGTCTTTCTACTTCTAGTCTAAGCATCCTCAACTTTATTCTCTACATGGGCAATAGAGTTCATCTAAAACACAGATCAACCATTTTACTGTCATGTTTAAATTCCTCTAATTTCTTCCCATTGCCTTATTAATAGAAAATATTACATTTCTCTAAAGCCACCTACCTCTCAGCTACATAATTTATCACCACCTTTAGCCTTGCATGTTACATTCTGAAGTGCTGGGCTACTTCTCATTTCCTATACACAGCATGTTTTTTCACACTTTGCATATTTCTCAAGCTGTTTCTTCTGCTTGGTGTGCTCCAGTTCCTTCTCTTCATCTTATTAATATTTCATCCTTTAAACCTCACTGCAGGAATTATCTCTTCCAGTAATCACTCGTTAAGCATCTAGCCTGGTAAGCAAACTTTTTCAGTGCTACACGCATCCTAACCTCTATGTCTGCAGTTGGACGCTCTCTACAACAATTGTTACTTGGCAGCATTTTTTCTGAATTGTGCAATCTTCCTAAGAACTACTTAGTATATCTATCACTTATTACTGTGTTAATCCCACTGCATGTTTCAATAATGTTCATGAAACTAAACTTTCAGAAGCAATGTGGTCTTGTGTGGCCTCTGGCATATTTTATACATCTCTATGAACATTAAAGATGTAAGAAAACTTGAAATCAGTAAGCACAACATTCCCATTTTGTAGATGAGACATCTGAGACCCACAATCATATGAATAATACATGAGAAATCCTAGACTGGAACCAGAATATCCTAGTTATTAATCTGGTGTTCTTTTTTAAAAATTGTGGTTTGATGAAAAGTTATCAAAATGTTTTCCCTGAGCATTAAATACTTTAAAATTTTCAGCAAGGCTGTGTTATAGCCCTGTGGTTAATACTAAAGTGATGTTTTGCTTTGATTTGCATATTCCTTAAAATATATACACTCATTATATTGAAGACGTTCTATTTTATTCTGTATTTTAAATTCATACAAATTACAACATGAGTTTATCCTGAAACCATTGTCTTTACCTTTGGTTGAAGCAATGAGGTTTTGGCTTGTCTTAAAATAATATTCTATTTGGAAAAGTGTGGTATTTTCCGTACTCTGTACCTTTTCAAAATATTAAACATTGTTTGCCAAACAGCATAATAGGTGGAATTTTGAAAAGAAACAGGCTAAGCATAATGTTCTCCATTTTCCCTTTTTTGAGAGAATCAAACTATAGCCATAAGTTGAGCTATAGTTTAGAATTTAAGTGTGAGAGTGCACAAAGAAAATAGATACCTAAGAAAATAGATAAAATGAATGAATAAATAATATTTTATTTATACTGAGTATATTCTAAGTATGTGATTTTAGCCTTATACTGACTGTATCCAATATAGTCAAAAGCATGATTAAACTTTTGAAAATTCATCAGAGTAAATTATCATTATAAACAGTCCTATAGTGTCTTCTAGCTCACTGCTTGAAATAGGCCAGTTGTTACCAAACTGATTAGTCTATAGTTTATTAACATAACTTCTTCAAAAAATACCCCAATGAGTTCTGACTCATTTTATTGAGGCTTTGATGTAAGTATATAGAAAAATAAGTATGTAGAAAAACGTACACCATCTCCCACCAAGTGATTGTGATGATGCTTCTCTATTATATACACAAGCTCAGAGTAAAATTCTTGTAGAATTTCAGTGAGGGAAAAAATTATCTTCTTATAAACTGATATGTGATGTTTATACATTCAATGTAACTAAAACACGTCTTCTTGCTTTGGATTTATCATTTCCAAGCAATAGAAACCAAATCTGGCCCACTTAAGCAAATGGAATTTTTAATGTAAAATAACAACAGAGAGACTGGCACTTTAAAGACATGAATTTATTTGGGAATAAGTAGAGGATTATAATCTGGAATATGTATGTTATGACAAATCATAGGCGTATTTGGAGAAGTTGTGTAGGGAAGACTTTTAAAAGGCAAAAACAGAAGGCTGTATAAGTTTTGAAACAAAACATTATTGGTTCTGGGGGTCTGTTGTACAAGTTGATGTTAACTCATTGGTGGAAACAGTCCTTAGCAAATGTTTTTGTGAGGACAGCTTATCTGAAATGTAGTCTTGAGGAATTTTCATGATAATCCTTTTATGGACATGAGTAGGACAAGTAAGATGAGCAGGACTTGTAGGTCATGCAGATTTTTTTCTTGGGGGGTGGTTTAGAAAGTCCTTGTGTTGGTGCTTATCTTGAACACATGTATATGATGAGATCCTATCCTCTTTTTTATGACCTCTCAGCTTCACTTTGCTTGGGGTTTGACATAAGTGACTATTTTGTCAATGAAGACTTGCAGAAAAGGCAAGCTATGGAAGGAAATAACACAAAAGGCTCCATGAGTCCTTTGTGAGAATTGTCCTAAGAATTGGTAGCTTTCAATTCCAAGAGTTACCAGTTCCTTCCAAAGGTGAAAGGAAGTGGCATCTTGCTTCAGTTCCCACTTATGACACCAAATTAGATCAACGTACTAAAAAATCAAGAGAAGGAATGATTCTCTAAGGAAATAAACTTATTCAGGAATAACCATGGGTTTCTAATGCATGATACACATGCTAAGATTAATCACAGTCAAATCTGGAGATGCTTGGAAAAAGGGAAACTTTTAAAGGCAAAAAGAAGTCTACATAAGCTGTTGTGAAAAAAAAAAAAATCATTGGTCACAGGGGCCTGTTGCAGAAGCTGGTGTTAACTCATTGGTGGAAAGAGCTGTTTGCAAGGCAGGGTGTTCTTGTGAGGGCAATTTATCTGTAATGCTACAGTCTTGAGTAATTGTTTGTGATGAGTCCTGTGTCAGACATTCATGCAGAATGAGCAGGGCTTGCAAGGAGTGCACAAATTTATTGTGGGTGTTTAGTCAGTCCTTGTGATAGTGCTTACCTCAGACATGTGTGCATGAGATTATCTCCTTCATGACCTCCTGTATTAGTGTGTTCTTACACTGCTATAAAGACATGCCCAAGATGGGGTCATTTGTAAAGGAAAGAGGCTTAAATTGACTCACATTTCTGCATGATTGCGAGGCCTCAGGAAACTCACAATCCTGGCGGAAGGGGAAGCAAACCTGTCCTTTTTCACAAAGGCAGGGGAAAAACCTTATAAAACCATCAGAACTCATGAGAACTCACTCACTATCATGAGAATAGCAAAGGGGAACCACCACCATGATCTAATCACCGCCCACAAGGTCCCTCCCCTAACACGTGGAATTGCAATTAGAATTAAAATTCAAGATGGGATTTTGAGTGGGGACACAACCATACCATATCGCCTTACATATCTCATTTGCTTTCATTCTAATGTAAATGACTCCATCTTGGCATTGGCAGCTTTTACTGGGTATACTGGAATGTCAGATTGAGTGTATGCAGACCTTATCAGAGGCAGAAACAAATGCCTATGTGGGGGTTTAGAAGGAGAATCAACAACAGTGATAGCATAGCAGTCAATAGTTCGATCAAGACACTGAAAGTGAAATAAATACATTCTAATATTTATTTTGTACTGTGGACATTTACTCAGAATTCAAACGTTCAAGAGAGAGTATTTGGTTTGCTGAATTTAGGCATTAGGCTTGCCCCCACTGTAGCCAGAGAGAAGCATTTGATCACTTGGACCCACATAGTGAAATGTTGGCACATAGATTTACTTTCCCACTGAGACATCACACAAGGAGAGAGGGATTATTTGCCAAAATCAAATCAGGGGGCCATTGGAGAGGGAGGAGTAAAGACTTGAGCTGTCAAAGTATGATGAGAGTCCTCTGTACCCAACTCTATTCTATCTGCTACATATACAGGAAGGAAAAAGTGCTTGACTTCATAGAGCTTACAGTACTAAATAAATTACCAAAAAGAAAAAAATATATCAAATGAAGTGAGTGTTATAAAAAGAGAAATACAGGTTGCTAGAGAAGAGGTCCTAACCCAGTTGATGAGAACCACATTGTTATTTCTTTTTTTCTGGCTTGCACATGATTGGAAAAAAAATGATTTGCTAATTGTGTTTCTTGTTACTGCTGTTTCTTGGCACCCTCCTCATCTCCTTCTTCTAGTTTTTCATTTTGCATATGTGTAATTCTGTTTAATTAACCTTTGTTTATGTGCACAAAGTGTATATTCACATGCTTTGGGATAAAAACAAATATAACATCTGCCATTTATTGAACACACACTACTCACCAGGACCTAGAGACACAATATAATCCTAAGGCAAATGTTGTTATTCATAACTTACATGTGAGAAATGACACAGGGTTGCTTAGAGGTAATAAATATCAAAATCTGGATCTGAAACCAAATCCTTAAGTGGGAGAATGGCATGTTATAAAATAATACACACATAAAACTATAGCAAATATGTTTTGACTTTTATTAAAGAAATGGAAAAATCATTTGTAAAACTCCAATAAATAATACAGATAAAAAATAAGCATATCCAGGATTATGATAACACAATTGGATTCCAAGATATTTCTCTTATAGCTATGACTGGGATTTAAAAGCATGGATCAAAGTTCAGAAGACTAGGGTTCCCATTTCAACATCACCATTTCTCAGCTTTGTGGCCATAGGGAAATCACTTAAATCTATTTGAACGTTAGCTTTTTATCTACAACATACTGACACTATTTTGTTAATTTTGGATGTCACAGAAATGCACTTATGTTTACTATCTTCATTTTTCTACAGGGAGTAGAAACATGTGTATTATAAATCTTCCCAGTATTTCTTCCTGTTTTTCACAGTTTAGAGATGTGATTGTTTATTTCAGTGACTTAGCAAAAAGATAAAATAATTCTCATTGAAATATGGGAATCACTTCACAGCTCCACTTCAGTGCCACTGGGGTTTTCTCTCCAGGCTGTGAAGTTTTGCACCATTTCTTCTGTAATTCACTGCTGACTTGGACAGCGGGCCTATTTTTCAGTAGGAGTTAACAAACGCCTTTCCCAGGGAAGCATTTACTGGAAGGGGAATCACGTCTCTCACATTTTACTCTCCCTAGTAATCTTTTTAGTTAGCCTTGTCTCAACATTCGTGGTGGGTTTCTGGGTGCAATGGGACTATTTTCATTCTCACTTTTTGAAAAAATAATTTAAATCCTTGGCTTTCCAAACTGCAGTGGCTGTGGGATTTTTCTGTAGGGAACTTAAGCGAGAAATAGTTTTGTGATTCAATGGGCCTTTGCAATGAATTCATGGAGCTATGAAGTGATAAACCACCTTGAGAATGAGCAGAAGGGGAAGAGGGTTGTTCACCAAGAAATATGCCCTGAGTAAAGATTAAGAATCTTTAACCATCTCTTAACCATCTCAACAATTCTTCCCTCAATATTTCCCCCTCTCCCCTTCTTTCCTCTCTCTTAATAGATGTGTTCGTTTTTGACATATGATGCCAAAACTCCTTAATGAGTTTTCTAGCCATCTATTTTTTTTTTCACATCTTTGGACACATTCACTGGCCAATTTGCTGTATATTTCCCACTTTTTAAGTGTGAGTTTCATCTTAGTTTTTATTTAATTATGTTTTTACCTAAGAAAATTCATCACAGTTTTCTAAGGCTCAGAAAACAAAAATGGCAATTGCCTTTTGTTGAATACAGATGCTCTATCTCACTTTATGGACTTCGCCACCATGAGCTGTGAGAGGCTGGAATAAATTTCTCCCATTTTGTTAGTGGGGAGCTGTGCCTCAAAATGGATGTGTGACTTGGTCAAGGTATCACAACTCTCTAGTCACAAAATCAAGACTAGAAAGTTGTCCTGAGCTTCTGTAGCAGACGCTGTCAGTACCTTGTTGATATCTCCAGTCTTCACATTTCCTTTTCTCCTGCAAGTACCTTGGATTTTCTTCTGAGTTCTCTCTGACCATTGAATTCTGTTTGCTTCATATGTGGGGCAAACAGAAAATGCACAGCAGTTCATGAACTCTAGAGATGTTACAAACAAGTGCCAGATGGGAGTTGTGGATGAATATGTTAACTTTCTCACCCACAGGTGGAACATTTCTGTGATGGACTCTGTAAGCATCGAGAGATTGAGACTCTATGGTCCACAGAGACACTCTGCCCATTACCATACTCTATATGGACTCCCTTTCTGCCCCTGTGTCATTTTTAAAATTCCTTTATCTTTGCTACCTGTGATTATTCCCCCAAATAAGCCATTCACATGTAAATACCTGCCTCATGGGTCAGCTTTTGATTCCCTATTTTTCCTCCTATTACTTTGTGTTTCTCTAGAGATGGGTTTCAAAGTAATCAAAACTGAGCCATGAGCCAATATTTTTTGTCTTATGGTCCAGATCTCTTTTACTTTATCTCAATAATGTCCTATTTCTAGGGCCAGTGACTAATCATTTTAATGATTTCTTTCTTCACTATTGCTGTCCATCTGGGAACTCTCTGACAGGTTATCTGCTATTAGTTTAATTTAATAAAACAAACACATGTTGGCAGCCCAGCATGAGTCATAGCATGCACTGTGCCAGTTATAAGAACTTGGTGCACATACAATATCACCCATGCTTCTGAAGTTTTTACATTCCAGTGTAACCCCATCTTTACACCCTCTCCAATATACTGTACATTTGTTTACCTAATGAGCCTCAAACTAGGAAAACAAGTTGACAAGCTAAACCTTTTTATTCCAAGGACAAATCTATTGGAGCCTGAGTGGAATGTGGTTGTTCAAATTTTGAGGGACAGGCTAAAGTTTCCCATCATTTACCAGGGCCTCTAATCTCACCAGATCTCCTGGTAGAAATTTATTGTCAGTCCTACATAGAGAGGTACCAAACTAAGAGGCAAGTATCTCAACCCTCTCTAGAGACCAAGGGTGTCACACTGAAGAGGATAAGAAGCAGTGTTTTTGAGCAAGATGACATCCCCACACACCTCATGTCTCATGATATTTTACAGTTTATCTTTGCTCCTAGAGGTTTTCACTGAGAGTTTCTCAGACATTGAATAATTTTAAATTACTATTTTGGCATCGCCATTAGCTTGCTGCTAACTTTCTTTAAGTAGCATTGACAGGGTAGTACAGCTCTCAGGCTTAGTCACTTGTGCACTGATACTCCCTTGACTGTACTGAGCTCCATCTTAACCGCCAAGGAGGTACACGTAGACACCTACAGAGACAACATTTGGTAGCTTGGTAATAAATAACCCAATCCTTATTGTGTCTTCTTCCTTGCCCTTAAATTTCCCGAACTGAGTGTTTTTTCGTTTCTTAATTGTAAAATTATTTCAAAATGGTAAAATAGGTTAATTCATTTTTAATTTTAGTAATGAAAGGGAGGTTCATAAAAGTAACAATATTTTGTTTATTTTTCCAAACTCGGACACTCTTTTTTATTTATATTTGTATTTATTTATTTATTTATTTATTTATTTATTTTTTGAGACAGAGTCTCGCTCTGTCGCCCAGGCTGGAGTGCAGTGGCGCGATCTTGGCTCACTGCAAGCTGCACCTCCCGGGTTCACATCATTCTCCTGCCTCAGCCTCCCGAGTAGCTGGGACTACAGGGGCCCGCCACCACGCCCGGCTAATTTTTTTTGTATTTTTAGTAGAGATGGGGTTTCACCGTGTTAGCCAGGACGGTCCCAATCTCCTGACCTTGTGATCCGCCTGCCTCAGTCTCCCAAAGTGCTGGGATTACAGGCGTGAGCCACCGTGCCTGGCCTGGACACTCTTAGTTAACAATTTTAAAGGAAAACTATGGGCAATTTTGCTGCACATTAAAAGAGAGCTGCTATAAAAATGATAGCTGGGACTTAGCTGGAGAAACTTGACAGTAGGGCCCTTAGTGCTTAGAAAAATTTATTTATATGTGATTCAAATTAAAGTATTAATTATTATTATTATTATTATTATTTTTTTTTTTTTTTTTTTTTTTTTTTTTTGAGATGGAGTCTCGCTCTGTAGCCCAGGCTGGAGTGCAGTGGCCGGATCTCAGCTCACTGCAAGCTCCGCCTCCCGGGTTCACGCCATTCTCCGGCCTCAGCCTCCCGAGTAGCTGGGACTACAGGCGCTGCCACCTCGTCCGGCTATTTTTTGTATTTCTTAGTAGAGACGGGGTTTCACCGTGTTAGCCAGGATGGTCTCGATCTCCTGACCTCGTGATCCGCCCATCTCGGCCTCCCAAAGTGCTGGGATTACAGGCTTGAGCCACCGCGCCCGGCCTAGAGTATTAATTATAAACATGAAAGTGATTCAGTGAAATCTCTTCACTAAAAAGAATTTTGGTAAACATTTTCTTCGTGTCGTAAGAGGAAACTGGTTCTTGTATTAAAAAAAAATTAGCTCAGCTATATCGCAACAGATTTGACATCAATAAAAAAATACACTCATTGAAATTTCCATCCAAGATGTGTGAAAACCTTGAATCATGGTGCCTCTTTGGCAGCACTAAGATCTTCACTTTTCATGAATTATGGGGGTAATACAAATAAAATGTTGTTGTTGTATGAACACATGTATGTCAGCTTACGTTTATGAATTTTTTGGAATAAATACATTTCCTAATTATGAATCTGGTATATGTTTTCTTCTCTCTTTGTAATTCAGTATCATCCTACCTGTAACTCACAAAATACATGTTAAATTTTTATTCCACATAATCAGCCTAAAGAAATCCGTAGTAAAAAGCCTGTAAAGTTATATAGCAAATGGTTAATTTTGGACGTAGGGATTATGAAAAATTGAATTTTTACTTTCTGGAGTTTCATATTTGAAATTTATTAACAAGGATATATCATATTTATGATGAAATTTTAAGCTTAAAATATTTATTGGAATATATTTTAAATTTTTAAAATTTCAGTGATTTTTGAAGTTAAACATGAATAAAAAGGCATAGTAGCAAAGATGCTGTAAGTTTAAACAAGGTTATTTTAAGGTATTCCCTCTGGCTCTGGAGCTATTTGTTCCATTCAGTTTATTCTGTCTTTGAGGAAATTTTATTGCATATTTTGAGAATATAGTCAGCCTCTGTATCCGCTAATCAAAAATATTTTTTAAAAAAGAAGAAAGGATGGCTGCTTCTGCAGTGAACATGTACAGACTTTATTTCTTGTAGTTATCCTTTAAACAATACAGTATAATAATTATTTACCTTGCATTTACATTGCATTAGGTATTAGTAATCTGGAGATGATTTAAAGTATACAGGAGTTACAAACAATCCAATTGCACTCTTATTTTAACAATCCAATTGCACTCTTATTTTAGAATGTTATTACATTTCTAAATGTAATAACAAGTTATTATTGACTATAGTCATCCTGTTAAGCTATCACTATATCAAAACATGTAATGTATCCCATATATGTGTGTATATATGTGTGTATACATATATACACATATATATACGTATTGTGTACCCACAAAAATTAAAAATAATAAAATTAATTAGAAATAAAGTCTATGAGAGGATGTGCATAGGTTATATGCAAATGCTACACCATTTTATATCAGTGACTTGAACATCTGGAGGGTGAAGAGGAGCATCCTAGAATCAATGTCCCACAGATACGAAGGATCAAATGTGTTTTAATATGTCATGCTGACTTTAATTTAAAATGTATTAAAAGTGTATATGCCATATTGCAGGGTGGGCATGGTCAATTTGTATCAGCACGAAAAAATCTAGTTAACTTCCCTAAGTTCCTCTGTATTGCCTTTTTGCATTTTCTGACACCCACTGAGTCCATACCCAATCCACATCACTCCCTTACTCCTTTTTAGGGATAATTATTCTCATTACTGTGGCCATTCTACAGACTTCTGGCCTTTAACCTTCACCTTTTCGATTCATCTTACTTCTAGTAAACTCTATCACGAATTGAAAAGTTTTTCACTCTTCAGAGACTGCTAGAGAAGCATGACTTTGCCTTATCTGTCCCTTGGAAATAATCAAAGGGAAATTTCATAAAATCTTCTCACACAGGCAATCAACAACTATATGGATTATCCTACACTTAATTTAGTATCTAATATTGCCCTGCTCCAGCACTGTATTCTATGAGGGATAAAAGAAATGAAATACACATTAATTTATTTGCATTAAAGACAACTATATATCCCCCAATATCGACTGTTCCCTTCTTTCTTGGTAATAGAATCTGCATATTTTATCTGTGTATATGGCCATCTAGAATACAGTATACTGCCAGCTTCCTTTGAATTTAGATATCTAAAACGATGTAAGGGGAAAAGATCTGTCCAACTCTTTCTGCTGGCTTTAATGTGGATGGTGTAGCCATCCTCGATGAAGAGGTCAACTTGGAAATGGCAGTCACACGGCAGAGCCTAAGCTTGAAGGATTAAGGTCCTTAATACAATGCTGCACTAATGTAGCTATATTAGTCAGGGTTCTATTAGGATACATATACCATAAGTATATAAAGGGAAGTTTATTAAGTATTAACTTACATGATCACAGGGTCCCACAATCGGCTGTCTGCAAGCTGAGGAGCAAGGATAGCCAGTCCAACTCCCAAAACTGAAGAACTTGGAGTCGGATATTTGAAGGCAGAAAGCATCCAGCATGGGAGAAAGATGTAGGCTGGAAGGCTGGGCCTGTCTCATGGCTTCATGTTTTTCTGCCTGCTTTATATTTGCTGGTGGCTGATTAGATTGTGACCACTCAGATTAAGGGTGGGTCGGCCTTCCCCAGCCCACTAACTCAAACGTTAATCTCTTTTGGCAACACCCTACAGACACACCCAGAATCAACATTGCATCCTTCAGTTCAATCAAGTGGACACTCAACATTAACCTTCACAAGTCCACCCCTTGTCAACTTGAACCCATACGCAACTCCTGAGATCATACATAATCTTCAAATACAGAAAATAATAAGGCCATAATTATGCCTAACATAGTACAACTATTCATCGTACAACTGGAAACGCACCAATCCTCAACCCAAATACTAGTACATAAAGTTTACAATACTTAAATGCTGATATGAAGTCAATAAATCTCGTATCACATGATAACAGAAAAGGAAATAAAATGAAGACATTTTCTTCATCCATTAGTACAAGTGTATACATGCACAAACATGTTTTTTAAAAAAGAAGGAGGAAATACTCATGAAAACAACAGAGCTGCTTTCTGCAGCTGGTCACGTGGTCATAGCTGGTATTTATGACCACCTTCTACTACCCATTCTGTATTCCCTTTGCCTTCGGCAAGCACCTGCAGGTCATGGCTTTTTTCCTGGTAGAGTGACCCAAACTTTCATTCCTGAAAGGTTTTGGTCATTTGTAGTCCTCCCTGTATTGGACTGTTGCAGTTTTCCACTGACCTTAATCACAGGGCATGGTAATAGTAAGAGATGCCCTAACGGATCTCCTGCATTCCATGCATACCCTTCCTTACTCAGTCGTGGAGTAGTAGACTGATGTCATCTTGATAGTTCAGGTCAATCACTACAGCTAACCTTTTAACTCCCTTCTTAGCCTGCTACTTAAAGGTAGGAGAAGTCCAAAGTGATCAGGTGGCAATCTTAACTACCAGTTTGACAGAATTGTTATTGTGTCTCCTGGTGGCAGTGTTGCTCCCTCTGGAACTAAAACCTCTAGGCCAGCAGAACATAATGTCTTGAGAACAGGAAGCAACAATTTTGCTAGTGAATCACTAGGGGTGATGATGAGTGGTACCACTTCCACTTCTACCCTTTGATTCCCAGACCCATGAATCCTGACTATGGGAGAAATAGTACCATATATTAGACACTGATTCAGAGCACACATGGCCTTCTGAAGAACTTTGCCCCAGTCCTGCAGTGTAGGACTTCCACCATTCTGTGAATCTAGCTGCTTCAGGATGATGGGGAACTTAGTAAGACCATTGAATTCTATGAGCATGAGCCCACTGCCACACTTCTTTAGCTGTAAAGTGAGTGCCTTGCTCAGAGGCAATGCTGTGTGGAATACCATGACGGTGGATAAGGCATTCTGTGAGTTCACGGATAGTAGTCTTAGCAGAAGCATTGTGTACAGGATAGGCAAACCGATATCTGGAGTAAGCATCTATTCCAATGAGGACAAACCTCTGTCCTTTCCATGATGGAAGAGGTCCAATATAATCAACCTGCCACCAGGTAGCTGACTGATCACCCTGATGAATGGTGCCATATCAAGGGCTCAGTGTTGGTCTCTGCTGCTGGCAAATTGGGCACTCAGCAGTGGCAATGGCCATAGCCAGGTCAGTCTTGGTGAGTGAAAGTCCATGCCTAACCTCCATCCCTGCCACCTTGGCCACTTTGTTCATGGGTCCACTGGGCAAGGACAGGGATGGCTAGGGAAAGAGGCTGAGTGGTGTCCACAGAATAGGTCATCCTATCCACTTTATTATTAAATTCTCCCCCTGCTGAGGTCAGCCACTGGTGAGCACTCACATGGAATACAAATATCTTCACAGTTTTTGACCTCTCAGAGAGGTCCATACACATACTTCCCCAAATTTCTTTGTCACCAATTTTCCAGTCAAGCTTCTTCCAAATCCCCAACTGTCCAGCCAAACCACTGGCTATAGCCCATGAATCAGTATATAATTGCACATCTGGCCATATCTCCCACCATGTAAAGTGCACAACCAGGTTCATTGCTCGAAGTTCTGCCCACTGGGAAGATTTCCCTTCACCACTGTCCTTCAGGGATGTCTTGGAAAGTGGCTGTAGTGCTGCAGCTGTCCACTGTTGGGTGGTGCCTGCATATCGTGTAGAACCATCTCTGAACCAGGCCCTAGTCTCTCTTCCTCTGTCAACTGATCATAGGGAACTCCACATGAGGCCATCGGTGTAGGCTTTGGGAAGAGAAGGCAGGGTGGCAGAAGTGGAGACCATGGGCATTTGAGTCACTTCCTCATGTAACTTGTGCCTTCAGGGCCTGCTCGAGCCCGATCACGTATATGCCACTTCCAATTTGATGATGGAATGCTGCTGTGCATGACCAACTTTATGGCAAGATGGGTCAGAAAGCACCCGGTTTATGATAGGCAGTTCAGGTCTCACAGTGACTTGATGATCCATAGTCAAATGTTCAGTTTCCACCAAAGCCCAGTAACAGGCCAAGATCTGTCTCTCAAAAGGAGGGCAGTATCTGCAGAAGATGGCATGGCCTTGCTCCAAAATCCTAGAGGCCTCTGTAGTGATTCACCTATGGGAGCCTGCTGAAGGCTCCAACTACATGTCTATCTGCCACTGATACCTCAAGCACCATTGGATCTGCTACGTCATATAGCCCAAATGGCAGAGCAGCTTGCACAGCTGCCTGGACCTGTTGTAGAGCCTTCTCCTGTTCTGGACCCCACTCAAAATTGGCATTCTCTCTGGTCATTGGATAAATGGGCTGGAGTAGCACACCCAAATGAGGAATGTGTTGCCTTCAAAATCCAAATAGGCCCACTAGGCATTGTGCCTCTTTCTTGGTTGTAGGAGAGGCCAAATGCAGCAACTTATCATTTACCTTAGAAGGCATATCTCAAAAGATCCCACACCACTGGACCACCAGAAATTTTACTGAGATGGAAGGTCCCTGAATTTTAGTCACGTTCATTTCCCATTCTCTGGCACTCAAATGTCTCACCAAGTCCAGTGTGTTTGATACTCTTTGGTCACTGGATCCAATCGGCATAACGTCATCAATGTAATGGGCCACTGTGATATCTTGCAGAAGCAAAAACCGATCAAGGTCTCTCCGAATAAGATTATGACACAAAGCCACAAAGTTTATATACCCCTGAAGTAGGACAGTAAAAGCCTATTGCTGGCCTTGCCAGCCAAAGGCAAGTTGCTTCTGTTGGGCCTTATGGACACGAATAGAGAAAAAGGCATTTGTCAAGTCAATGGCTGCCTACCAGGTACCAGGAGATGTGTTAATGTGCTCAAGCAATGAAACCACATGTGGTACAGCAGGTGCAATTGGAGTCACGATAATCCACTGTCATTCTCCAAGATCCATCTGTCTTCTGCACAGGTCTAATAAGAGAGTTGAATGGAGATGTGGTGGGAATCACCATCCCTGTGTCTTTCAAATCCTGGATGGTGGCACTAATCTCCACAATCCTATTTTTCTAGGGAGAGGCAGCTCTAATGACTTCCATTTGGCCTTTTCCACCATCGTAGCCCTCACCCTACAAGTCAAGGAACCAATGTGAGGGTTCTGTCAGCTGCTAAGCATGTCTATGCCAATTACGCATTCTGCCACTGGGGAAATTACTGCAGGATGAGTCTGGGGACCTACTGGACCCACTGTAAGTCAGACCTGAGCTAAAACCCCATTAATGATCTTACCTCCATAAGCCCCTACTTTAACTGGAGGACCACAATGACATTTGGGGTTCCCTGGAATCAATGTCAGCTCAGATCCAGTGTCCAGTAGTCCAGAAAGATCTGATCATTTCCCTTACCCCAGTGCACAGTTACCTTGGTAAAAGGCTGGAGGTCTCCTTGGGGAAAGATGGGAGAAAGATTCACTGCATAAACTTTTGATAATGTAGTGGGGTCCTTCCTCAAGTATAAGTATTCCTTGTAGTACTTACACAGAGAAATAAAATTCTCTCTTGTTTAGACCACAACTATTTTTTGCTTTACTCTCACCCATAGCCAAACTTAATCCTTACTTAAAGAGCCACTGATATGGTTTGTCTCTGTGTTCCATCCCAAATCTCATCTTGAACTATAATTCCCAAGTGTCTAGAGAGGGACCCAGTGGGAGGTGATTGGATCATGGGGATGGTTTCCCCCATGCTGTTCTCATGATAGTGAGTGAGTTGTTATGAGAGCTGATGGTTTTATAAAGGGATCTTCCCACTTGGCTCTTTCCCTTTCTTGCCGCCTTGTGAAGAAGGTGTCTGCTTCCCTTTCTGCTGTGATTTTAAGTTTCCTGAGGCCTCCCCAGCCATGTGGAGTTGTGAGTCAATTAAACCTTTTTCCTTTGTAAATTACCCAGTCTTGGGTACATCTTCATAGTAGTGTGAAAATGGACTAATACAGCCATCAAAAATAGTTTACGTAATATTTGTAAGAAAACAAGGCATAGCCAAACATTTCAGGTGCAATTTTTTATGCTTATATTTCTTCACCCACACCTTAAATGAGAGCATTTGCTAAAGAGTGTTTTTCATTCTTTGTTACTTTTCCAGTACTTTCCTTTGAGAACTACAGCTACAAGTACAATTTTGGTGCCCTTTAAAACCCAATCTATTATTTCCATGCTATTATCTGGCTGATAGTTTCTCTAGAAACATTACTCTTTGCTTCAGTGAGTTTCATCCTTCAGCACTGTATGATTTACTAGACAGCACTGGGGTAGAGTTAGATCAAAACAGATGGAGATTTCAACCTCTAACTATATAATGATAATAGGCCATTTACTTTCTGTCTTTTGTATTATCAATTACTCTACCTTCATGATAGAATTTGTATAAGCATTAAATGAGATGATGTAAACCATAGAATTTTGCAAAGTGTGTAGCTTTTTCTATTTTATCATAGCATGCTATTAGCACTGTGCAATTATAAGAGTTGTATATGCCCTACTCTTTATCCTCTGCTCCAGTATTTACTACAAATATTATAAAGCGTTTGACACTTACAAAAAATATTATAAATGTATTGTATATGTAAGCTGTGAAACAAAGAGATTTTAAAATCACCTTTAAACAGATCACTATCTAAAGACATTACCAAAATTCTAGAAACCACCTCTGTATTTCTTCTGTATCCTATTTTCTAGCTTGCCTTTTTCCAGAGGAAATACCTACTGTAAATTTTGTGTTTATCACTTTAAACTGCCTTTATGTTTCAAATAGTTTTATTATGTATGTAGTTATGTCTAAATATATTGTTTCATTTTATTTTGAACTTAATATAAATGTAACCATTGTATGTGTTTTTCTCTTTGTTTTTTTCTGAGCAATATGTTTCTAAGTTTCACCATGTTGAATATTATTCAGCCATAAAAAGAATGAAATCATGTCTTCTGCAGCAACATGAGTGGAACTGGAGGGCATTAAGAAAACAATGCAGAAACAGAAAATCAAATACTATATGTTCTCACTTATAAATAATGTGTACACATGGTCATAAAATGTGGCCTAATTGACATTGCAGACTCCAAAGGATGGGAGAGTGGGAGGTGGATAAGGCATTAACAATTACTTAATGGGTATAATATACATTATTCGACTGATGGTTACACTAAAAGCTCAGACTTCACCAGTATGCAATAAATCCATGTTAAAAAAACAACTATACTTGTACCCCCTTAAATTCATATAAATAGAAATAAAAACAAAATGTGTAAAATAAAATAAACTCATCCGTATTATGGTTGTGGTATGGGAACAACATGGGTTTGAACTGTGCAGGTGCACTTACAAGTAGATTTTCTCCTGCCTCTGCAACCCCTGAGAAACCAAGAGCAATGCCTCCTCTTCCTCCTCCTCAGCCCACTATATGGGAAGAAAATGAGGATGAAGACCTTTTATAATGATCCACTTCAACTTAATGTATAGGAAACACGTTTTTTTCTTCTTATGATTCTCTTAATAACATTTTCTTTGTTCTGTAGCTTATCTTCTTGTAACAATACTATGTATACTACATTAATCATACAAAAATGTGTTAACTGACTGGCACCATCTCGGCACACTATAACCTCTGCCTCCCAGGTTCAAGCGATTCTCCTGCCTCAGCCTCCCCAGTAGCTGGGACTACAGGCATGCACCACCATGCCTGGCTAATTTTTGTATTTTTAGTAGAAACGGGTTCCCCATGTTGGCCAGGCTGGTCTTGAACTCCTGACCTTGTGATCCGCTTGACTTGGCCTCCCAAAGTGCTAGGATTACTGGTGTGAGCCACCGTGCTTGGCTGAGAGAGAATGAGTTTCTATTAAATGGAATATAAGCTTCATGAGGGCAGGATCTTTGTCTATTATGTTCTATACCCAGAGCATGACAGGTGCTCAGGAAATACCTATGGATATTAACTTGAATCCTTTGGGAGGACTCCTGGTTGAACAATAATTTCAACTGCTCAGTATCTGAATGGTAATATTGGAAAAGGAAATAAAATTCCTTATTATTGATGATATCACACTTAGATAAGACATTGTAAAGAAAAAGAAGAAGGAGAAAAATCATTAAGGAGCTTCCTTCTGCAGGGATGTGCACCAGCCACCGTATGACCTCATTTTTTTGTTTCGGTCTTACTCTGTTGCCCAGGCTAGAGTGCGGTGGCACGATCTTGGCTCACTGCAACATCCACCTCCCGGGTTCAAGTGATTCTCCTGCCTCAGCCTCCCAAGTAGCTGGAATTACAGGCATGCAACACCACGCCCAGCTAATTTTTGTATTTTTAGTAGATGAGGTTTCGCCATGTTGGCCAGGCTGGTCTTGAACTCTTGACCTCAAGTGATCCATCCGCCTCGGCTCCCAAAGTATTGTGATTACAGACGTGAGCCACCGCGCCCAGCCTGACCTCATTTTTAAAGAAAATTTACCACAGTTTTCTCACACAGCTCATTCATTTCACCCCATTTCTAATGTTCATATTTTGTAAAATGCTCCCAGGACACCCTTTTTCAAAAATTTTTATTTATTTTTATTTATTTTTTTTTTGAGACAGAGTCTTGCCCTGTCGCCCGTGCTGGAGTGCAGTGGTGCTACAGGCACCCTTTAAGCTATTGAAATATCCCAACTTTATATACAATGCAGAAGAAAATTGGTTGCAGGAAGATAAGGTTTCTGTGGCTTCAAAATCTGTTTCTAGTTCATCCATTGTCCAATGTCTATAGGTAAATGTATAGATTATACAACAATTTATCCTTTGCAAGTGTACCTGGGAGGGGAGCATGTATAGGTCAGGGAAATAGGAAAGTATTTCTAAGACAGTGCCATAAAGACTGAAATGGCAGGAGAAAAAAAGTATTATATATTTAAAAAATTGATTAAACCAAAGGGCAAGTTGGCTTCTTTACTAGATGAAAACATAGAAAGGTACTCATCCATGAAATAGAAGTAGCTAAAGACTGCTGCTTCTGACAATTCATTTCTGCACATAAATGTTTGTTACCACGGAATCACCAAAGGGGAGGTGGGCCTATGTGATGGTTAACACTGAATGTCAACTTGATTGGATTAAAAGATACAAAGTATTGATCCTGGGTGTGTCTGTGAGGGGTCTGTCAAAAGAGATTAACGTTTGATTCAGTGGGCTCGGAAAGGCAGACCCACTCTTAATCTGAGTGGGTACAATCTAATCAGCTGCCAGCATGGCTAGAATATAACCAGGCAGAAAAATGTGAAAAGAAAGACTGGCCTAGCCTTCCAGCCTAAATCTTTCTCCCATGCTGGATACTTCCTGCTCTCGAACGTCAGACTCCCAAGTTCTTCAGTTTTGGAACTCAGACTGGCTGTCTTTGCCCCTCAGCCTACAGACGGCCTATTGTGGGACCTTGCGATTGTATGAGTTAATACTTAATGAACTCCCCCTGCCATTAGTTTTGTCCCTGTAGAGAACCCTGACTAATACAGATTTTAGTACCAGGAGTGCTTCTAGAAGGATAGAATATTAAAGATGGAGTTCTTTTGTTGGTTTTGGGGTCTCTGGAGTTGGCTGCTTAATATGAGTAGACCCAAAAATACTAAGGACTCTACTTCTAATAGTATGGAGAACACTGGTAGCCCTTGGTGTGAACTGGGCTTAGGAGCAACCAACTAGCTTCATTATATTCCTTGGTTTTCCACATATGGTCAAAGATATTATGTACAGAGCCACTAAACTCCTTGCCTCTGACAAGCAATGAACCAGGAGTGTCAAATGCATGTATTTTTCATAATTCTCTAAACAGTTCACAACAGTCCTGCAATGAAAGGTGCATGCACAGCTTCCACAGGTGTCTACTGTTAAAGTGAGAGCATTGATTGGAAGAGAATGGGACCCTGCAACTTGGAATGGGGATGTGTGGGAAGATACTGGTGAAGCTGGGGACACTGAATTTATAAATTTTTTTGAGCCTTTTTTGCCAGAAGAAACAGCTTCCCCATCCCCAGTAGTGGCAACATCCCCTCCCTGTCCCATGCTGCCATCAACCTTTCCACCTTTGAGGAGATAAATCCGGAGCTGCTAGAGACAACAGTGATGGCTTCCCCTGAGGCAGTCACCAGGCAAGATAATGTTGATTCTTTTCAGGAGCCACCCCCAAAACCCCTGTTTGCTTTTAGATTTATAACTAGATGAAAGTCCCGGTGGGCCCCTAGAGGTGAGATTGAGAGTCTGACCCATAAGAAGGTGCACTATACTCGAAAAGAACTGTGTGAGTTTTCTAATTTATATAAACAGGAATCTGGAGAACAGACACGGGAATGGATATTAAGGGTGTGATATAATGGTGGAAAAAACACAGAGTTGGATCAGGATGAATTAATTGATTTGGGCCCATTAAGAAGGGACTCTGCATTTAGCATTACAGCTTGCAGAGTTAAAAAAGGTTCTGATAGTTTATTTGCTTTGTTAGCTGAAATATGGATTAAAAGATGGCCCATTGTGAGTAAGCTGGAAATGTCCCATCTCCCTTGGTTTATTGTAGAGGAAGGGATCCAAAGACTTATGGAGATTGGGATGGTGGAGTAGATTAGTCACTTTAGACCTATCCCAGATAGGAAGGTCCAGGAGATATACCCTTGACCAATATCTTGTGGAATAGATTTGTGAGGGTGGCACCTGCATCTTTGAAGAGCCCTGTAATTGTTCTTCTCTGTATGTCAGATCTAACAGTGGAAACCACAGTCACTCAACTATAAATTATTTTAAATACAGTGGAAATAATTGGATCCTGAGGTAGCAGAGGCCAACCATAAAAGGCAAGATGGGCATAGCTACTGAAATGTACAGCAGAGGCAAAGTGGCAATCAGAATAGTCTGGCTCGTGTAGAGCTCTGGCATTGGCTAACTAGTCACGGTGTTCCCAGAAGTGAGATTGGTAGGAAGCCTACTGCATTCCTACTTAATTTATACAAGCAGAAAACTTCTCGGTCAAGTGGACAAAAAGAATAATTTGAATTATAAAAACAGAGAATCATAGCCCCTCAATCAATTTTCAGACTTAAGCAAGTTAAAAGCCTAGAACCCCTTGAATGAAGGGAAGACCAGGACCCCTTGAGGAAGGACCCCACTACATTACTGACAATTTATGCAGTGAATCTTTCTCCCATCTTTCCCAAGGAGACACTCCGACCTTTTACCAGGGTAACTGTGCATTGGGAAAAGAGAAATGATCAAACATTTCAGTGTCTACTGGACACTGGCTCTGAGCTGACAATGATTCCAGGGGACCCAAAACATCATTGTGGTCCTCCAGTTAAAGTAGGGGCTTATGGAAGTCAGGTAATTAATGGAGTTTTAGCTCAAGTCCAACTTACAGTGGGTCTCCAGACTTATCCTGTGGTCATTTTCCCAGTGCCAGAATGCATAATTGGCAGAGACATATTTAGCAGCTGGCAGAACCACCACATTGGCTCCCTGACTGGTAGGGTGAGGGCGATTATGGTGGGAGAGGCCAAATGGAAGCCATTAGAACTGCCTCTACCTAGAAAAATAGTAAATTCCCTGGAGGGATTGAGGAGAATAGTGCCACCGTCAAGGACTTGAAAGATGCAGGGGTGATGATTTCCACCACATTCCCATTCAACTTTCCCATTTGGCCTGTGCAGAAGACAGATGGATCTTGGAAAATGACAGTGGATTATCGTAAGCTTAACCAGGTGGTGACCCCAATTGCAACTGCTATACCAGATGTGGTTTCATTGCTTGGGCAAATTAACATATCTGGTAACTGGTATGCAGTTATTGACTTAGCAAATGCATTTTTCTCCATACCTGACCATAAGGCCCACCAGAGACAATTTTCCTTCAGCTGGCAAAGCTAGCAATATACCTTTACTTTCCTACCTCAAGAGTATATCAACACTGTGGCTTTGTGTCATAATATTATTCAGAGACACCTTGATCGCTTTTCACTTTTGCAAGGTATCACATTGGTCCATTACATTGATGACGTTATGCTGATTGGGTCCAGTGAGCAAGAAGTAGCAAACACAATGGACTTCTTGGTAGGACATTTGTGTGCAAGAGGATGGGAAATAAATACAACTAAAATTCAGGGACCTTCTACCTCAGTAAAATTTCTATGGGTCCAGTGGTGTAGGGCCTGTTGAGGTAGTCCTTCTAAGATAAAGGATAAGTTGCTGCATTTGGCCCCTCCTACAACCAAGAAAGAGGTACAACACTTAGTGAGCATATTTGGATTTTGGAGGCAACACATTCCTTATTTGAGTATGTTACTCCAGCCCAAAAGGCTGCCAGTTTTGAGTGGAGACCAGAACTGGAGAAGGCTCTGCAATAGGTCCAAGCTGCTGTGCAAGCTGCTCTGCCACTTGGGCCATACGACCCAGCAGATTCAATGGTGCTTGAGGTGTCAGTGGCAGATAACAATGCTGTTAGGAGCTTTTGACAGGCCCCCATAGGTGAATCACAGCAGAGACCTGTAGGATTTTGGAACAAGGCCCTGCCATCTTCTGCAGATAACTATTCTTCTTTTGAGAGACAGCTCTTGGTTTGTTACTGAGCTTTGGTGGAACCTGAATGTACTGAAATAGGAAAGGTTTCCTTGTTCCCCTCACAGAGCATATGATGGGAGTATGACTTGCATCTTCAGTGGCCTGCTGCTCAAACATCTAGGGGAGCATACAGATAGGCAGGCTGTGGGGCTCCAACCCCATGATAGTGTCTAGGGGTGCATGTTTACAGCTCTTGAAGCCCCAGAGGGCCTGTGTTACAGCATGCTCTTTTAGTTTACCTATAGGCTAATTGTGTTAACCAGCTCCATTAGACCCTCTATGTTGTCACAAGGACAGAGGGCTTTTCTGTATCCTGGATTCTTACCTTGGTGTACTGGAAGAATTGGATCACACGTGGGCTTGGAGAGTGAGTGTAAATTTTATTGAGTGGAAGTAGCTCTCAGCCAATGGGGGAGCCAGAAAGGAGATGGTTTTCCCATGGAGTTGGGCTGCTGGGCATTCCCGGCTCTCCTCCAACTGGCCTGGCCAAACTCCACCTCATCCTGCCAGTCAATGGCCTGATGGGGTGCCAGTGCCTATCAGTGTGCTCTTCTCAAAGCATGCTCCTCTCGACATCCTCTTGATGACTAGCCACTTATGTCTTCTTCCACTGATGTACTCTTGAAGTCCGGCTGCCTGTTTGTCTGCCCACTAGGGTCTCAGGTTTTTATAGGCCCAGGATGGGGGCATGGTGGGCCTGGGTGGTTTTGGAAAATGCAACATTTGGGTGAGAAAGCAGGAGTGCCTGTCCTCACCTACATCAGCGGGGAGGGAGCCATAACCAGGGACCACGCCCTCCTCTACTCAGCACCTCCCTTCCTCTTCTTCTGTATCATTTAATGGGACATGCTCTTCCCCTCCCAGCACTCCCATATCATTCTGCCCCACTGAAGAGGTACATCTAACTGCCATCAGAATATGGAAGATGACCAGTATTAGCTGCTTTCTGCTGACAGGGGGCATTGTTTTGGGGGGAAAAACAGCCGTCAGATTCCTCCCAGAGGTCTCTCTAAGGGTTCCTAGGAAAGGGGAGCTATCGTCTGAGGCTCTGGTTGCCTGACCATTTGGAGTTTGGTTGTTTCTAAGCGTGAGAGGAAAATCAAGTTTTATAAGGTTAAGTATGCATGGGTTAAACATGTGTATAATACAAGGAAAGAATTTAGTGCCAAAGATTATAGAGACAAGAAGTAACATATACTAACAACATTTTACTCCAGGCTGTCTCACCCTGGTGAAAGAAATTAAACCTTGTACGGGAGCGGATAAACTTTTAGAAAAGAGATAACTGTTCTTGCCATACCTTCAGCAGTTAACAGGTCCACCCTGGGAATATCTGTATCTCCTCTCTCTTTCCTGGGCCTCCCTGTGTCTATTATTACAAACGTAGGTAGCCACTTTCTGCCTGCCTTTGTACTCACTCTCCAAGCCCATGTGTGATCCAATTCTTTCAGTACACCAAGGCAAGAATCCAAGATACAGAAAGCCCTCTGTCCTTGTGATAGAGGGGCTAATTGAGCTGGTTAACACAAGCAGCCTATAGGTAAACTAAAAGTCTTCAAGTTCTTCAGTTTTGGAATTTGGACTGGCTGTCCTTATTCCTCATCCTGCAGGTATTGTGGGACCTTACGATCCTGTGAGTTAATACTTAATAAACTTCCTTTTATGTGTATGTATGTTTTCCATTAGTTCTGTCCCTCTAAAGAACCCTCACTGATACAGCCTGGTATTTTAAGATTGGAGAGTAACTCAAACCAGTCATAGATACCTCAAATGAGACACCCACCTTTGTGTGCACACATATTCCTCAAGCCAGAATCCACCCCTTTCCATTAGGGGGTGGAATTAACAGAACTGAAACAACCAGTCATCCAGGGCCCTCATATCTTCAGAGATATTTTATTTTCTTCCTTATGACAAAATATACCAGAATAATACAGTTAGGCTGATGAATTTAGTATTAGGTTACTCACAAAGTGAAAGCTTCATAACTGTCTCTAACCAGGACTATTGCAACAGGTTCCTGCCCAGGGCAGGTTCCGCTTGGCTCCTAGCCATGAGGCTCTCCTTCTCAAGTTTTTCCCAGCCTCGAAATCATTTTCAAACCAAATAACTTATCGATTTCAGCCTCACAATTAAATATACAACCTAACACCAAATCTATACTGTCTACTCTGTCCTTGACCTTGATTATACACCTGGTGAGTGGGCTGTGACCTTACTCAAGACCCACTTTGTGCCAGGTCTGACAAGCAACCACAATCTTTTTTTATTGGGCCCACATGTTTTTCTGGATGACCTGTCTCATTTTAGCCTAGTTTATACTGCAGCCTGTGCTCTTCTTGTGAACCTGTTCCCAAGCCAGGGATTTAATCTCTAGGGTTAAAATGCTAACTCAGAGCCTGGAGTGTTGCTATCTACAGACAGATCAAGGTATAACTTTGTCACATGCCCCAATTTCACTGCTACAGAAATGGTTCTCTCATTTCTGCATGTGACCTCAGAACATGTCTACTTCCCTTGACCATCACCAGCATCATCTGGAAACATATTCCATCCAGATGAGGTAAGCAGTTACTACCCTAAGCTGTACTGAACTGGCATCCCTCTAGCACCAATGGTCAGGGGGCAATTTTAGGTACCAACCCCAGGTCCTCCCCCTTTTCTCTCTCCTACTGCAATGAACTGGTTAATGATCCCTCAGATAAAACTCAGAGTAGATCTTTCTATCCCAATTTCATAGGGTTTAAATGAGTTATATTACTATTTACTTCTACTTCAGTGTTATTTTTATTATTTCTGTCAAACCAATAATGGGCTAATTTTTCAACCAAAGTTATATCTACTTTAGTCACAACAGGTTTTGAAATAAGATTTACATTTTGAAAAATACGTATAAAATCTACTTATTTTCATTAAATGCTTACATCTTTTTAGCTTAATAAGAGTGTCTAGGTCATTAGCCTAAACTTTGGTCTTAGTTATGATAGATCTTTAATGTGAAGAATTTTACATATCAGAAAATTCATAAAAATTCATGTTGAAGGAGCAGAAATGCTTTTATGCAATTTGGTTTCTCGATACAAAATGAGATCTTGATGTGAAATTTCTGCACCAGTGATTTTAAGACACTGAGGAGAGTATGAGAGTTTTGACATAAACAGAAAGGAAATTGATTTTTGTTCAAGAACGATGCAGCATAGTTATTAGGAATAAATTAAACACCTAAGGAAGTGTGTTCCCAGCCTCCATCTGCTTATCCTTGTTAGGAGCAGCGTCAGAATCATGTAGAGGATTGGTGCAGCGGAACTTGCAGGAGTATTCACTCACATTTCCTTCACATCTTCTCCATGCCAGGCAACGAGACTTGCGGACACGGGTTGCAGGGCTAGAAAGACCAGTCTCTGGCCCCAGAGGAGTAGACTCACTGCCTTCAGTGCAGAGATGGCCTGACTCACACTTCCTCTCTCATCTACCGCAGCTGCGAGGCCCACTCTCTGGTGAGGTTTCTTCCCCTCCCAAGTCTGGGAGTTATTATTCCTTATGGCGAGCACACCCTTAACTCTCATTTTGGTGACTTGACTGACAATGATTGAAGAGAGAACAAACAAAATATTTTTTTAAAAACCTAATAAAGGAAAGAAAGGGAAAGGAAGGAAGGAAGGAAGGAAGGAAGGAAGGAAGGAAGGAAGGAAGGAAGGAAGGAAGGAAGGAAGGAAGGAAGGAAGGAAGGAAGTTAGTTCACCTGTAATCCTAGCAGTTTGGGAGGCTGAGAGGGGAGGATTGCTTGAGCCCAGGGGTGTGAGACCAGCTTGGGCAACAAAGTGAATCCCCCCACCCCTCAACCATTTCTATTAAAAAAAAAAATTAAAAATAATTAAAAAACAAAATAAACTGATGGAATATGCAGAGATTCAAGAATCCCTACCAAATTCTTACCACCAATGTTCTGGAATTTCTTGCTTTATATCTTCCTGATAGATTTCCTGTCCTTTTCTCCTGTTTCTGAGGATATAGCTCAGAAATTGTCTAATTGTCTTCTTAGCACACAGGCCTAAAGTCAAGATGAAGCTTATGAATAAATCTCTGTCCTCTTGTTTCTTGTGTGCAAATTGCCTAGAAAATGGGGAGGAAGGCTGGGTGCAGTGGCTCATGCCTGCAATAGCAGCACTTTGGGAAGCTGAGGCGGGCAGATCACCTGATGTCAGGAGTTCAAGACCAGCCTGGCCAACATGATGAAAACCCCTCTCTACTAGAAAAAATACAAAAATTACCTGGGTGCAGTGGCATACACCAGCAATCCCAGCTACTCAGGGGGCTGAGGCAGGAGAATTGCTTGAACCCAGGAGTCGGAGGTTGTGGTGAGCTGAGATGGTGCTACTGTACTACAGCCTGGGCAACAGAACGAGAGTCTGTCTCAAAAATAAATAAATAAAAAAGAAAAGAAAATAGAGTGGAAGCTGTGGTCTTGAGGAAGCCTCCATTGGACCATGCTCCAAAAACTCCTTGAAGCATTTTAAAAATTGGGCCTGATAGAAGCAAATTGGTTATTTTAGTTCTTTAAGCAATGCCACTGCAAATGTTGACTAATATTTAAGTTAAATTATTAAGGTGAGTAGAAACCATTTCTAGGAAGTTTTTAGAATCCTACTCTTATTAGAAAAGTCTGCAGTTTTCAAAACAAGCGATCGGTCTCATATTTTACTTGTTTAATTTGATATTAGTGGTTGTGGGGAGTATATATGCGTACATCGGCCAATGTGTGTTTCACAGAGCAATTTGATCAGTCATTGCATAGGGCATATAATTTGTGGGACCCAGTGCAAAATGAAATTGCAGTGTCTCTTGTGAAAATGAAGGAAAAAAGTCCTTTAACGGCATTAAAATGTGAAGTATTTTCCTTTCTTCCACAGTATCTCGACTTGCCACAGGGCTTTATATTTGGTATTTAATGACATTCTGAGTTTAAAAAAAAAAAAATCAAAAAATAAATTCTTAGAGTGAATTTTACCTTTGTCCTTATTTTGTGCAATGCCAGTTTAAAATGCAACTATAAGAGCACTTAACTCTTATGTAGAATCACCAAAGTTACAGTTTGTATTTCACAGGTTGTACATACATATGTATTTTGTTCTTACTAGAACAGTGGAAATGCTGTGCAAAAACAACTCAACAGTTTATATTTCACTTTGTGATACACACACATTCTACCAACACTCTCTACCTTCAGATGAGTAAGAAAGGACTAAAGAAAAAGGAACTATGGAATGTGAAATGTTACCCTTTCCATCTTTGTCACTGTTTTACACATAACAAATCTCCCTTGCAGTTCTCTGAGTCTCTCATTGCATCCTGAGTCCCTGGAGTACTACATCTATGAGACATTGTGAACACTATGTAGAAATGGCTGGCAAGGAACAGGGGATGTGCATATTGCTTATAACTCCTCTGCTCACATGCATGTTCGGTTGACCACACAGGTCAAATGCCCATGAAGCCAGCCCTGTTGGCCATCTGCATCATGCTTGGCATCTATTATATCCTAGGCTTTGAAAATAGTATAGCAACAAATAATTAACACGTGTAGAGTTTCATATTTATAGAATATTTTCACATTCATTTGATCATTTTTACTTCACATCTATCAATACAGAAGGCAAATATTTCTGTTCCGATTTTTGAAATAAGAAGCCCATGGCCCATGGAAACTGTGAGAAACAGGAACAAAACTTAAGCACATGTTCTGACTTTAAAGCCCTTTCAGATGCCATATCCACTTGGATCTATATTTACTATATACATCTCAGTTTATTAGAAAATAAACTCCTAGAATGATGATAGAGACATGAGCGAAAAACTACAACCAACTATTAATCTGTGAGATACAGAATGACTTATTTTAAAGATTCAAAGAAGGGACAATTTACAGTAGACTTTGATAATGCTGGTGTTCCAAAACTTGTATTTATTGAATTACCTGTGCTTCCCCATTTTTTTTTTTTTTTCCGTAACTAAACTCTGTAACATGTCAAATTCCTATGCAGGTGTGGGTTGGTTTCTTGACTCTGTTCCTTTGGCTTATTTGTTCAGCGTTTTGCCAAAAACACACAGTTTTAGGGACTATCCCTTTAAGGTAAGTATCATCATGCTATTGTTACAAGTATTCTAGTATTATTCTCCATTTTGAAAATCATCTTAGAATAAGCCTGTTTTTCCTTCCATTTTTGAGTATAAATTTTAGAAAGTCATTTTTCCAAGCTGAAATTTTATTGGTTATTAATTAATGAGAGGATTATTCATGACTTTGTGGTGTTGAATAGCATTTTACATTAGTTATTATAAATGCAAAAATGCTAATAAACTTTTGCTATTAATCTTTTATTTAGAAAACTAGCTGAAAGTTCCTATTTAAGTGTAGCATTTTGTCTGTAGAATTGTGAATTTTCTGTATAGAAAATTTGGCAAGTAACAACAATTTTTTCTCTTTCTATTTAATCCTTAATCTTATTTCTTCTGCACAGTAAGTGTTTATAACCTCTCAAACAGTGTTGAATAGTTGCAACAAATGTTGGCAAATATTTCCATAATGTTAACGGAAATGCTTTCAAAATTTTATCACTAATTACTTTTCTCTGTGCATTCTGTTGGATATCTTTCATCTGATAACAGAAATGAGCCATTGTTTAAACATAAATGTTTATTTTCAGAGCCATTGTTTAAACATAAATATTTATAAAATAATTTTTCCATACCTGTTGAGATAAGCATGTGCTCTTTCTTTTTCTTTTTGACAGATATTCTGGAACTGGATAATCTTTACATTCCTGTAATACATTTGGTCTTTCTGTCAACACATGTTCTTTTTATATTTATGTTCTTCAGAATGATTAACCTATAATTTTCCTTTTGCTTTATTGCTTTGTCAGATGTTGATAGTAACCTTACATAAAGCACACCTATTCTTGGGGGGAAAGTACATACACAAGAGATTATTTATTTTTTGAAGAGTTAATAACATTATCTTGTGAATAATATAGAACTCATTTTCTGGGTGAGAGATATATCATTATTTCAATGTGTTAAATGTTTACTGGTCAATTCCTATTGTCTACCTCTTCTTGAGTCACCACTGGTAACAATATGTTCAAGAAAATTATTCATTTTATCATTTATTCCTTTATCGTTTTAATCTCAACTTTTGTAAATTTATATACTTCTTTTTAACTCAATATTGTTTATTACTACCTCTTTTTCAAAATCAATTGTGACAGAGCTTTGTTTCTCTGTCTTTTTAAAAGACCTAATATTTTTGTTTTGTAAATCACTTTTATATTTTCACTGTTGACCACTGTATTACTTTCTCCTTTTATCATCATTAACTCCTGCCTTTTACTTCCTATTTATACTACTTCTTTTGCTTTCATTTTTCCTAATTTTTGTACTGTTTTGGAGTGATATTTTTGTATTATTTTTTGCAACTATTGATTTGGAAATTATGCATTTATTGGCATATTTCCATTTCTTAGTTCTTTCCATTACATAGTCTTTAAAATTTGGTATTTTTAAAGTTTCAACATATCAACTTTTAAAAGCCTAAAATGAATTAATCGTTTAACTTTTTTCCCAAGAGTATATGGAACCTAGTTGTACGCATCTCTCATACAAGTTATTTTTATTTTAGTGTATTAATTCTACCTTCTTTATTATTTTTATAGTTATCATTACTGTTCTACATGAACACAATGCTTTTTTCTTTCTTTTTTTTGACGGAGTCTAGCTCTGTCGCCCAGGCTGGGGTAGTGCTGGGATTACAGGTGTGAGCCACCGTGCTCGGCCCACATGCTTTTTAATTCACATGATTTTGATTTTTTTCCTTCACCATTTTTCTGAAGTTTTGGCTTTCTTTGTTAGTTTTATTTTCTTTTTTATGATCTGCTTCATTGTGAGTGTTTTTATTTGTCCAACGATGTGTGTGTTCATCCTTTATTCTTGAGTATTTAATTAGCTGGGTAAAATTTTCTAAGTTGAAAATGTATTTCTCTCAGCAGTTCAAAAGTATTATTTATTCATTTTCTTGCATCTCCTGATGCTGTTGAGAAGTCTGCTCTGTCAATTTGGCATTTCTTCCTAAATTGCATGCCTTTGTTATTTTACTACCTTTTAGTTTCTCCTTTTACATTTACTACTAATAAAATCACCATCTTGAATCAATGTGGAAAAGATTGAGGTTTTAATAATATTGGAGGCTGGGCATGGTGACTCACACCTGAAATCCCAGTACTTTGGGAGGCCATGGCAAGTGGATCCATTAAGATCAGGAATTTGAGACCAGCCTGGGCAACATAGTGAGACCCCAACTCTACAAAAAATACAAAAATTAGCTGTGTGTGGTGGCACAAGCCTGCAGTCCCAGCTACTTGAGAAGCTGAGGTGGGAGGATCACTTGAGCCCAGGAGGCAGAGGTTGCAGTGAGCCAAGATGGAGCCACTGCATTCAAGCCTAGATAACAGAGCAAGAGTCTATAAATATATATATTAAAAAAGGAAAGAAAAAGAAAACAATAAATAATGTTGGAAAAACTGGATAATCATATGTCCATATGTTTCTTACATCATACAGAAGTAAATCATGCATGGATCAGAGATTAAATATAAAAATTAAAAGCCATGCAAATACTTTAAAAAACACCTTAATTCTTGTATAGCATAGGAGTGGGGAAAACTTTCCTAACTGTGACTCGTATTCCATTAAAAAGTAAAAACGTAATAAATATAACCATATGAAAATAGAAAAGAAGCACCTTTACAATATGAAAAGCATAATTCAATTTCTAAATGAGAACTGGTCATTATTTTCATCTCTTTATTTCACCTTAGAAGGATGATGCAACTCAGTATTCCAGTTCACTAATTTGCTCTTCATTAGCCACCATTAGGCAATTAAGCTAATTTATTATTAAGCTTTATTATTAAGCAATAAAGCTAAATAAATTAAGCTTTATTTTATCATTTTGTTATATACATATGTATCATTTTCTACAATTGCGTTTTCATTTGTCTCCAATTGGGTCTTTATCATAAGTCACTCTTATTTGTTTTCACCTCTATATGTATTTCAGGGTTATGGTTTCTCATTCTCTCTGATGCTAAGTTTCACTGTAATGTACTATTCATCTATTACTTTTTTTCTTCAAGGGTAAGCTTTTTCAGGTATTGAGTTTGTGAGCTCGCTTTCATATTTTTGGTTTTCCTTATATATTGGTTGTTTCTAGGTTGCGTGCTTATCCATTATGTAAGCATTCTTTGGAGGTTCACCCAGTAGTGGCTTCCCCAGTACAAGTTCCGATTGCAATTGTGATTCCTAATTAGCCTTTCTCCCGCGAAAAATTCATTCATTATCTTGAGTTCTATGAGTATGACTATGAATTAACTAAGTATATAGTTCTGGTTGCTCTTCTAAAACAGTAGTCCCCAACTCTTTTGTGGCACCAGGGACCAGTTTCATGGAAGACAATTTTTCCATGAACTGGGGTGGGGGTGGGGATGTTTTCGGGATGATTCAAGCACATTACATTTAATGTGCACTTTATTTCTACTATTATTACATGGTAATAATAATGGGTGATGGGAGACGGGGACACTCAAAGTGTGTTGCTTTTGTTTAGCCTACTACATAATCTCATTTTTGTTGCTGTCACTACAGAAAACCCTGCTTCACAAACATAGGATGTTGGAAATGGAGCAGGTTTTTCAGTACTTTTGTGGCAATCTCAGGATATTCCACGTTGACTTTAATCCAGAATGTATGGAGATTTGAAGTTGTCTCTAGCATGTGTTTAAGGCCACCATCATTTGCGATCTCTAGCAGTTGATCCTCTTCTAGCACGGACAAAGTCAATTCACCTGGCTTATTCACAAATGGGTTGTGGGATCCATTCCTTCCCAGTTCAGGGGTCTTTTCTGGTTGGGAAGTAATGCTCAAACTCTTTTGAAAGCTAAGAGAGGTGATCATGCACCAGCTGGGAGAAAGAAGACCCTGAGTCAGTCTCTTTCAAAATCTCTTCTAATGTTTGAAACATGTCAAAGATCCCATTGTTTGCTTGTCGCTCTCATAATTCCAGTTTGGTTTTTAATGTGGCCACTTTATCTGCTGATTTGAATACAGTTGTCATTCTTCCTTTCAGGGACAGATTGAGTTTGTTGAGCAGGTTGAATATGTCACACACGTCCGGAAGTTTTGTGACCCATTCTGTGTCACTGAAATCTGCTGCTAGTGATGACAGGTTTTCTAAGAGAAATCTCTGGAGCAGTTCTTGTAACTCAAAATCTGTGGCCAGTGATATACCTTTAGAAAGCCATTTCACTTCTGTGTATAAGAGAAGATGTGTGTGCTCTGCATCCATCTCCTCACAGAGTTGCGCAAACAGATGTGAGTTAAGGGCATGCACTTTAATGTGGTTGATAATTTTTTTTAATCACATCCTACCAAATGTTGTTAAGTCCAAGTAACATTTTTCAGCTAGCCAACATTTCCCTGTGGATAACACTGTGCAGAAACTCACATTCAGACGCTAACTCTTTGATGCGAGTAGTGAAATCAGAAAGCCATTCAATCATCGCAGCAATTCTGTCCGTGCATTTACCAGCACAGAATGACCAATTCAGTTTTCCTGATATGTAATCACTCAAAGACTTGAATAGTTCTTCAGCTGTGATGTTGGTTGGCAATGAAAGTGCACATAACATATCCTCATGCATTCTCCTGAAAAATATATGACACAAAAACAAGTGTTGTTGCTTTGTTGTCAACATCAGTAGACTTGTCAACCTGGATCATGTACCACAGTGATTCGTTAATCCTCTAACAATTGTGCCTAAACATCCTTTGCTATTTCATCAGTTCATCTGGTTATGGTGCTAGCAATGAGGAACACATGCCACCTTCTGAACTGTAGCCACTCCTAAAAGTTTATGACAAATGTCCTTATTAGCAGGAAGGATCAACTCTTCACTAATAGTTAAGGGCTTCTTAGCTTTAGCAATGCAGTTAACCACTAAGAATGAGGCATTCAGTGCAGATACATTTGATGAAGTGATGGTCTTCAATAATTGGTTCTGTTCTTCATATTCATATTTTTTTGTTTTTTGTTTGTTTGTTTGTTTTTTAAACACTAAAGGCTTGTCTTTTAATGAGAGTGCTTGGTCTCCATGTGGTGAAGTAGTTTTGAAGGTTTCATGGTTTCGTTGCATAGCCAGTCACCACATATTATACAAAGCAGGATTAGAGAATGTGAATCACCAGTCGCAATGAACCCATAATTTAAGTAGACTCTTGGTATTTTCTACCAAATGCAGCATGTTAGTCCATGTTCGTACAGCTATAAAGAACTTCCCAAGACTGGATAATTTATAAAGAAAAGTGGTTTGATTGACTCATAGGTCCACATGGCTGGGGAGGTCTCAGGAAACTTATCATCAGGATGGAAAGCAAAGGGGAAGTAAGGTCCCTCTTCACAGGACAGCAGAAAGGAGAAATGCCCAGTGAAGAGTGGGGGGGAACCTCTTATAAGACTGTCAAATTTCATGAGAACTCACTCACTAACACAAGAACAACATAGGGGAAACCACCCCCCTGATTCAATTACCTCCACCTGGTCTCTCCCTTGGCCTGTGGGGATTTTGGGGATTACAATTCAAGATAAGATTTGGGTGGGGACACAAGTCTAACCATATCATGCAGCTTTTCTTTTGTTGGCAGTTTTAGAGTCTTCTGCAGTCTCATCATTGGGTCTTTTCCTCTTTTCAAAGAAGCTCTCCAGTGACTTTTTTTAAAACTCATTTTGGCTAGGGTTAGCTGGTGGGCTTACCAAAACTGTGACTGAGACAAGTGCTCAGTACAGGAAAGAGGCATGGGTGAAAGTGGCAAATAAAATAATGGGCGGGCCATGCATGGGCTAAAGTAAGTGTTGAATTCTGACTTAAAGCCTTCCATCAGATGCAACTATACAATTGAAGTACATCAACTCACTTGCCACTATAAAGCTTGCCACCAGATGCAGCTTGTTGTTTGCCACACTCATTGACAGGATTTGGATATGGGTCTGCAAACAATTGATTTAGTATAGTCTCTGTGCAGTCAAACCTTTCTGCTAATGTTAATCTGTATTTGCAGCCGCTCCCCATCACTAACATCACTGCCTTAGCTCCCCCTGAGATCATCAGGGTTTAGATTCTCATAATCTCATAAGGAGCAGGCAACCTAGATCCCTCGCATGCACAGTTCACAGTAGGGTTCATACTCCTATGAGAGTCTAATGCTGCCACTGATCTGACAGGAGGTGGAGCTCAGGCAGTAATGTGAGTGATGGGGAGCAGCTGTAAATGCAGATGAAGCTTCGCTTGCCTACTGCTCCCCTCCTGCTGTGCAGCCCAGTTCTTAACTGGGGACCCCTGTTCTAAACTACAAGCCTAACCTGGTCACTATCTTTTGTACATGTTCCCAGTAGATCCCTATATGCCTGAACATAAAGTGTAGAAGATAATATCTTTTAGGGTCCAGTCTTGCCAATTATTTGTCCTTGTTTCAGATAGTGTCCCTCACATTTTATTCTCAAACTTCTGAAGACTTTTTTGCAGGTTTTGTAACATTGAAGGCCCCTTCAAGTTCCATGTTCTTTCTAACGTGATCTCCCACATGAAATATTATTTTATTTCCATCAATATCTAATGAATTTCCTTCAAACACAAACTATACCATCTCTCCCTGTATCAAAGTATCTCCTGTAACCCATAAATATATACACCTACTATGAATCCATAAAAATTTAAAAAAAAAATTTAAAGAAAAGAAGGAACATACAAAATCAGTATCTCATATTGCATCTTAAGAAAGTAGAAAAAGAAAAGAAAAGCCAAAGTAGAAAGGAAGGAAATAAACAGTGCAGAAATTAATTAAATGGATAATTTTAAAATGAAACATTGGTTAAGAAACAAAAGCAAACTATACTACCTTTATGATTTTTCTCAACAGTTCTTGAATAAATCAATGTGCACTTGCAAAAATAAATGGATTAACTGATAAACACATGAAAGCTAATTTACCGAAATTTATCAATACATTTCAATCAGATAAAGCAAGAGCTTTAAACAGTTTCAACTAATCATTTTTAAAAGGTTCTGTAGTAACTTATACCATTTCTAACTTCTGTAATTATTATGATTGTATTATAAAAGATTTACATTAATTCCCCCTGCAAAGATTTAGTTATAATTTTCTCCATTTCCGTGATGAGAAATTTGAAGCTTAAAGTAGATATTGAACTTGCCCAAGAATGTACAACTAATAGATAGCAAGAGTTAAAATTTTCATGAGTTTAGTTGATCCAAAAGCTCTTGTTTTCACTAGGCCACTGTGTCCTTGTATTGTGTTATGAGAGTTATATGAAGTTAATAAGAATACTGTGCTTTGAATGCTATAAATAACTGGCAAATTCTTATTTGCTCAGATTTGAGGTTTAGTGGTGCTAGTGGGAAAAGATGATGTGAAATCATTTCTTGCCTCTGGGAGCTTACCAACAATGTGTTAGTCAGACAAAAGTATTACAATATATTTTTTTAATTATACTCTGTATTTGTTAATATGCTAGCAAAATTTTAGTAGATCTTACTACCTGCTGAAAAACTTCATATTATCATTTTGAAATGAGGCAATAATACTGATAGCGAAGGATTTTCTATAGTATTTACTAAGAAAATGTATGTACAGATATGTAAACACAGTGCCTAACACAGAGTATGATTTCAGTGAAACATTTTACCTCTTACTTTGTCTTCTAAACTATGATCTTCTCTGGTAACTAGATCATAGAGTATTTTGTGGAAAAACAAACAAATAAAACCCAATGGAGAGCTTCCACATGCACCCGAGAGCAGACATAAAAAATACATGAAACACAAACTGACAGAATTGGAAGGAGAAATAGACAATTCAATAATAATGGTTGGGGGGTTTTAATATCCCCTTTTAATAATGTATATGACAATGTAAAAGAAGCAAAACAAGACACAGAAAATTTTACCAACACTATAAACCAACAAGATCTAATAGACTCTCCATCAGAGCAGCAGAATACGCACTCTTCTCTGGGGCTCATAAAGTATTTTGCAGAATAGACCTTATGCTAAGCCATAAAACAAGCCTCAATACATTGAAAAGTGTCGACATCATACAAAATAAGTTCTCTAATCACAATGAAATTAAATTAAAAATAAATGACCCTGGGAGGTGGAGCTTGCAGTGAGCCGAGATCGCGCCACTGCACTCCAGTCTGGGTGACAGCAAGACTCTGTCTCAAAAAAGACAGGGAAATTCACAGATAGTTAGAAATTAAAAAACAAGCTGCTAATGAAACAATGGTCAAAGCAATATTCATAAGGAAGATTTAAAAACCACTTCAACAATTGAAAAAAAAACGCAACAATATATCAGAATTTACAAGATGCAGCTAAAGCAGTGTTCAGAGGGAAATGTATACTTTTAGATTCCTGTATTAAAAACTGAAAAATCACAAATCTATAACCTAATCTTCCAACATAAGAAACTAGAAAAAAAGTAAACCAAATTCAAAACAAGTAGAAGAAAAGGAATAATAAAGATTAAAGTGGAAATAAATGAAATTTATAATAGAAAATCAATAGAAAAAAATCAACAAAATCAAGTTTTTTTAAGTTGCAAAATACAAATTTTTTGCTACATTGATCAGTCAAAAGTTATAGAAGACTCCAATTACTAAAATAATGAATGAAAGATGGAACATTACTACAAACCTTACAGGAAAAAGAAAGTATAAGAAAATATTAGGAACAACTGTCATAGTATTTGTGTCAACAAATTATATAACAGGTAATTTTTGTTTTAATTCTAGATAGACAAAATCTACTGAAACTAACTGAAAAAGGAATAGATAATCTGGAAATACCTACAATGAATAAAGACATTAAATTAGTAATCAAAATATTTTCCACGAAGAAAAGCCTAGGACCAGGTGGCTTTACTAGATCATTCTGTCAAATGTTTAAAGAACTAACACTAACCCTTCACAAACTCTTCCAAAAAATAGGAGGAAGTGACATTTCCCAAACATTCTATGAGGCCAGTATACCTGATAACAAAAGCAGATGAAGACATCCCAAGAAAACTACGAACCAATAACTCTTTTTCTTTTCTTTTTTTTTTTTTTTTTTTGAGACAGAGTTTCGCTCTTATTGCCCAGGCTGGAGTGCAAAGTCTTGATCTCAGCTTACCATGACCTCTGCTTCCTGGGTTCAAGTGATTCTCCTGCCTCAGCCTCCTGAGTAGCTGAGATTACAGGCATGTGCCACCATGCCCAGCTAATTTTTGTATTTTTTAGTAGAGACGGGATTTCTCCATGTTGGTCAGGCTGATCTCGAACTCTTGACCTCAGGTGATCCACCAGCCTCAGCCTCCAGAAGTGCTGGGATTACAGGCGTGAGCCACTGCACCCGGCCCCAATAACTCTTATAATATAAAATAGATAGAGAAATATTTGAGTAATACTAACAGATTGAATCCAGAAGCATATAGAAATGATTATAAAATCATGACCAAATAGCATTTATCCCAGGAATACAGTTAGTTTAACATTAAAAAATCACTTAATGTAATATTCTTTCAACAGAGTAAAGGATAAAAGTCATACAGTCATCTTGATAAAAGAATTTGACAAATTCCAACACTCTTTTGTGATAAAAGCGTTTAGCAAACTAGGAATCAAAGTGAAATTTCTTAACCTGATAAAGAGTATCTATGAAAAACCCACGGATAAAATCATCCTTAATGATAAAAGATAATTCTTTTCCTCTAAATGCGGGAACAAGATTAGCATTACTGCTCTCACCGCTTCTATTCAATATTACACTGGAAATTTTAACCAGGGAAATTAAACAAGAAAAGAAAAAAAGGTCATTCAGATTTGAAAGGAAGCAGCAAAATTTTCTCTATTTTTGTATGACGGGTTTTTATATATAGGAAATCCTAAGAATCACTAAACAATAATCAAAACACAAAACATAATGAACAAAAATTTAGATAGTGTTTGTGGATACATAACTCCTTGAACTGTACACTGTACACTTTAAGTGAATGAATTTTATGGTCTGTGAATCATGTCCCAACAAAGCTATTTGAAAAGGGAAAGAAAGTTTTATTCCCTAGGATATTGCTAGCGTTTATGTGTCACAGGTTGTGCCATCTCTAAGTTCATCCATGAAGCACAGAGCTTCTGTCTGAAACACTCTACACGCTCTAAAACCCTTCTATTTGCCTAGTGGCCACTAGGATTAAATGCCTTTGTTTTTCTGCAAGGTCTATTTGAGGGCAGTAGCTTCAGATTTTTGACAGATATTGTTATACATTTCAGCTATCAGGTCTGACAATCTGATTTCTTTGTGGTGCAAATAAATGACACATTCACTAAGGGAACTCTTGTGAGTTGTCACTGTGAATTAATGTGTAGACAGACCCCAATCTGCTCAGCCAAGGCAAGCAGTGGACATTCATCATATAGTGATGGGTTGCGGACCAAACTTTATGAATATGTAATATGATAACCTATCTACCCATGTATTTGTGCATATAGACAATCCAGGTGAGGTGAATCATATGGATATATTTATGCAGAAATGGGATAACCTGGGGAGCTGACCTCACTGCAGATGTGTAAATATTAAGAACATGAACAAATGTAAAGGCCCATTTGGGGAAAAATTCATGTACAAATCAGTAAACAATTTTTTCTTTGTCTGACATTGCTTGCTCAAGTGCAAAGATAAGCTTCATCATTGGATCTAAAATATTTAATTTAAAGACAGTCTTTAGCCCAAAGTAGACACTGATATTTATATGCTTTAAAATCAGTGAAATTACTAATAAAAAGCATAATATTAATGAGTTCATGAAGAAGATAGGTAGTTTTTATATTTGTGACTTAAGTTTATGGGCTTCATCAACCACACTTTTAAATATAGACGGAAGGACTAGAGTCTGAGTAATCTCACACCTTCTCAGCCCACCTGTCAGGGCCATTGCTGGGGGAATCAGTTTCATCATGCCTTGAGAGATGGGAGTGGCCTAAATGTTCATCCTGAGTGTAGCATACATCCCACCATTACTCTTGTAAGGCACCAACCAGCCCCATCACACAGCTCAGCTGCTGTATTTAAAAGTTTTGTCGCTGCCCTGCTTCCTCTTGGAGGTAACCTGTCTCTCTTTTCTCACCAGCACATGAAAATGCCATCAGTTAATTATTCCTGATTGGGAATAAGTCTACACTCCATTTTGAGATGGCAGAGAAGCCACTTACTTCAATGCTTTCAATCTCACTTATTTCCAATCAACCCTACTGTGCTAGGAATTTTATACATGTAACACATATAAAAAGTAGGCATTATTGGGTCTTGAACTCACTGTAGCATGAGAGCCTGGAGTAAAAAGATGAAGCAGGGTAAGAGGGTAAAAGGAAGAATAAAGGAAAAAGAAATAAAAAGAAAGAAGGAAGGAAGAAAGGAAGGAATGAAGGAAGGAAGGGGAAGGAAGGAAGGAGGGAGAGAGGGAGGGAGAAAGGGAGAAAGAGAGGCAGGGAGGAAGGGATGGAGAGAGGAAGGGAGGAAGGGAGGGAGAGAGGAAGGGAAGAAAGAAAGAAGAATGGAAAAAGAAAGGAAAGAAAAGAGAGAGAGAGAGGAAGGGAGGGAAGATGCTAAATCGCACTAAAGTGCCAGACTGTTCTCATCCTTTACCTGCAGTACAGCTATTGCAGATATCGATGGAAGTTTTGCATAAAATTCATTTTTAGACAAGTGTTCCAAAATAACACAATATAATTAACCTTAAAGATATTAAGAGACTGGGGAAATGTCAAGAGCTTTAGTATAACAGTCCTAGGTTTGAAGCTAGGCTGTGCACCTTACAAGTTCAGTGTCCTTTGAGCAAATTTTTAATAACCTCTTCACCTTGTATTCTTTATCTGTAAGATGGAGATAATAACAGCTACCTCATAGGGTTGGAATCAAAGCAGTAACATACATAAAGTAGCAAGAAAAGTATCAGGCACATAGGTGTTCAATAATGCAACTATCATGATAGTTGTGAAAATTAGTCTAGCACCTTCAGTGAAATAGGGAGGCCCCTCCTAACTGCCAGTCAAATATGAATAAAGACGAAGGAAAGAAGAAGACTATTAGGATGAACAGATGGACTGACAACCTAATATTAGAAATGGAGACATTTCTATGAACTCTAATGAGTTTAGAACCAGTTAGGTAAGAACCCAGACTTTCTTTTATGAAACAGATAGTATCTAAAGAAAGAAAAGCACTTTTACTTCTCCCAATATCTAGCTCCATTCAAAGGTTCTCCACTGTCCAAACCAATCTGAAAGCTGAGCAGCTGCCCATCTGCCCCTTGGGTGCTGATTCATGAGGTCGCAGCCTCTGCTGTCCTTTCCACATCTGTGCGCAGCAACTTTTGGAGCACAGGGCGCCAGCTGGGGCACCTTGAGTACTGGGAGGAACAGGCTCACAAAGAAAATCTTTTACGTAGACTGAAAACAGACAGCCTGAGAACAGTATAATTGAGATGTGTACCACGGACACCTGCATTTTCCAATAATTCAAGAGGGTGGTGCACCAGTCACTGGGGCAGGGAAGGCTACCAGCTCCACAAAGCACAGGGCACTAAGCTAATAACGACTGGAAGATGAGTCCTGGAGTATGTGGGGTGAGGGGTCATCTCCACCAGGAGCAGATACGAGGGAAAGACTCTAACAGCACATAAGTGGGCAGAAAAGAGCTAAAGGTTCCATTTGTTGACAAATACTGAAGATGACAGTTAGCTGAGTCACTGTCTGAGAACAAATAAAGAAGGGAGAAAAATGAAGTATAGGAGAAAAATGCTGCAATGCAGGGGAATGAAAGACATCTGGAAAATTCTGAGAAAGGCATGTGTCTGAATGTGATTTAATTCAGAAACCATGAGAAAAATGTCGGAAAACTCTGTCGTCTTCAGTAAAGAATTAAAAAAAAATAGGCTTTATGAAATAATAGCATGAGGGAGAGCTGAGGCTCCATTATAGTGTACGTGGTATACTCCCATAAGCATTGGCAGAGAGTATTTTGCTTTGTTTTCATTGCTGTGCTTAGCACAATGCCAGGCACAGGGCACATAATAAATATAAATGACATTCAGCAAACATTAACTTTATTTATCTCTGGGTGGAAACATTACTAGTGATATTTGTCATCTTATTTTTTTTACTGCATTTTCTAAAATCTCTGCAATAAAAATGACATGTTTTGAAATAAGAGGAAATGTGCATATGAATTACATGACTTCCTCACTCCTGTTAATCACTGTTGATGCAGATGCTGAATAGCCTCCTTGCTAAAGAACTAACAGTGCCAAGATTCGGGTGCCAGCATAGCTATAAGCACATCTGGTAAATTGGGTGGGAGTAACCCAGTGGAGTGACATTTTGAGAAGAAATAGGGATCGTTATGGAGAGAATTTACCCTGAGGGAAGAAGAAATCTGCTGTAATGAGCCAGGCTTGGTGACAAGGCCTGAAGATTGGAGGGTAGCAATAGTGCCACATGGTGGGTGTTACCTGAGAAAATATCTGAACAGCTTGAACCAACACAGACAGCTGGGCAATCTTCCTTGATGGCAAGAACCTAAAGTAGAGAAGAGTAAGAACCTAAAGTAAAGTAGAGATCCTGAAGTAGTAAAGAGAAGTAGAAAAGAAGAGTGGTCCCTTGCCCTGCCAAGAACCAACAGTGACAGCAGATGTATCAATGGCAGGAACCCAAGCAAGTGGGTGAAGATACTACTCGGAGCCATAAGCCAAAGATGGACCCAGTCCAGGAAAGTGGCAGGCAGTGGTCTGGAGTGGGAAGACACTGGGGAATAAAGGTGGTCAGAAGGCTACCAGGAAAGCACAGGGGCAAGTTACAATAGGGGAATGAGCTGTGTCAGGGTTAAGCAGCAGCAACTGACACAAGCCTCACTAGGCCCCCATCCCAGCCTAGAGCAACCAGTGTTAAAGATAGCAGCCCCAGTGGAGCAGAAAGCAGTAGCTCAAGGACAGGCAGTGGCAGCAGGATGGGCCCTGGTCCAGCTGCTGAGGATGCAGACTGCCCTAATATCCTAGAACAGTGGAACATCCCTGAGGATGCCCTGGAGGAACTAAGGTCTTGCCATTAAAGAGGGACACCCACTGAGCTCATATAGCCTGGGCATTCCCATGGAAGTGACTCCATATACACCTAGGGATAGGGGATCTCTAGTTACTTTTGAGTTACACAGCAATAAGAAATAATTAAGGGGGAAATTAAAGGAAAAGTATTTTCAATGGCTCCTCCTTCTCTATGCCTCATTGCCAGTCTCCTAAAGCCTCATTGTTCTCTTCCCTCTAGTGTGATGCTTTCAAACTGTATTCCTCAGTAGAAAGTTCCAGAACTTCATGCTATCTAAAGATCTTTCCAGCTCATGTGTTACTTCAGCTTCCAAATCTGAGTGGTTGCCCTCTGTGGGTTTGCAAACATAATGCAGAGATGTGCTAAGCCACAGAGCTGAGGTAATCCATGAACTGAAGAGGGTGCAGAGAGAAAGCTAAACCCTAATATCAGGCATCCAGATTGCAACCTTGGCTCTGCTACTCATTGTCTATGGGATTGGACAGAAACTCATTCACTCCCCTGAGCCTCAGTTTCTTTATTTCTGAAATAGTGAAAGTGATATTTACCTTATAGTTTACGATGAGAAATAGCTGGTATAAGGCCATGCTGCCCAGATGTTTTCGTGTCATGCATGGTACACAGAAAATATAAGCTCTCTGTGGCCTGATGTGTCTGGCCTAGAGGCTCTGTCTGGCCGCACTAGGCCCTTTTCAACCACACCAGACATGAAGGGCATAAATATCTCAACACATCTGCAACTACTTCCTGGTATTCCAGAATCCATGACACTCAAGTAGGGAATATCTGATAAAATGTACACAAAGCACCTACCACAATGCTTGACTCTGCATTACCTCTATGAACGTTAGTTTCCTGCAGTTATTCCCTGAGCAAAGGATGCTTTGCATATTTCTTTAATAATGTTCAAAAATACCATGTTAGCACAGGTACCAAGTGGACCCTGGTAGAGAAAAGACACCAAAAAAGTACAACACATGCTGGAAAGCTAAAAGAGCCTTTTTACTCTCTTTGCTTAATAACTTGGTCTAAAGTTGGGCCTTAACTCTTTTTCAGCACCAAAAATCTAACATCTGCTGGCTTCTATGATTTCTCTAAAATGTTCACTTGTTTGTACCATATCTTTTTCAGCAACATCATATTTGCAGCAAGCTAATATCTCCCAAATTCAAGAACAAGAGTAAACCCAAGGCATGAGGACAGACTACTGCAGAGAGTACTAATATGGATAGGTATCCCTGGGCTAAAGAGGGTCTGAAGCCGCCAGGTGATCAAGGTAGTGCCCAGGCACTGTGTTGAGAGCCCACGAGGGAATATGCATGACTGGGCCCCCTTCCTGTTGAGTAGGTGATCTTGCGCCTCCTTCCAGATCTCTCTCAAAGCCCCTTTCTTATGTAGCCCAGGAAGGCAGTGACTTTTCCCCTGTGTTCTCACAACACATTCTCTCTACCATATTTTTAAACTTTATGAGTTTCTTGAACTTTTTGAACATACTAGGATGATACAGTGTATTTAGAACAGTACAGTGAACACCTCTGTGCCTTCCACCTAGACACTGAGACTCCAGAGCTCTTAACTCCTCAGTAACTCCGATCTGCGGTCCTTACATATGTCATCATGTAAGATAGGGCCTTATTCTGGTTGTAAACCCTAGTTGATGCTGTTGATTCTGTCACATCCAAGATCCTGACACATGTTTCTTTCTTCTATGCATTCCTAGATGACGCTCAGCTCTAGCTTGGGCTCCCGAGGTCATCTGTGAGTTTCAGAAGTTTATTTCCCAACTAAAATATAAGTTGAAGCTTTAATATTCTCTACCCTACAGTCATGCTGTAGGCATGGTCTAAGTGGTTTTACTTATTCTCCTTTCTATCACTATTATTCTTGGAGGATGTGTGGAAAAACTAATTTGGTGACTTCCATTATTGCCACTCAGGGGTTCCCAACCCCCAGGCCATGGACCATTCTATGGCCTGTTAAGAACTGGGCTGCACAGCAGAAGGTGGGCAGTGGGCAAGCAAAGCTTCATCTGTATTTACAGTCCCTCCCCTTTGCTTGCATTACCTCCTGAGCTCCGCTTCTTGTCAAATCAGCAGTGGCATTAGATTCTCATCGGAGCACGAACCCTATTGTGAATTACAAATGCAAGGGATCTAGGTTGCATGCTCCTTACGAGGATCTAATGCCTGATGATTTGTCCCTGTCTCCCATCACCCCCAGATGGGACCATCTAGTTGCAGGTAAATAAGCTCAGGCCTCCCACTGATTCTATATTATGCACAGTAAAATTATTTAGTTATATATTTATATATTACAGTGTAATAATAATAGAAACAAAGTACACAATAAATGAAATGCACTTGAATCATCCCAAAACCATCCCCCTCCCCAGTCCATGGAAAAATTGTCTTCTACAAAATTGATCTCTGGTGCCAGAAAGGTTGGGGACCACTGTTCTAACTGCCTTCTCTTTTGTGTGTGCCTTGTCTCCATGACATTGAAAGAATAATAAATTTGATCTGTATAACTCCAAAGGACACACCTGTGACACAAGGATGGAAACTATGAAGAGGTAGGTTCTGGCTCTAAACATAAAAGGTCTTTGTTATTTTTATTTTACATATATTTATTTACTTAGTTTTATAGATTTAGAGGGCCCGGAGTGCAGTTTTGTTACATTGATATATTGTGTGGTGATGAAGTCTGAGCTCCTAGTATAACTATCACCCAAATAGTGTACATTACACTCAATAGGTAATTTCTCATGCTTCACCCCACTCCCACCCTCCCAGCTTTCTGAGATTCCAATGTCTATTATTCTACCCTGCATGTCTCTGAGTACACGTTATTTAGCTCTCACCTATAAATGAGAACATTCAGTACTTGACTTTCTGTTCTGAGTTATTTTACTTTAGATAATGGCCTCCAGTTCTATCCATGTTGCTGCCAAAGGCATGATTTCATTCATTTTTATGGTTGAGCAGTATTCCATGGTGTGTGTTGTGTGTGTGTGTACACACGCAGTATATATATACACACACACACACACATATATATACACACACATATATATATATCACATTTTCTCTATCTAATTCTCCATTGATATTCACTTAATTTGATTCCATGTCTTTTCTGTTGTGAATAGCACTGCAATAAACACACAACTGCAAGAATCTTTTTCATATAATGATTTATTTTCCTTTAGGTATATACCCAGTAGTAGAATTGCTGGATCAAATTGTAGTTCTATTTTTTGTTCTTTGAGAAATCTCCATACTGTTTTCCATAGAGGCTCTACTAATTTATCTTCCCACCAACGGTTTATAAGCATTCCCTTTTCTCTGCATCCTAGGCAACATCTGTTATTTTTTGACTTTTTAATAATAGCCGTTCTGACTGGTATAAGATGGTATCTCATTGTGGTTTTAATGTGCATTTCTCTAATGACTTGGGATGTTGAGAATTTCCTCATATGCTTGTTGCCCATTTGTATGTCTTCTTTTGAAAAACGTGGAAGGTCTTTTTAAATCGTGAGAGCTGTCCAGAGAGTTAGGAATGTATATTAGAAAGTTACTGTATTCCAAATTTCTGAATGACATTGCAGAAACATCAAATTAGCCTCCTGTTTTAAAGAGCCTCACATTTTAGCAAGAAAGACACATACATTAAGAAATAAATACAGTCAAGACTTGTAGCCTTTAGGACAGGTCGTGCGGGGACAAATAAGGGGAAGGCAGTTGAATCTACCACAGGATGCAAGTTATCAGATGGGAATATTGAATGTCCTCAACTAAGATTTTTTTCTACCCATTGAGCTGCCTTTTGGATTTTATTTTTTATGAAAATAAAACTTCTACTTAAGACTCGTTCCCCAGTGACCCATTGTGTTGGCTTTGAAACTTCTTATCCTCTAGCCATAACTAAGAAATTTATGGACAGAGTATGAGATGTGAGCACATTAGAAGGCAGCCAGAGCACATTATTTGTCTAAAATAAGCAACTGACATTTAAAAAGCTAGAGGCAAGGCAAGAAAGATGTATCTCAGGCTACTGCCTTACACTCATGTTCTTCCCTGGGGAGAACAGCATAAGAAATAGTCACCTACTTTAGACATTTCTCCAAAAAGAAAGAAATGACCAGCTATTTACCTGGCAGATTTCTGGATTAGCCAACATAAACCTGGATTATGAGCTAGGAAACTAGGGAGCTTTTCTCCTGTCATTGGAAATGTGAGGTTAAGAAGAAAGGAACTAGATCCTTGAACCCACATGCAAATAAAGTTCAATTTAAAGGGGACATTTAAAGAGTAATTTTTAAAGGGTAAAATCATGACTCTCATATAAAAATAAACTTAGCACGAATCAAAGATTTTACTTAACTCACTAATGAGATGACCAACAAGATGTTGCAACCAATTCAGAGGAGAATTAAAACATGTATATATGTATTTATATATCTATACACATATGTGTGCATGTACATATACCATCAGGAATGCTAAAATGTACCTTAAAATGGATAAAAACTGACTTTTCCAAGGAAATGAGAGGAGAAATCAATTGTCTTTTTCAGTAGACAAAATGCGTTTGCATATCTATGAACGAAATCATTTGCACTAGGTATCTGTAATTTAAGACACTGAAAAAACAGACATGGGAAAGCACAAAGACTGAATAAAAGCAGCAACCAAGATGACAATCTCTACTTTCCCACTGAATTCACCCAGTAATATTTTTGTTTCATTTCCAAGTTTTTCACAGGGTTTCCCTCCATGGACTAACTTCCAGGCAGCTGGCTAAGGTGCCTGTAGGTCATCATTCTAAGAGATTGAATAATCTCCACAAGGTCACCAGAGTCAGAAACTCCAGCAACATTTCCTTGCTCTTCCTCCTCCTTCATATTCAAATGTCAGCTCTTCTCTCAATCTGACCTCAGAAATAAATCACTTGTGTTTGTGTCCTTGTGTCCCATCTCCCCACAGCTGTTGTCTCCAATCTTTCATCACTCCCCCCATGTATACCATTAGCTGTGGATGAGTTCCAGTGTATCCTAAGCATTTGTAGAGCAAGGTTGAAGTATCCATAAATGAAGGTAGAGATTAACAGGACAACATCTGTCAGGAAACTGCCCCTGTTCTGTGATGCCTATGGTTATCTCCTCTGTGTAGCCCTCTTTAACTCCACCTCTTCTGACAAACATTTAGTGTTTCCTTCTCTGTGCTCCAAAAGCTCCTCATTTGCTCCTCTTTTAGGGCCCCGTCTCTGATTTGTTCCAGATCTTGTTTTGTAGACCCCTGCCTTCCTACGCTGTAGAAGGCAGGCTCCTTGAAACTAAGGGTCATGCTTGTAGCATCCTCATGCCTCCCCCAAACTCACTTGATTTTTAGTGAAAGGTCAGACAACTCAATGAAATTGTAAAATAATTTACTGGATACCATTACATAAGACCTAGAAAGTGAAATTGAAATAAACTGCTTTACGATGATGGCCAGAGTAGAAGCTGAGCCGTGCTAAAGACGGAAACAAACAAAAGATCAGGATTCAAGGGCTCACTGAAGTGTCAGAGAACCTCAGGGAGCAAATAATTTTTAACCCCCTTCAGTGGTTTCCCCAACTTTAACAGGACATTATCTCATTAAACAAAGGCCCCTACAAGACTAGGCCCACCCAAGAACCGAAACAATCTCAGCGTGTTTTCACTCACTATGTAAGATACTTGGTTTACGTAGGATTTACATGGGATACTTGGAATTTTCCAGACATGACATGCCATTTTAAAACCCATATCTTTGTACATTATGTCTGAAATGTTCACGTTACTATTTTAGGCCTTAACACCAAATGTCTTCTCTTTTATGAAACTTTTCCTGATCTCCCCCGATATACAGTTGACTACTCTGACCCCTCGGTATCCTTTTTGCCTCCTTACTTATAAATCAAATTCAATGAAACTCACAAAGACACTGGCTTTGGTCTTCCAGATATTAAAATGGTTCCCTCCAGCTACACAGAGAACACAGAAATGTGTTAGGTAGGCTCACATCTTTATAGTCATATTTTCTTTTCTTTAGAGAGGTCTCTGAATTCTAACTCTCCCAGCCTCTCTCGGTTTCCTTAATCATTTACATCCCGGAGAGGATGAATGCTTTACTCAACTGTGAAGCAGAAAAAAATTGGGAATGAGAAGCTAAGTACGTCTGTTCCTTTTTCTCCTTAGAAACTCACGACCTCCTGAAAGTACGCATTCTACTCTTCTTCCCCATGCTGTAAATTTACAGTCCAGAATCCAATGTAAGGAGGTCTCAGGGTTTTCTATGGTGTTCAATAGCTCATTATTATATTAATAGCCTGCCTAAGCCACATTCTCCAACATCAGTTTAATTTCAGTAATGAAAATAATATCTTGATCTCTGCCTTGGAGTCATGGAAGTGTTATTGCCTGGGTCCCATAAGTTCTCAAGAGTATTTCCCTTCCTGACAGAAACACACACTCCCAGCTCCCAAATAAATCTTGGACTTGGTTTACTTACATTTAGTGACTTACTTGGTTTACTTAGACTTGGTTTACTTGGACTTAGTACTTGGAGTACTGAGAGGAACTGGAAGGGTAGAGGGTTCGGAAGAGGCAGGTCATGTTCTCTAGCTTGTCCTTGGGAAAGTTTTCACTCCTCGGAACATTTCTTCTCCTATAGAAACTTGCGTGCAGCACATAAACACCACAATCACACAGTCTATTTCTAGAAACTGTTAATGGAGGAAAACATCTTACTTTGCCTTTCTTTCCCCCTTACCTAGACCATCCTCCATCACAGCTCACAAAAGGCTGCCATACAATTATTGTAATCTGACAGGCACTTCACAATTTCTCTAAGCTCTTAAGTGGATTTACTTCCTTTACATATTTCATTTTCAGAAGAGTAATTGGAATGAGTCAGTCTCTTTTATTGCCTCCAATTTGCCTCCAAATATCCTCCTTGAGGAAGACTAAGGCAGGTACTGTTTTGGACTTACTATGTATTTTTCATCAGAGACAGAAAGACAATCTTAGATTTGGCGTTTCCAGTTTCAATTTTGCTCCAGTTAACTCAGTGTTGGCCGGAGTTTCATCAGATCACTCTAATTATCTCAGTCCTTCACAATCCTTCCCATTTATGCAAGATTGATTCCCAACTGTTGTCTTACTTTAGTCCAATTTTCCTTTTCAAGTTTATTTCTCACAATAATACAAACTTCCTACTTAGTCAATCTTGTGTTTTCCTTGTTTCCAAAAAAATGCTTACAAATTCTTCCTTGTGTACTTTTTCTTCAGTGGTTCTCCATTGAGAATATTATTGTTTCCTGCTGATGCAAGTCTACCCTTCAAAGGCCAGTTCTAATCTTCCTTCCTTTAAGAAGATGTCAATCCCACCCTGTAAATACCCTATAATACTTAGATGAATCAGTCATGTTTTATTTGCAGATAGTACCTCTTGGCTAAATTGCTTTTACTTGTTACTAATATTATCTCTTATGTAATACCCTGAGAGTCACACACCTCAAGGATCTCATAGAGTTATCAGGAATTCAGAAAAATAAACAGATCATCACTGTTCATTGTGGAATGCATGTGTTGATAAAGGAAAGTACAGGGGTCTTTAAGAGTACTAGTGAGGGGCAATTACCCAAGGTCAGGAAAGACTTTTTGCACTGAGTATAAGGAGCTATGCATTGCTCATTAGATAGCTAAAAGCAATAGTGTCTCAACCTAGAGGGAGAAGCATGTGCAAAGACCCAGAGGAGTAAGCAGGCCTGCCAAATATAAGGATTTGCAAGCAGGAACAAATGGTTTGGGGCGGGGTGCCAGGGTGGGTGTTTGGTAGAGCTGGAGAGAGCCAAACCCGGTGGCGTAGGAGCCAGAGTGTGAATGCTCTTGCCGGCTAAGACACAGAACTTAGCATATAATATAAGCACAGGGGGCATGATGGAAAACTCCATTTGTTTGCAATTCTCATGATCAGAGACTCTAGAAAAAGCACTTCCTGCGTTAGATGAATGTCAAGTGGACAGAACTGGTTTTTCTTTAATAATCAGGAGATTGTTGCAGGAACCCAGACAAAACATGAGGAAAGCACAGTCTGCCCCATGCCCTTTGTTATTTCATGAGGTGAATGTTGTCTCCTGAATGGCTTCACTAAGTGCCACGAGGGCAAGAACTGGGCCTGATTTATTTCTGCCTGAAGGTGCCCAGCAGCGTAGAGGCATGTAGTAGACTTCTGCAGGGATGCTGAATTCAAACAGTCGTCCTTTATCTTCTTCCTGCTTATTGTCTTCTTCCTGCTTACTTATCTAGGGGGCACAAGACTGGACATGAAGTGCAGAAATAGTGTCTACGTGTCAGATCTACCATTTAAGATTTGTTTTTATAAACTATTAAGTACATACAAGATAAAAGTTACAAAGACAATAAAACAAACTTCCTGGATTCAAATGGGATATTAAAAATGGGAGATTATGATTGCCTTGGGTACACCTAAGCTTGTGTTTTGTCATTGTCATACTTTTCTTTATAGTTTAGTCACATCATGATGTATATTCTTGGACCATATATAGTCATGCTTTGCATATTTTTGAACATTATAAAAACAGATTCATATTGTATGCATTATTCCAAGACTTACTTTTTTCAATCAATATTCTGCTTCTGAGATTCAGCCATACTGACACATTTCTTTTCACTGCTCCATACCATTAAATGATAAGTTTACAATGTGTTTATACATTTCTCTAAAAGTGGATAGGTAGGCTGTTTTTTGGACATTGCAAGGTTGCTATGATAAACTTCTCCCAATGGAGTTACTAATATCTGATTCTGTGACTAGTATCAAAATTTATAAACTTTCAATTTTTACTGGTCTTGATATTAGAAATGTAAATGACAATTGTAGGGACGAGAAGTTTTCAATATGAATGTGTAGAGAACAGAATAATTGCTGATATCACCTTTCTAATAGAATAAAAATTAGGTGGAACTTCACAGAACATTTTCATTTCTGTGACCATAAGAATACAATAAACCAATAGTAGTGTTAGAAATGAGCCCCGATGGAGCAAAGGTCTAATTTTTTTTTTTTTGAGACGGAGTCTTGCTCTGTCGCCCAGGCTGGAGTGCAGTGGCATGATCTCAGCTCACTGCAAACTTCACCTCCCGAGTTCAAGCGATTCTCCTGCCTCAGCCTCCCGAGTAGCTGGGATTACAGACGCTCACCACCCCACCCAGCTAATTTTTGTATTTTTAGTAGAGATGGGGTTTCACCATATTGGCCAGGCTGGTCTTGAACTCCTGACCTCAGGTGATCCGCCCACCTCAGCCTCCTAGAGTGCTGGGATTATGGGCGTGAGCCACTACACCCGGCCATATCTTATAAAATGTTAAATATTGCCTCTAATTATTTTGCTTTCATATTTTCATGCTATAGCTGCTGATAATTAATGAGAAGACCTCCAGAGGGTTATAAACTGCCTGATTATAAAGCTTGTAAATGTAACTTCTAACCACAAAGATTACAAAACATATGCTGTATGTTATGAGATATTGTAACTATTCTCTTAAAAGATTAAAAACAATTGTTCTAGAAAACTGAATTTTCTTACTTAAGCTATAATTCACCATCCTTGTGTTCATTGATTCGCATGTGTTAAATAATTCATCACTGTGTAGGCTATGTTTTGTTTTTGTTAATCAAAGAGCATTTTGACTGACTCTCACCTACAGTGACGGTCATTGAGGCCTCCCCTGCAGGCTCTGGTCAAACACAAGGTGAGGCTGGATGTCATTCCCAGTGACCTTGGGCAAAGCAATCTACCTGAACCTCAGATTTCTTTAAAATAGGTATTATAATCTCAACTTTGCCTTCCTTAAATAACCAAGAAGATCAAGTAATATCAAGTTAGGAGAAGTGCTTCATAATCAGTAAAATTCTGGACAAATGCAATCGATGATGATGACAGTTATGAGAATTATGTTACTATTATGCCCAACTAGTTAAACCACAAAAAGACATAAAGCTTTTTATAGGGAATGGGGTAGATATTAGGGTTCAAACAGAATCTTTGAATTTTCCCATTCAGTAGATGTGTCTGTCTGGGAAGCACAGTATTATGGATAAAACTGTTCCCCTAAAATTCATATGTTCAAGTCTTGACTCCCAGTACTTCAGAATGTGACCATATTTCAAAATAAAGTCAATGCAGATGCGATTAGTTAGGTTACGATGAGATCATCACCTGGAGTGAAATGGACTCCTACTCCAATATGACCAGTGTTTTCATAAAAAGGGAAAATTTGTACACAGATATACACATGGGTGTAATTACATGTGAAGCTGAAGGCGGAGATCAAGGTGGTGCTTCTATATGTTGAGAAATGCCTAAGATTGCCAGAAAGAAAAGCCACCAGAAATTACATAAGAGTCATGGAACACATCCTTCCTCACAGCCCTGAGAAGGAAGCAACACTGTCAACACCTTGATCTCAGACTCCTGGCTTTCAAAACAGTGAGGTGATAAATTCCTGTAAGCCACCCATACATTTTTTACAGCAAACTTAGAATGCCAACATATGTAGACCACTGCTTACAATATTATATTATTAAGGAAAATCATTGCAGTATTTGGTCAGATTTATAAACATGTTTCAAAGTAACAGAATGAAGCCAGGCACAGTGGCTTATGCCTGCAATCCCAGCACTTTGGGAGACTAAGGCAGGAAGATTGCTTGCATCCAGGAGTTCAAGTCAAGCCTGGGTAACACAGTGAAACCTTGTATCTTCAAAACATAAAATGTTAGCCCGGTGTGGTGGTGCATGCATGTGGTCCCAGCTACTTGGGAGGCTGAGGTGGAAGGATTGCTTCATCCCATGAAGTTGAGGCTGCAATGAGCTGTGACTGCACCACTGCACTCCAGTCTGGGTGACAGAACAAGCCCCTGTCTCCAAAATAATTGAGGTAACGGAATGGATGACCAATACTAATGCCAGGGAGCTGATGGTTATAATACTCTTACATATAGAATATTAGTGACAAATCAGCACGAAAAAATGGTCAACCTCATCATTATGCAAAGGATTTGAAAAAGTTACTTTTTTCTCCTAATAACAAAGTAAAGATAACTTGATGCAATATACTCCACGCTGCGGAACAGTTGATGACATATCCGCTCTCATTTTCTATTTGTGAAATAGTAGTTGGTATAATCTTTCTTAAAATCAAGTTGACGCAACCTATTAATTACCATAAAATACAATCTCAAACTTCGGATAATCCATCTTAAGAAACTACGGTATAATGTTTACATGCAGAATTATAGATAAAAGGTAGGAATTTTAGTGTTATTTTTGTTAGTATAAGAAAGAAAACAACCTAATGCCCAAACAACATGGAGATGGTTTAAATTTATCATAATGTGTTTTTATTTGAATTATTTTTAAGGATGTTTAAAATATATTGATAAGTCACCAACACAGAATATATACATAAGAGGATTTCTCAAAATCTAGTACAGAGACCACTGTGGTCCCCAAGGCCCTAGGGGTTTATGAAGTCAAAACTATTTTCACAATAATGCTAAGACATTATTGACCTTCTCAATTTTATTCTTTTTTTTTTTTTTTTTTTTTTGAGGCAAAGTCTTGCTCTGTCACCCAGGCTGGAGTGCAGTGGCATGACCTTGGCTCACTGCAACATTCGCCTCCCAGGTTCAAGTGTTTCTTCTGCCTCACCCTCCCGAGTAGCTGGGACCACAGGCATGTACCACTACACCCGGCTAATTTTTGTATTTTTAGTAGAGACAGGGTTTCACCATATCGACCAGGCTGGTCTCAAACTCCTGACCTTGTGATCCACCAGCCTTGGCCTCCCAAAGTGATGGGATTACAGGCATGAGCCACCTCACCCGGTCTCAATCTTATTCTTTCATGAGGGTTTGATGAAGTCTTTTAGAGGTTATAGGTAATATCACAATTATCTTTAAAGGCTATTTACTTACTCCCCTCTTTTCCAATTTTACATTTACATGAGGCTGGATTTTCTTCATGAACTTTATCCACAGCACTATATCTTAGTGGGTTTAATGCAGAAGTAGATATGAGAAACCAGCTGTTTTCTGCTAAGTCAGACATCAAAAAGATTTGTGAAGCAATGCTACTATGTTCACTAAGTTTTTGTTGTCTTTTACTAAAACATGTTACTTGGGTTAATTAACAAGTAATAGGTTTAATATTGCAATTATAATAAATTTTTAAAGTATACTTTTTCTCTGGTTTAACATACAACAATAAATATTGACAAAACACATAAACAAAACCTTTGGAATCTTCAATAATTTATAAGATGTAAAGGGGTTCTTGTGGGCCGGGCGCGGTGGCTCAAGCCTGTAATCCCAGCACTTTGGGAGGCCGAGACGGGCGGATCACGAGGTCAGGAGATCGAGACCATCCTGGCTAACACGGTGAAACCCCGTCTCTACTAAAAAATACAAAAACCTAGCCGGGCGAGGTGGCGGGCGTCTGTAGTCCCAGCTACTCGGGAGGCTGAGGCAGGAGAATGGCGTGAACCCGGGAGGCGGAGCTTGCAGTGAGCTGAGATCCGGCCACTGCACTCCAGTCTGGGCGACAAAGCGAGACTCTGTCTCAACAAAAAAAAAAAAAAAAAAAAAAGATGTAAAGGGGTTCTAAGGTCAAAAAGCTTTATAATTCATGTCATAGAAAATATCATTTCACCTCTACAAGAAAGAGCTGGGAAAAATGTGCTGAATTGTTGCGACTGAGCTGAATTGCTAAGACTCATTATCTACAGTTGTTAGGTTTAAGGGTCATTGTTATTTTAGCATCTTTATTTTTCTGTGTTTCCAAAATTTTCCACTTTAGAACGCATTTCTTTTACATCAGATGGAGGGTAATTTTTTTTAAATTTGTGCTTTTATTCTTTACCTTAAAAAATATATATATATCTTTACCCTTAAGTCATCATTTAGAACCTAAAATTGCAGAGTGTCTCTTAATTACACTTGCATAGAGAGTCTCAGCTCATAAAATTCTGCCAGATTTAAGATCTGCAGGCAAATTAGCCATAAGCTATATAGAGGTAGAATTTATAAATGTAAATTGTACTGCACCAGCATTTTCCAGAGAAATGGTCTTTAAAACACCACTGAGCAGAGGAGGTATCTTCCAGAGGATACTCATGACAAGGCTGAGATAAAAATTAACTTTGTGTTTACTTATTCACAGATTTTATTACTAAAGAATCTTAAAAATTGACCTTAAATCTTATCCATTTCAAAATCTCACTAGTACAGCAAGTCCCCAACTAGGGCTAACCATCAGTTTGCCTGGGTACTCCAAATGACCAAAGATTTTGGCTGACACATTCCACTATTAATCAGTTTTGATTATTTAAAAAAATCTAGCTGAGTTACGGCCCGCTTAATGTTTACAACTTAACGTGTGTGATTGCAGGCTAGCTTCACAGGTCAAGAATCATGTTCTCCTTTCTTTTCTCTTTCTGTTTGATACAGAGTCTCTCTCTCTGTAGCCCAGGCTAGAGTGCAATGGCATGACCATAGCTCACTGAAAACTTGAACTCCTGGATTCAAGGGATCCTCCTGTCTTGGCCTTACAAAGTGCTGAGATTACAGGTGTGAGCCACTAAACCCAGGAAGCATCACGTTTTCAATGTTGTGAGAATAATAGCTTATGTTTTCATAGAGTTGTTGTGAGGATTATGCAGCATAATATATAAAACAAACCTTGCAGTGCCTCACATAAAATTGGTGCATAACTGATGCACAACACATATTGTTATTTTTGTATTTTCAAATACTCCCAAACTGATATTGGAACCAGGTAAAATGTCCCCACTCATTTTCTTAGGAACATTCTAGGATCTGCTTACCTCTCTCTGATCAATCCTGCCCACTGTTCTATTTCCAGTTTTTACATCCTCCAGCAAACCTTCCCAGCCTACCCAGGATTTCTCTCCTGTTGTCCAGAGCTTCTAGAGCATATACTGGTTGTCTGGGATACCTTCTGCTGTCTCCGGAGCCATACTACAAGCTTCTTAACAGGCTGGACTAAGTCGTCTGATTCCTTCCTTATCTCCCAGTGGGTGCCTAGCATAGCCTTTCTATGGACTGACACATCATCTCTTCTATGGATTTGTTCAACATTTCTCCTCTTGAGAATTTGGGATAATTTTAGTCTCTTTGCTTATATCCAATGGAATAATTATTAGAGTAAATTAAATTCCCACTTTCCCTTTCCATGATGATGGAATTTTACTTTCTGTTAGAATAAGAATCTTTGGCCAAATCCAAAGAAATGTGATTAGCATTTTGCCATTTCTCTATCCTTTGGGATTACGCAATGCCCCAGACCAATTCTCACTCAGAAAAGTTTTCATATATGTAAACTCCCAAGGCCAATAACTCCTCATATTCTTTGCCATTCATTTCATCCACCTGTCAGCAGAAGACTGTAATGTCCCAGAACTATATGGAGAATAGGGAGCCGTGAGAATCTTATACATGTAATGCATGTTACTAGTGTGGTCTTTGTCCTTACATTGGAAACTTAGAGATTACAAATAGGCTAAGACTAGCTTCCAGAGTACTCCATGCCAAAACTGAAAATTCCTGCAGATATATAAACCAGAAAGATGCATATCTTTTATGTTTTTCACTTCTACCCCAGGGCACTCTAAGTGAAGACATGTTTGTTTAGACATAGGGGAAAAAACATCATTCAATTGCTATCGGAAAAAAAATCTATTGCATACCATTTTGCTTTGAAGAGTCCAGACAGAGTGGAAGGAGAGTGACAGATTTCAAAATTTCTGAGTTTATGTTAAATTATCTTTTAAAGAAGAACTATGTATGAATATGGAAATTAGATCTCAAAAGTATCATGAGGGCTGGGCTCAGTGGCTCACGCCTGTAATCCCAGCACTTTGGGAGGACAAGGTAGGCAGATCACCTGAGGCTGTGAGTTCAAGACCAGTCTGACCAACATGGAGAAACCCCATCTCTGCTAAAAACACAAAATTAGCTGGGCGTAGTGGTGCATGCCTGTAATCCCAGCTACTCGGGAGGCTGAGGCAGGAGAATCACTTGAACCTGGGAGGCAGAGGTTGCAGTGAGCCGAGATCATGCCATTGTACTCCAGCCTGGGCAACAAGAGCAAAAGTCCATCTCAAAAAAAAAAATTATCATGAGATAACATACGAAAGCACCTTGAACACAGCCCGGTGCACCATAGGGTCAAGATTAATGCTGCCATCATCTTATCTCCCTCTGTTTTGCGTGTTATGCAAAACCTGAACTATGTTTATTGCTATAGCATAGGGTGGAGAACTTGCCAACTATTTCAACATGGGGAAACTATTGCTCATATTCTTTGGAGCACATCACTCTCCCACATTTACTCATCACAATGAAAGTTGTAAGTTGACAATCAGTCATTATTGTTTTCATATTCTTCTTTACGGCTAGCAATTTTGATATTTCACAGAGAACTGGACAGACTTTCTGAAAGGTCGATTTTTGTGAGGTTTCAGTCTTATAATGCCAGATCTCATAGTCAATGGTCACCAGCCTGCATCTTTCTCACCTTCATTATTTTCACCAGACCCTTAAATTGATGTTGTCACAATACGTTATCCCACTAAACTGATACAGAGGTTATGTAATGTATTCTTAATCAAATAATTTTTATAGCCAATGTCAGGCCAAGAAACTGCTTCAAATTCTTTACATGAGTTTAACAGATCCCCTTATATCAACCTGTTCATTAATGCTTTTGCAGTTATAGCAAAGTGATTACACATTCATTTTTAATGTTACATATTCATTTTTAATGTTACATAATGTTACATACTCTCCTTGTCTTCTTTTAAAACTTCAGAGGAGTGCATTATTATGTATGCTGTATTTCTACTCTGTACTTGCCTTCATATGTGTCTGCATGTATGTGTCACATGTGTGCGCCTATATTTGTTTATTTACATAAGGGTTTATGTATACAAAATCACACATATGAGTTTTGTTTGCAATGTGTTTCAGAATAATATACAAGTGTGTGCAGGTTGTGTATGCATTATGTGTATATATGTGTGTGTATGGGTGCGTGTGTTTGCACATAGTTGTGTGTGTTCACATGTTTCTGTGGGCTTGACACGCAAGACTGAAATGCTTGTGTTTCTTTCTCCTTGGAAACCAAAGAGCTCAGCATATTTTGCCTGTTGTTACATAACCTGGATAAGTGAAAACTCAGTGCATTTATCAGGAAAAAAATGGATTTTGCAATCTCACACTGTATCTGTTATTTCTTCCTCACTTGGTCAAGAAACTCACTGAGGTGAGTGGGATCACTGATGAATCATCACTCTGAGAAAGACCGTGACGAAAGGATGTTTAACTGAAGTAACTTTTGAAGGAGTTTTCTTTCTTAATTTGCTTATAATTATTGATTTTAAAAAGATCCATTCTTATTCTCTTATTCTTGGATGTATTGGGTCATGATAACCAGATTTATCTTTGGAAACTATTGAATTTCATGCATAGTTGATCTCAGAATTTAAAAAGTGGTCCTGGCCATGCATAGATTGAGAGAAGCAAAGATTCTGGCAGGTTATATGGTCCCCTGGGGCTCAGCAGCTGCTTGCCCTGTTTTTTGGTAGCAAAATCCAATTTTCACTCTGCCCACATGGAAGACAGCAGGGACCACACTAGTTCACAGAATTTTGACTTCCTCATTTGTGAAACGTGACCAAACACATCAATTTCAGTGGCAGGCAGGAGATTAGAAGAATATCAGATAAAGTTGAACAAATTGCAATCATCAAACACAAACTGCCACAAAAGTGGCAGATCAGAATCAGGGACAGATCTGAGGTTAGGGAACCAGAATGTATATAGAATGTGATTTGGAAGAAGCTCTCACTTTTTCAAGTGATATCCAGTCTACAACTGTACAGATTTAAATGGTTTTTGATTTATTTTCTGTTAGAACACAACTCATATCATTCAACTAACCTATATAGATAACTTCAGAAGTTCTCCTCTCTGTGGACCATAGGATGAAATTTAAATTCTTAGCTTGTTATATGAGGCACTCCATAATTAAGCTTCAGCCTCTCCCTACAATGTGATTACCCATAGTTACTTTCTCAAGCCTTCTACAGAATGACTCACCACATTCTATGAAAAGCCAGCTCACCTACTCCCCTCTGGACCTAGCTATATAAAATAATTTATCAAATTTCTTCTCTGATTTCCTGGTCAAGATTTGAAATATTTCTGTTTTCTCTCTGTATCTCTCTCCCTTAAAGAATCTTGTTTGTATTCTTCCTATGGTACTTACTAATTTCTGTTTTGAATGACAGTCATTTAATTACCTACTTAATATTCTTGTCTTGCTATCTAAGGACAAGGTGTGCTTCACTTGTGCATTCTCCTGGCATCTAACACAGATGCTTGCATATGTTTAACAGATGAAAAAAATATATTTGACAAAAGAATAGGTGAGTAAATGAATGCAAGCAAGACCCGCAACAATTTGATTTCTAAATGTTGTCCTACCACTAACTTAATATCACAGCACCTCTATTTACTTAAATGAACAATACAAATTAGGATTATCTTATTAACTTGGATGCCTTATATAACAAAATCCAAATGATTAACTCAAGATGGATTAAAAACTTAAACCTAAGACCTAAAACCACAAAAACCCTAGAAGAAACCCTAGGCAATACCATTCAGGACATAGGCATAGGCAAAGACTTAAAGACCAAAACACCAAAAGCAATGGCAACAAAAGCCCAAATTGACAAATGGGATCCGATTAAACTAAAGAGCTTCTGCACAGCAAAAGAAACTGTCATCAGAGTGAACAGACAACTTGCAGAATGGGAGAAAGTTTTTGCAATCTATCCATCTGACAAAGGGCTAATATCCAGAATCTACAAAGAACTTAAACAAATTTAAAAGAAAAAAACAAACAACCCCGTCAAAAAGTGGGCAAAGGATATGAACAGACACTTCTCAAAGAAAGACATTTATGTGGCCCACAAATGTATGAAAAAAAGCTCATCATCACTGGTCATCAGAGAAATGCAAATCAAAACCACAATGAGATACCATCTCACGCCAGTTGGAATGGCAGTCAGGAAACAACAGATGCTGGAAAGGATGTAGAGAAATAGGAATGCTTTTATTCTGTTGGTGGAAGTGTAAATTAGTTCAACCATTGTGGAAGACAGTGTGACGATTCCTCAAGGATCTAGAACCAGAAATACCATTTGACCCAGCAATCCCATTACTGGGTATATACCCAAAGGATTATAAATCATTCTACTATAAAGACACATGAACATGTATGTTTATTGTGGCACTGGTCACAATAGCAAAGACTTGGAACCAACCCAAATATCCATCAATGATAGACTGGTTAAAGAAAATGTGGCACATATGCACCATTGAATAGTACACAGCCATCAAAATGGTTGAGTTCATGTCCTTTGCAGGTACATGGATGAAACTGGAAACCATCATTCTCAGTAAACCAACACAAGAACAGAAAACCAAACACCACATGTTCTCACTCATAAGTGAGAGTCGAACGATGAGAACACATGGACCCAAGAAGGGGAACATCACACACCGGGTCCTGTCAGGGAGTGGGGAGCTAGGGGAGGGATAGCATTAGGAGAAATACCTAATGTAGATGACTGGTTGATGGGTGCAGCAAACCACCATGGCACGTGTATACCTGTGTAACAAACCTGCACATTCTGCACATGTATCCCAGAACTTAAAAGTATAATAAAAAAAAAAAATTAATGGAGGTGGGGCCAATTTAAAAAAAGGTTGATGCAAATGCAGGAACAATAGACTACCCCATGCCACATACAAAAATCAATGTCAGATGGTATATTAGTTCGTTCTCTCATTACTGTAAGAAAATACCCGAGACTGGGTAATTTATAAAGGAAGGAGGTTTAATTGACTCACAGTTCTGCACTGCTGCAGAGGCCTCAGGAATCTTACAATCATGGCGGAAGGGGAAGCAAACACTTCCTTCTTCACATGGTGGCAGGAGAGAGAAATGCAGAGTGAAGGGAGGAATGTCCCTTATAAAATCATCAGATCTCGTGAGAACTTACTCACTATCACAAGAACAGAACGGGGGAACTGCCCCCATGATCTAATCACCTCCCAAGAGGTCCCTCCCTCAACATGTGGGGATTACAATTTGGATTACAATTCAAGATGAGATTTGGGTGGGGACACAGGGCCAGACCGTATCAGATGGATTAAAGACTTAAATGTCAAACAAAGGCTTTAAATAGAAAACATAGGTGTTATTCAATTAGAGAAAACCACTCTAAAAATCACATGGAACCAAAAAGGAGTCCAAAGAGCCAAAGTAATCCTAAGCAAAAATAGCAAAGCCAGAGGTATCACACTACCTGGCTTTGAAGTATACTATAAATCCACAGTAACCAAAACAGCTTGGGACTGATACGAAAGAGGACACATAAACCAATGAAACAGATTAGGAAACTCAGAAACAAAGCTGCACACTTAAAACCATCTGATCTGCTACAAGACTGACAAAAACAAGTTATGGGGAAAGGACTCCCTATTCAGTAAATGGTATTGGAATAACTGGCTAGCCATATGCTGAAGATTGAAGTTCAACCCCTGCCTTTCACAATATATAAAAATTAACACAAAATGGGTTAAATATTTAAATGTAAGACCTCAAATTATAAAAATCTTAGAAGACAACTGAGGAAATACTCTTCCTGATACTGGCCTTGGCAAATTTTTGGCTAAGTCCCCAAAAGCAATTGTGACAAAAACAAATTGACAAGAAAGACCTAATTCAACTAAAGAGCTTCTACACATCAAAATAAACTATCAACAAAGCAAACAGACAACCTACAGAATGGTAGAAGGTATTTGCAAACTATGCATCTGACAATCCCTAATATCCAGAATCTATAGGGAACTTAAATCAGCAAGTGAAAACAAGTAACTACATTTTAAAATTGGCAAAGAATATGAACAGACATTTCTCAAAAAAAGACATACAAGCAGCCAACAAACATATGAAAACCTGCTCATCATCACTAATCCTCAGAGAAATACAAATCAAGATACTACCTTACGCCAGTCAGGATGGCTGTTATTAAAAAGTCAAAACATAATAGACTGGTGAGGCTGTAGAGAAAAGGGAACACTTATACACTGCTCGTGGGAATTTAAATTAGTTCCGTCGCTGTGGAAAGCAGTTTAGAGATTTCTCAGATAACTTCAAACAGAACTACCATTTGGCCCACCAATCCTGTTACTGAGTATATATCCAAAAGAAAATAAATTATTTTACCAAAAGGACACATGCACTTGTATGATCATCACTGCACTATTCACAATAGCAAAGACACAAAATCAACCCAGTCATCCATCAATGGTAGAATGGATAAAGGACATGTGGTACATATATACCATGGACTACTACACAGCTATAAGAAAGAATAAAATAATGTCTTTTGTAGCAACATGGATGGAGATGGAGGCCACTATCCTAAGAGAATTAATGCAGGAAAAGAAAACTAAACATTGTGTGTTATCATTTATAAGTGGGAGCTAAACACTGAGCACACATGGACACAAATATGATAGATGCTGTGGACTACTAGAGAATAGGGAGTAGAGGAGAAATAGATTTTTAAAAGCTCCCTTTCAGGTACTATGCTAACTATCTGGGTGACAGGGTCCATACTCCAAAGCTCAGCATCATGCAGTACTGCCATGTAACAAATTTGCACATGTATCCACTGTGTCTAAAATAAAAGTTGAAATAAACCAAAATTTGAAAACAAATAGTCATATAATCCAAGTGTTAGAAAGGATATGAATTGATTGATCTCTTATACAATTTCTCTGAAATGTACAATTTTGTGCAACCACTTTGAAAAATATGTTTTGGTTTTATCTAGAAAGTTGAACATTCCTGTATGCTGTGTCCCAGAAATCTCATTCTTAGGTATTTACCCAAGGTAAAAGAAAAAAAAAGATTTAATGAAAAAATTTCAAGATCATAGAAGATAATAAAACTTTATTCCATACCTCAGGAAAAAAAATAGAAGATAATAAAAAAGACTCAAAAGTATCAATATTAGAACAGGTATAGCTTAAAACAGTCAAAATAAAAAAGCATTAGCTTGAAGAAAAAAATCACGCAAAAATAGTGGAAAAATTACAAAGGGATTGAAATTATTACAGAGAAAATGATATTTATGTCAAAAAGACAAAGGACACCCAACTTTCACATGATTGGTTTCTTAAAAACAGAGAATGGAATAAATGAGACAGAACATACATTCAAATATATAATGAAAAAACACTTTTTCAAGATATAAAAAACCTGCATGTGAAGTTTGAAAAAATGCACTGTGTTTTCAGAAACTGATACAGACCTGTAAAGCCAAGAACTATCCATTGAACTTCAAGAATCCAACAAAAGAATAAACTGATAACTTATATTGAGTCTATTTAAATAGAGAACCAAGACTAAAATCAACATGAGAATTGTGGGTACAAAAAAAGTAAAAACATTATATACTCTAACAATATTAGAAATATAAATATCAGAAAGTGGGAAATTAATGTTTTTAAATAGAAAATTAAGAGGAAATGTAATTATATTCATTTCCTCATTTTCAAAGAAAAACATTGATATTGATAAAAGTAGATACTTCAAAAATACAGATTTATGTATATTATTTATGATTATTGTGTTAACTACAATATAGCTTAAGATTATATTATGAATTTTCAAAATTTTCTACAGGTAAAGCAAAAGTGTACACACATACACACACACTCATACACATGTGCACAGCAATAACAACATCAAAAGAAGCAACAAAATGATAGCAGATCTCTTCTCTCCCTCTCTCTTTATCTCTCTTTATATAAACATATGGAATATATTTATTTATACATTTTTTTCTGGAAAGCCTAAAACAACATACTTCACAAAGTAGGTACTCATAAAATTGAAATATGTCAGTAGTGCTTCAGAGCCATTGAACTTGTTGCCCATATGCTTCTTGGAGCTCTCAACTGCACTTCCCACCCGACACCACTGACCTCTCCGTTCTCTGAGGTCCTTGTGGTTCTATTGTCTGTGATCTCACTCTTTGAATACAATCCTGGAGACAAAGAGAAGCTAATAATTGGAAGGGATGTTAATGTCATGGCAAAGTCACCTTGCCCCTCTGATTCAATTTCTTCTATTATAAGACGCCTAACTTGATTCCTTCATTGTCTCTAGGGTATGTATCTATTTCCTACCTAGCTAGGTACTTGTGAAAAACTTGAACTCTAGTCTTGGACACCTTTTTCTCATTAAGTACCAAGCTCTATACCTTTCTTGCTCATAGTAAGGACTCCTCCCTCCGGTCTCTCTCCTGCCGCCCACGTCGCCGCGGTTGCCTCCACCACCTCTGCTGTGGCAGTGGCTGCTGGGGTGGTGGCCCTGCATTGTGGCCCCTGGGCTCCCCGCCGGCGACATGGCAGAGCTAGGCGACTTGCAGCCAGGAGACAATTCTCCCAGGGACCCAGCGGCCTGGCGGGAGAGGGGTGGGGAGGGTTGGACTGCCGTGCCCTTCCAGGGAGGGACCCCCTTGGTACGCTGACCTCTGGGACCGAGCGGTGCCCGCGCTGTGCTCGTGGATCTGAGCCCGGCGTCTTGGACTCTGTGCCCTTCGGGCGGATCTTCAGGCCGGACAACTTCATCTTCGGTCAGAGTGGTGCAGCGAACAACTGGGCCAAGGCACAGCCCACTACTACTTACAGAAGGCACAGAGCTGGTGGAGTCAGTGACGGACGTTGCCAGGAAGGAGGCTAAGAGCTGTGAGGGCCTGGAGGTTTTCCAGCTGACCCACTCCCTGGGTGGGGGCACTGGGTCTGGGATGGATACCCTTCTCATCAGCAAGGTCTGGGAGGAGTACCCAGACAAATCATGAACACATTCAGCATTCTGCCCTAGCCCAAGGTGTTGAACACAATGGTGGTGGTCCCAGATGAATGAGGTCCAGTTGCTTGTTCTTGCCATCAAATAACAAGATGTAGACAGACTGGGAAAGAAAGAAGTTTATTTCTGCAACCAGTTACAGGGAGAAGGTCAGAGTAAGTCACCAGAACAACTCGAAGTTACAAGTTTTTCTCCAGTGCTTATGTACATTTTAAGCTCCGTGCCTATGTGTAGGAGTGTACCTGCAAGCAGAAGTGTTTCATTCAATCTATACCTAATCTTTAGGGTCTGAAAAGTTTTCCCTAGAGCCTTGGAAACTTTCTTAATCTTAAGTGGGCCCTGGTAGGAGGCTTATGTATAAGAATGCTTTTATTATTCTATCAGACTTTAGGAACTAAGAAAATTCAGGTGGGGGTCTTAATGGGTTTGTTTCTGCATTGCAACCTTTGTACTCAGGGGCCAGTTTCTCTAGTTCTTTAATGCTGAACATATGCATTTGTCAGAACTATAGTAAAAGATTAGTGAAAACTGGCTGCTAATGGAAACCTGGCCTGACACCCTCTCTGTCCACCAGCTCATAAAAAACACAGACAAAGCACAGATATTTTGCACTGATAATGAAGCTCTCTATGACATCTGCTTCAGAACTGTAAAGCTGCCCACACCCAGCTATGGTGACCTGAACCACCTGATTTCTCCCACCAGGAGTGGGGTCACCCCCTGCCTGTGCTTCCCCAGCCAGCTAAATGCTGACCTACAGAAACTGGCTGAGAATGTGGTCTCATTTCCCTACCTGTACTTCTTCATGCCTGGCTTTACCCTGCTGACCCACAAGGGTAGCCACCATTACTGGGCCCTGATGGTGGCTGTGCTCACCCAGCAGATGTTTCATGCCAAAAACATGATGGCTTCTTGCAACCCCCACCATTGTTGCTACTTAATGATGGCTGCCATTTTCAGGGTCCACATGTCCATGAAAGAGATGGACGAGCAAATGTTTAACATCCAAAAAAACACAGCAGCTATGTTGCTGATTGGCTCCCCAACAATGTGAAATCGGTTGTCTGTGACATCCCACCCCACCCCAGGGCTAAAAATGTCTGCCACCTTTATGGTCAGCAACACAGCCATCCAGGGGGGGAAAAAAATCATTTTGCCATGATTTAATGAATAAAGGATTAAATATTAGAAAGTTTAGAGATTGTCTGTATTGGGTTTTTTTTTTTTTTCCAAACATTCTGCTCATCACTTAACGTGCATTGAATGATTTAATCTTCATAGCAATCCTATTGCTAGTTTATACTTGAACCAAAGCATAAAGGGACTAATAAACATGCCCATGTTAGGATTTGAACCCAGGCAGTCTAGTTCCTGATTAACTACTATGCTGCACCACAGAGGCAAATGAGTAGCATGTATTTTCCTGAGCCTTCAATTGACTCCTGACATACGTTCAAAGACTTAGGATACATGGTTCACTTCCTTCAACATGCCAAGCTGCACCTGCACCAGGGAACTTCATACTCTTTCAGCAGGTAGAGAGGAAGCTCCAGGAGTGGAAAGATGCCCCGTGAAGTAGAGGAGGATATGCAATCCCAGGCATCAATACCTGCTACATTAACAGTTTCTCTGAGAGCCAGGTCCACATGAGGCATAACCAAACGGGTGTGATACTTGACCCTTTGCCAATTTGTTCTTCATCTGCAGACACCTCAGGAAAGAAATGCTTCTCAATCGCTAACCACAGGAAGGTTAGGGAGAAGGTCTAGGAGGAGGAAACCCTCAGGCAAGTCCCAGTTTTGAGAAAATAGCCCAGGCAATGGCTTACCCTTTACGTGTATGTCTAACCAGTGAATCGTGGCATTTGGGCTCTCCTAAAGCTTTGGCAGTTCTAGGAATTATCATTATGGCTGTAGAAATGTGTTCATGTCTTTGAGACTTTTTAGTTCTCTTTTCACTTAAAATAAACCTAACATCACTCATTCATCACTAAATCTCCTTCAGTGCCCTGATATGTGAACACTGATGCTTCCATACGCCTAGATCTATTGCAACACTTACCATATTATGCTATAATCTTGGCTCTCCATCTGTCTCCCCTCTAGACTGTGTGCTCCTAGAGTGAGGGAATAACTTGTTAGTCATGTCTGCATGACCTGTGTCTGAAAGAAGAATGTCTGACACCAAGCAGATATCAATGCTCTGGTGAAATGAGCAAAAGACAAATCAACTGTCCAGTGAAACAACAAATGTATCCAATGAAACTGAATCAAAGGGAAATGTTGAACTTTCTGACTGGAAAGCATGTCTCCCAATCCATGACCTAAGCATCATTTCCAAAGTCTAGGCCCCGACTGGACCTTCAACTTACGCAAGTGCAATTGTAAGTCAACAAGAATATGGATTACTCTCCTCTCTGTGGCATTCAGATCAACATTTTAATTAGTATTCAAGATGCTGATGCAACATTATTCCATGTATGGCATGTAAAATGGCACAACATATATTTTATGTATTTACTAAAAACATAAATAAAAACAACTTATACAGGAATAATCACTTTGACATTTAGGGATGTTGCCTTCCTACTATCATTCTCATTCTCATATGCATGTGTACAAATAGCTAGCTAGATAGAGATATAGGTATAGACAGAGAGATGATAGATTATAGATAGATATGTAGATGGACAGATAGATCAATAGATTGATAGATTGATAGATAGACAGATGATTGATTGATAGATAGATAGATAGATAGATAGATAGATAGACAGACAGATAGATATGACTTCGAAAAGATTTTCATGTTTCATCCCCAGAAACTGTGCATATGTTACCTTACATGGTCAAAGAGGTGGCACAGATGTGAGTGAGAGCCTGACTAGGAAAGATAATCCTGGACTGGGTGTGGCTCACCCCTATAATCCTAGCACTTTGGGAGGCTGAGGTGAGTGGATCACTTGGGGTCAGGAGTTCAAGACCAGCATGGCTAACATGGTGAAACCCTGCCTCTACTGAAAATACAAAAATTAGCTGGACTTGGTGGTACATGCCTGTAATCTCAGCTACTCAGGAGGCCAAGGCAGGAGAATCTGTTGAACCCAGGAGGCGGAGATTGCAGTGAGCCGAGATCACACAACTGCACTCCAGCCTGGGGGACAGCGGGAGACTCAGTCAAAAAGGAAGAGAAAGGGAGGGCGGGAGGGAGGAAGTGAGGAAGGGAGGAAAGAAAAGAAAATCCTGGATTGCATTGGGTAGGCCCAATCTAATCACAAGGGTCCTTATAAGAGGCAGGCAGAAGAGTCAAAATCAGAGAAGGGGATGTAAAGACGGAAGTAGAGTTTAGATCTATGCTAACAGGGTCAAGAATTAAGGGATGAGGGAAGCCACTAGAAGCTGGGAAAGCAAGGGACAGATTCTCCTCTAGAGGCTTTGTCAGGCAGGCAGCCTTGCCAATGTATTTGGACTTCTGACTTCTAGAACTGTCATGTAATAAATTTATGTTATCTTGAGCCAGTAGTCTCTGATAATTTTTAAAGCAGCAACAGAAATTTAATATAGATAGATGCATTTGATTCCCAGACCTGCCACAACAAATTACCATTAACTGGGTGGCTTAAAACAACAAAATGTATTCTGTCACCATTCTAGAGTCCAGAAGTTCAAAATGAAATGTTGGCAGAATCCTTCCTTGCCTCTCACTAGCTTCTGATGGTTGCCAGAAATCCTTGGCACTCCTTGGCTTATAGACACATCACTTCTGTCTCTGTCTCTGTCATCACATGGCATTCTCCCTGTGGTTATGTATCTTCACATGGCCTTTTTAAAGGGATACCAGTCATTGTATTTAGGGCCCACCCTAATCCAGTATGACCTGATCTTAACTAATTGTATCCACAAAGACCCTATTTCAAAATAAAATCACATTCTGAAGTTCCAAGTAAACATGGATTGGGGGCAGAAGGGTTGGCGGGGGGAAGGGGAGCACTATACAACCCAGTAAAGAGAGAGAGAGGGAGAGATTCTTTGATGATACCATTTTTATTATTGCTTGATATTTGGTTGTACGTTTATAGCAGAATTTACTATGTTGATTCATTTCACCAGTAACACATTGGTATACTTACATAAGCATCAATTATTTCACTAGAAGAATTGTCCTCATTTCTGAATGCCACATTCTGCATGAGATATTGACAAACTGGAACTTACTTCAGGAAGGACAAAGCAGGATAGAGAGAATGGACTCCAAACCATTTCCTGTGAAGAACCACCGAAGGAACAGAATGAGAAATCAAAAGAGAAGCCTGAGGACATTCATGGAGGATCTGTTAAAAGACTTACATGTATCACTACATTGAAGATAAATTAATTTTATTCCGTTTTTCCTTAAGGCGTTGAACTAAGGCAAATGGATCAGAAACCATCCCAAAGGAACAAGTGCTAAAATACTGGTTTCACTTCTCCAGGGTTTCCTTTCTTTCTCAGATCTTGGGCCTGAAATTTTTCACAATCTTAGTAGCATTCCAAAGCCTTCAAACAAGTGTTCCTTAAAAATATTTTTATCAGAAACTATGAATGGTATGAAATTTTATTAACTGTTAAGAACTGCTAAGGGTCTAAAATATTTCCCTACTTACAAATCAAGATGTTATCCTGTTACAGTTTCATAGATACTGTGAAAGATATGAGACTCTTGGGTCTAACACAAAGGATGACCTGTTACTCAAGCAATGGCAGTATAGCCAGAGTGTCATTATTTTCTTGCTCAGTTCTTAAGTCTCAGTTACCACAGGGTGATATGAAGTACCAGGTGATGCCTGCATATGAGGCAGTTGGATCATAGGAAAGAAACTCTGAGTTTTGGAAACTCAAATTTTTTTAGGGTTCTCTAAACTTGCCTAACCTTTGTCCTGGAAGGAGACATTATTAATACAGGAAGAGCCTTGAAAAAGTGGTTCAAAACAAAAGCCGTTAGTATCATTTCTTACAAGATAGGTAGAAATGCAAGAGACCCATAGAGAATTGTCTGTCAACAAGATCTACTCTTCCTTCATTTCTGTACCATCTTGGTGTCTACTTAATTTCCCCCATGAGTTCATCACTGCTTCAGCTGCTCTGATTAATCTGACTGACTGGGGTGAGGTCAACTCCATTCAATTTGTCTCATACAGTATTTAATTAAGAGTACTATGAATAGGACTCCAATTAGCAAGATGAGGTCAATCTGGAGTATTAACCTCAACCATGTCTCCTCCCTCCCTATCCCCACAATCCAGAACTCAACCACCTAAACAAATTCCATAAAACATTAGAATCTATCTTTAAAAATCAGCTTGCTTTCTCCTTAAGTTTTTGTGCTGACATTTCTACTTGGCCTTAGCTAGTAATCTATGATTAGTGATTACACAGATTCTGCTTTGGTCTGAAAGGTGGAAGCCTAAGGCAATCCCATCATCCATAACAACCTTGACTAATGAATTGGCATTGACCTGAATGCCTTTCCATTTCATATTTGGTGTCATTGATCGCTTTACTTAAAGTTAAGAAAAAACTTCATACCAAGTTTTTAAATGGATGATGCTCATTATGGAAAAGCCTACTTATTTTTTTGCAGGATCTACAAAAACAATGAGCCAGTTATTCTTTCAGAAAGCTTCTTCAAGTAGCCAAAGGAACCCTCATTTTGCAGAGATCTCTGAAGTCATCTAAGGTTTAAATGATTTACTGGTAGAAATCATTTTGTTAAACAATTTCAGGTCACTTATGGCCACCCCCATAAGGGGCAATTACTGTGCCTTTAGGATGGAGGCAAGATCTTTTCTGGCTTTTTTGCAAGTACAATCTCAAGGGTAGACACGGTGCCCATAGAAAATGAAATGTTACTGTTTCTCCCTACAGGTCCATGTGGGTGTCAGGCAGGTGGTGGGAGGGCGAGCACCAAAAAGAATCGCTAATGGATGCTGGGCTTAATATTGTACCTAGGTGATGAGATGATCTGTGCAACAAACCACCATGGCACACATTTACCTCTGTAACAAACCTGCACATCCTGCACATGTACCCCTGAACTTAAAATAAAAGTTGAAGAAAAAAAGTATTATTTAAAATTGTTGTGACCCTCCAAGTGGGATTTTTATTGGTCAGGAGCACAGGTTGGTGCCTCTAACATAGCATTTCAGTGGGTCGCTTTTAGGATTCTAAGTTTAGTTAATTTTTTTCTTTCTGAGGCATTGCCTGAAGAGAGTCAGCCCAGCCTGTTCTGTTTGTTCATGCCACCAGTGTTTGTCCTCCCCATGGAATAACTCATCATTGGACAGGGAGAACAACTAGAAATATTGACAGTATTTTTCAGTGAGACTACAGAAGTTGGGGACATGCATTGCTGTTTCTGCTAGACTTATCAGACCATACCTGGTAAGGGGCACTAGACCTAACAGTCAGCGAAATTCAAGACACTCGCAACAATTTGGGATATCAACACACCAAAAGAAAGTTTTAGTAGTGTTTTTGAAAGAGAAGAGGATTATTAACATCCCACCCTTCCTCATATATCCCTGGGTCTAAGGTATTCCCTGTTTAGGAATTAGGGTAGTTGCTTTTTCTTCACTTCCACAAAATTGATGTATACCATTCCAGTAGCTATAGCTGTACCTTTTTATTCTACTTATTCCTTACTTGCACTCAGACTTTTTTCTGGAAGGATCAGGAATAAGAGGAACATGACATTTTTATACAGCTTAACCATAATTAAGGTTGAATATACTATCTCCCCTTTTGACTGGACTGCAATTCAGAGAGTGTATCAGTCAAGTGATCTAGGGCTCTGTTCAGGGAAAGAAAGTTGCAACATGCTCAAGAATCGTCAAGATGGATTTCTGAATTTTCAAGAGACCTATGTAACTTTCCACCTCTTTCATCTTGACCGTGCCCCAGGAAGCAGGCTGTAGGAGATGACACCTTTCTTGGGATAGCCACACTTAATGGCCAAACTGCCTTATTAAGGCGTGTAGACCAGATGAAGTTGAGATAGTTTCAGAAACCTTTTTGAGTCAAGTTTTGGGGAAGCCTTTCCAACATTTGATAATACCAGGTGTATTACCATACAGTGGATGGTAAGAAGTATGGAAGTTCCATGAAATAACTTGACAGATTTTTGAATGGGTTTTGAGATAAAAGGTGGGCCAGGTGCTGTGTGGCTCATGCCTGTAATCCCAGCACTTGGAAGGCTAACGCAGAAGGATCACTGAAGGCCAGGAGTTCAAGACTAGCCTGGGCAACATAGTGAGACTTCTGTCTCTACAAAAAAAATAAAATTAGCTAGGCTTTGGGGTACATCTGTAGTCCCAGGAGGGTCAAGGCTGCCATGAGTTATGATCGGGCCACTGCAGGTCAGCCTGGGTGACACAGCAAGACCCTGTCTCAAAATAATAATAATAATAATAAATAATAATCATAATAATAAATAAAAATAAAAAAGATATACCATTTTAAGACTATAAATGGATCAGAAAGCCAAATATGTGGCATAGATTAGTTTTAAAGACCACAGTGGTGCCCGGGTGCAACGGCTCATGCCTGTAATCCCAGCAGTTTGGGAGACTGAGGTGGGTGGATCACCCGAGGTCAGGAGTTTGAGATGAGCCTGGCCAACATGATGAAACTCCATCTCTACTAAAAATATGAAAAATTAGCTGAGTATTGTGGTGGGTGATGGTAGTCCCCGCTACTCGGGATCCTGAGGCAGGAGAATCACTTGAACCCAGGAGGCAGAAGTTGCAGTGAGCCCTGAGCCGAGATGGCACCATTGCACTCCAGCCTGGGCAATGAGAGTGAAACTCTGTGTCAAAAAAAAAAAAAAAAAAAAAAGCCACAATGATGAGGCTAGAATTGGCTAGTATTATGGCACAACACTTCAATCTGAAAAAGTATCAGTAGTGGAAAGGCATCACCAGTAGTCCCGAGAGGGTGAAAGGTTGATTGCTTTAGGCAGTCAATGAGCCAAGAACAAGAAAGGCTCCCCTACCTAGCATGTGACAAATGAGTCAACTATGGTGATCTCTGGGGAAACCTCCCATCTTCCTCTTCTCTTTTCAACAAACTACTTTTTTATTGAGCAAAAGCTCCTGTTCTTGCTTCTGAAGCTTGTACAGATAGTTTTAGACTTTTAAGTACTTCAACCTAGCCTTTATGGTCCCCACTATAGGAATCTGCACGATCTATCTTTGAAATGCTGTGTCAATGTCACAAACAAATTGATTATCCAACCCTCTTGACTACAGAGAAGAAATTTTTCAAAAAGATGAGGACCAGGACATTCTCTAATCTCCAGGTCACAAAATGAATTATGTTATCAAGAATTTATTGATAGGCTTTTTTTCCTCAAATCTCTCCCTTTCATCTCTTTTAGTAGGAATTAAATCAGATCAATTTGTTTATTTAAGGTGTATTATTCAACTTAATATTATTGAGTGCCTGTTCTTTCATAGGCACTTTGTTAAGTATTAGGAAAATCAACCAAAAAAAATTGCCATGCTTTACAAGATATTTGACTATTAGGGAGAGATAATACAGCTCAATGTGGTCTATGAAAATACGAAATTCTCATGTGTTGCAAGAACAGACAAGTGAGCATTCAGCCTGTTCTGGAAAGTAAAGAGGCTCATGGAAAATGTATCAGAAAAAAAAAAATTCCCCTGAACTGAATTTTGAAAAATAAGAAGGAGTTGGCAAGAAAAAATGCTGGGTTTGTTTCTTTTATTTGTTTCTTTTTAGGTAGAAAGACAAAGGAGGTGCTGAGATGGAATAATACAAGAAAAAGGAGGAGAGAGCAAGAAACGACCTTGGTCTACAGAGTGTGCATAATAAGGAGTGAGTTTGGGGAGCATAAAGTGAAAAGCAGAGGGTGGATGAGCAGGGGACTGGGAAGATAGAGTAGGAGGTAATAAAGGATTCTGTCACGTGTAGACTTTATTTCACTTTATTCTACTTTACTCTTCATTCTACTGTACTATGCTGTTAGACTTTATTCTACTGGTGATGAAGACCGATACATTGTTTTACAGGAGAGTTACAGCGCTTCTTTGCATGTAAAGTAATCCTCCAGGATGGTCAAATGAAGAACATATTGATAGATGGAGAGAGACTCATAACAAATGGCATTTAAGTAACAGACACAGTAAATACTGAGGCTTAAGGAGGCTAGGCTTTAAACCTATTTAGGAGAAAGAATCAACAGAGCCTCTAAGCGAAGAGAATAAAAGAGAATGAAGAGGCAAGCAGGATGCCTAGTTTCCTAGCTTAGGTAACAGGTCTAACAGTGTGGGTTGCAGTGGCACTTCCTGAGATAGAGAAAACACGGTGCAGTGGTTTTGAAGGTTTTTGACAAGTTGAAGTGGACATGCTAAGTGTAGATATTTACCCTGTATCTAAAAGTCAATTTGAAAGTTATCAGCACATATCTGACAAGCAAACCCTGGGGTCTAGATGAGAATATTTATGAAAAATATAATTAGGAAGGTCTCAAGAGGGAAACTCTGAAGATCATCAACTCATAAGATCCTGGGGGCAGCAGTAGGGAGGGAACTGAAGGAGACTGGAGGACACAGATGAAAACCTAGGAGGAAGTTCTGCCATGAGAGCCCTTAACCAAGAAGAGGACTGAAAACTGTATATTGGATTTAGCAACATAAAGATCATGGTGACCTGAAGGAGAGCAGAGCTGTGGGAAGGTGAGAGCAGACACTAACTGTAGTGAACTGTCAATGCTATTATTCAGCATATATTGAATATGTTCTTTGCCATTAGGAAAATTTCATTATATAATGTTGATTTTTTTGTAAAAATTAAAGGGAAATTCCTTGAGCAGAGGTTTGGCAGAGTATGCTCACTAAAGGAGTGACCTTATTAAAAAGAAAACAGGAAATGTTTAATTCACTTATGTTGTAATTTTTCTTTTCCTTTTTATTTTTGAGACAAGGTCTCACTCTGTTACCCAGGCTAAAGTGCAGTGACTCAATCAAGGCTCACTGTAAACTCAACCTCCCAGGCTCCAGTGATCCTCCAGAGTAGCTGGGACCACAGATGTGCACCACCACACTGGGCTAATTTTTGTATTTTTAATAGAGGGGACTTTGCCATGTTGCCCAGGCTAGTCTCAAACTCCTGAGCTCAAGTGATCCTCCAGTCTCAGCATCCTGAAGTGCTAGAATTACAGGCAGGAGCCACGGAGCCCAGTTGATGTTATATATTTCTTGGCGAGCATGCAGAACTTTCAGAGAGAAGCCATGTGTTGAGAATACTGAGGAAGTAGCAAAATGTCCTCTAATAATGGAGGTGAAACAGTGGTCAGCTCATGATCCAGACTTTGCCAGGTTTATTAGAGAAGAAAAAGGAGATGGCTTAGAAGTCTACAGCTGAGGCAGACAGTGGCACGCCTTATTTCAACAAAGACAAACTGTAAGGTTGAACACATTCTCACAGTCTCACATCATCCATTTTTTTTTTTATGGTCACGTTTCAAAAAATACTTCATGAAAGTCTGGAAGAAAATAGGAAATGTCATTCCTGGTGAGTTCTAGTCAAAATGAGCAGGAGAAAAATATTGCCTCAAGTAATTAGGTTTTATACTCAGCTCAGGCTGTAACATCTGTTACCTCACTGTCTCCTAGGTCTGATGTGTTGATCAGGAGTGTTGTAGTGAGAAATTGGGTAGAGAGCTTTCCTTCATGAAACAGCCAAGAGCAGGGCAAGAGCATGGGCTCTTAATGGACCCCACCTTGTATCAGTTCTTTACCATTTGAAAGTTAGTTTACTTTTCTGAATGGCGTGAGTTTGGGTGGGTTTTTTTTTTTCCTTTTTCTTTCTTTTTGTTTTTGAGATGGGTCTCCCTCTGTCACCCAAGCTGTAATATAGTGGCATGATCTTGGCTCACTGCAACCTCCGTCTCCCAGGTTCAAGTAATTCTCCTGCCTCGGCCTCCCGAGTAGCTGGGATTACAGGCACCCGCCACCACGCCCAGCTAATTTTTGTATTTTTAGTAGAGACAGGGTTTCACCATGTTGACCAGGCTGGTCTCAAACCCCTAACCTTGAGATCTGCCTGCCTCGGCCTCCCAAACTGCTGGGATTACAGGCCTGAGCCACCGCGCCCGGCCGAGTTTTGTGTTTTAAAAGAAAGTAGCAATACTTTCTCAAAAGATTATTGAAAGGATTAAATTACTGTTTAAAATACTCAAATGAGCCTATGAAATTCTTAAAATATTAGGCAATAAGAAATTTTTGTATTCCTTCTTCTTTCCTTCTTTCTTTTATGCTTCAGTCTCTCCTTCCTTTCTTCTCTCCTTCCTTTCACCTCAGTAAATATCTGTTCTTTCACATAAAGACCCTGACTTTGCAGGAGTCTAAGTGCCACCTTCCCAGAAATTCAGATTGTTTGAATGACAATAATATCCCTCAGAAAATGAGAGCTAATTTGAAAGTGTTCAGACATAAAAAGGAATGAGATTATGTCTTTGCGGGGGCATGGATGAAGCTGGAAGCCATCATCCTCAGCAAACTAACACATGAACAGAAAACCAAACACCACATGTTCTTACTCATAAAAGGGAGTTGAGCAATGAGAACACATGGACCCAGGGAGGGGAACAACACACTAGGACCTGTTGGGGGGTGGGGAGTGAGGGGAGGGAACTTAGAGGATGGGTCAATAGGTGCAGCAAACCACCATGGCACTCATAGACCTATGTAACAAACCTCCATGTTCTGCACGTGTATCCCAGAACTTAAAGTAAAATATAAATAAATACATACAAACAACAAAAAAGGACATTTTCTTAGAGGCAGGAAGGCCTCCAAAAGCCCAGGAGTTCCCCTAAGCAGACTGACTATTACCAGGGACTTGATTACATCAACAAAGTTTTTCCAAGTTAGAAAATGACTCAGCTTCTGCAAGGGCCATATGCACAGTTTTCCACCTCATTAACAAAATGTTTATTCCTTATAAACCCTAAAAGCAAGAACAGCTCTTTCCCAAGAAAACAGCCTCTCCTCTCTCCAGTCATTGACATTGGATTGAACATCACCACACAAACTGTAAACATCACTTTCCCGTGCCAATGACCCTCAACTTCAGACCCGGCAGAATAAAAAGTGTGTCTTTTTGACATCCTAGCTATCTGGTATTTTCTGGACGTCAAGGTGTAAACTATAACTTTGAAAGTTACAGTTATTTGACTTTTGGATGTGGCTTATCCAAAGAATGTCAAGTAAGGAAAACTAACCTGATCTCTGGCAAATTAAAATATATGTCAAAACTCTTTTCATTACACTCAGAAGGATGTTATCTCCATGTTTGGACAACATCTAATGTTTGCAGATGCTAACTTGCCAAATAGATGAATCCAGACTTTTCCAAGACCCAGGTTATACTTCGTATCAAAATGGGCTGTCATTCAAAATTTATCCTAGTCAGTCAAATTGACATAAGAAATTAACTATAACAGCTCATAACCCAGTAATCATTTTGATACAGGTAATTAGGCTATTTCTCCTATTTGTAACCAGCAGGAAAGAAACAGATGAGCTTATTACTGGTTGGGCCAAAGAATTGACGGAAAAATTATGGCTCTAGGATTGGTAGGCAGTTGGCAATAGAAGTATCAGGGAAGACAAGAAGAGCGTGAAATTGTTGAGAGTAACAGTTGCAGATCCCTATTGACTTCACTACATTTAAAAAGAGAGAAACAGGTCTATTGAGCAAAGTAAAAGAGGTAGTGGGGGGTATTTCCAAACAGATCCCTTTTATCTCATCCCTTTCTTCCAATAACAGTGCTTGGAATTGGTTTTAAGTTTATGAGTAAACAGGGAAATCATTTTCTTCCTAGGCAAAATATTAGGTGTTCCTATGAAGTGATAAATATATACACACACACACACACATGCCCATATGCACATGCCCAAAAGAAGCCTCTAGCCTATTTGGATGTCACAGATGAATAATTTTCCTAAATATATGGTTCTTCATTACTACATGTTGGTGTCCCTTGAATGAAACGACAGAGTTGTTTTGTGCTGTTTCTTCTGAGGAGGTATCTCAAAGCAATTAAGGTTTCACTTGAAAAAAAAAAAAAAAAAAGGCTATTTTTTATGTCAGTCACCAGGAAAATAATGGATCTTTGACTAGAAAGAAATAAAGGTGAAGACCAAGGCATAGGTAGGCAGGGAAAAGATGTGCTTATTCTCCTCGAGGTCTTACTTTCCTGGGTCTTCCTTAGAGGAGAAAATCAAATTGATATCAAGTTGTGTAGATGCAGGAGATGTACCCTGGAGCTTCACATCATAAAAGTGGTGTACACAAGTGATGTTTATAACATGACTGGGTTTTCATTTAGAAAGACAAATTCCCCGCAGTATGGGAACTTCATTGGAGAGCCAACAGAAAGAACTGAACTGGAGTAAAGACAAAAGAATGAGTAGATTTCTGAAGTGTACATGAGTGAGAATTATGTAAAACAGGTTACAGACTTGGGAAGACACAAGAAGCTTAGTTTGGGGTATGTTGAGCTAGAATTGCCTGTGTAACCTACAAGTGGGGATTCAGGCAATTAAATATTTGGTCTTGAGGCAAAGAAGAAAAATCTGGGCTAGGGATATGGATATGGCACCTCCAGTGTACAGAAAGAATTGAAACAATGGAGTGGAAGTGGAGTGACAAGAAAAGAGGGCCAGGACAGAATGCTTGGGAATACTGAGCAATGGGTAAGAACAGAGGAACATGAACCCACAATAGCTTGCAAAAATAAAATGACCAGACAGAAACATGAGCACACAGTGAATGCATAAGGCCTCTGCTAAGAACTGAGAAGGAAGTTGGATTTTGATCAACACAAAAGAGAGGGTGTCTTAGGAGAATCTAAACCTAAATTGAGCTTCTCTGCAGGGAAATAGGACTAAGAAAGCATGAGCCAGGGATAAGAGGGACATTAGATGAAGTGTTAGACCAGAGGGTGTTGTTGGAGAGGGATTTCTAGTGGAGACCAGACGTGGAAGTGGGCGTCTGCACACATAGAGCCAAGGAGAGAGATGATACCAAAGAATAGTCCAGAAATGAAACTATACACGTTCTAAATTCTACATAAAGTTTGCTACATGCACTTCTTAAGCCTACACTGCATTGGGCCATGGCAAACTGTCACTCTTACAAGAGTCCACGCTTGGGCTGCTTTTAAAAGGCATCAACCTGGAAATATCCTAGATATGCTTTGCTATAAATCAAGCATATCTAAGAGTCATCTTAAAAGTTGGGTATGTCATTCCAGGCAAACTCAGTCCCATTCTTCTGACCAGCAGTACCTGGGGGTAGAAGGATTCATGCTTCCAAAACTGCTGGGGGAGCTTTAGAAAGCCTCAAAGAGGAGACTATTCAAATACCTTTTCAGGCCTTAGCTGACTAAGCCCCAACTCAGTGAAAGAAAAATGGAAAGTAAATAATGTCTCTGATGATTGGAGGCTAAGTGACATGACTGAGGTCACTCAGCAAGTTAAAGGCACAGACTCAAAGAAAGAAGAATTCTAATGTTTTGCTCTCATCACCCGTAGATGTGTTCATCTTGTTTTTTTGTTTGTTGGTTTTGTTTTGTTTTTTGAGACAGGGTCTCCATCTGTCACTCAGGCTGGAGTGCAGTGGTGTAATCTCGGCTCACCGCAGCCTCAGCCTCCCAGGTTCAAGTGATCTTCCCACTTCAGCCCTGCCAAGTAGCTGGGACTATAGGCACGGACCACCATGCCTGGCTAGTTTTTTGTGGAGACCAGGTTTCACCCTGTTGCCCAGCCTGGTCTCAAAGTTTTGAACTCAAACCATCCACTAGTCTCAGCCTCTCAAAGTGCTGGGATTATAGGCTTGAGCCACCGCACCCAACCCAATTCCATCATTTTATGTGCAGATTCCCACAGTGTTTTTCTCTTCTTCACCAGAGTTTATGAGATGGGACTGAGATTAGGTGTGTTAAAGAGTTAGAATTAAATTTTAATATAAGATGATATTGTGCCCATTTACCATTACAAAACTGGCAAAGGGATAGGCAGAGTAACCTCAGGATACATTCAAATGAGTATTTCTCAGGAGACTATAAGCTGTGGAAATCCTGCAGGCAGCAGAGGGACCCATCACTTCCACCAGGGCCTGGGGAGACCCAGTGCTGTGCATCTCCCTCTACTTCTGGATTAGCCTCATGCTAAGGAAAGAGCCCTCCACAGGTCCCAGTGGAAAGACTGGACCGCTTTTGAGGCTCTGTCCTCCTTGGAAGCCTTGAACTACAAGTTTTAGGTGCTTGCCTTAATGAGACTACGGAAAACTCCTCTCTACTTTTCAGTGGCTTTCTGCTTGGCCTCTTAGCCTTTTTCCCTGAGGAGGTAACAGGCAACTGTTCCAGGGAACAAACCTGTGCTGAGTCAGCCTCACTCATCTGAACCTCCCTTCATTCTATTATTTTGGCCCCAGAGTCCTGGCTGCTCTCATTATGTCTCCCCAGCTCCACTGCATTGCCCAAAGCTCTTCTGGTTTTCCTGCACTTAGCTACTGCCCTTTCCCTGGCTCCTCAAACTCTTTCCCAGGCCAAAAATTAGCAAATGCCATCAGGGGGAAATAATATATGGAAAGCTGGCCGCAGAGTAATCCATGTCTCTTTTCTCTGGTATCTGTCCCCCACATCCTGGCTGTGTGGCTAGTATCCAGTGGCTTCAGAAATGTTTTGGTTTTGTTGATATTGTGGTTGGTCCATGTTTATTAGTTGCTTTAAAGAAATATTTTATCTGGCCTTTATAGTTGTTCTTAGGAGTGGTGGTCTTCTCAAAGTTACACCATCAAAACCACAAATGGAAGTCTAATGGTTGTTTTTAAACTCTAACAGGAAGGAGCAAGTAGAGGGGGTGAGGGTTTAAGGTAAAAGAGAAAAAATAGGTATGATACAGGAGGTTCACCAAATGCAAACCCTGATAACCTATTAAAAGGATTTCAAGAATTAAGACTCTTAAAATATAAAGGACCTATAGCTTGGTCTCAGAGGCAGCAAGAGAAGGCAATCTGGGAGGATATGTTCCCCTTATCCTCAGACTTTGGCAGGAAAGACCCAAGTAGAATAGCAAAGGCAGATACATTTATATAAAGCATGGAGTTGTAATCAGAGTTCTGGGAGGCATCACTAATGATTAACAAATATTCCTCAATATCAGGAAAGGCCCAAACCTGTCAGATGTAGTTCACTGGCTTCTCATCCTGCATGGGGATGTGTTTGGGGATTAGAGTAATCAGTACCATCAGGAAGTGTTGGGATTCATTGGCACAGGCCAGTCACTTAGTTTGGGGATCTCTTATCTTTTAGATCTCATTTGTCTTGCAACTAAAAGACTTTATAACTCACAAAAATTCCCGAATATGGGGAAATTGATAAATCCATAAATTTAAGATTAATTTACAACAAACAATTCAGGTAAATAAAATACATCCTGATAATCAGTGCCTAGATAACAACTATAATAATCCAGTTGTCTTCCAGCTAGTACATTTCATCAGTCGAAATTTACAAGGAATTCTGGCTAGAGCCAAATACTGCCCTGGGTGTTTCAAGGAGAAAGAAACAAGGTACTAATCTGTTATAAGTTCTCATTCCCAACAGGGTACATTGAAAGAGGAGAGAAAACAAGCAGTTTGGGGAGACTTGGCAGGAGCTTCCAGGGGCCTAAGAAGGTTCCATGCCTGGTAGTCACCCAGCCTCCAGGTCCTGCTGGAGGTGGTGGCCAAATGTGGGGAGGGGATGTGTAGATGTATATGAGAAGCACTTACCTTGCAGTGGGGTAGATTGTTTTTCCTCTATCATTAAATTTCACACAAAATCAAATGGAATAAAGTTATTGCATTTGAGGATAGCTCTATCTCCACAGGGGGCCCACTACTGTCCCAGGAACACAGCCACACATTTTCCGGTGAAATAAGAGGAGTTAAACTGAGTTTTACAGTTTACAGGTATCCTTCAAAATAATTAGCCTGTAATGATATGGATTTAAATTCACTTAATTTGGTGCTTCACTTAAGTGTCTATAAATGTAATAATTTCCACAATTCACCTTTTCAACAAATCCTTCCCTTAGAACAATTTATTTTACAGAAACCATCAGGAAATCAAATTCTATTAAACCTTGTGCAACCCTTTTCATCAACATTGTCAAGGCATTATTTATATGTAAACAAATTAACATACTATAAATATTCAGTTTGGTGCTTTGTGACAAATGCATAAATGATGCAACCACTACCGTTGAAGATATAGTATATTTCCATTAGCCCCATGTTTTCCTCATCTGCCATCAATCACCTCTACTCACTGCCCTAGACAACCCTGGCCCGATTTCCAGCTCTAGAGATTATTTTTACTGGTTCCAGAGTTTCAAGTCAATGGGATCAGATGGTATGTACTCCTTTGTTTCTGACTTCTTTCATGCAACGTCACAATTTTGAGACTCATTTATGTTGTTATAGATATCACATAGTCATTCTTTTTATTGCTAAACAGTATTCCACTGTATGAATATGCCACAAACTGTGGTCATTTACCTACTGACCACCATTTCTATACAGGTCATTTAGTGAAAATCTATTTTCATTTATCTCGGTAAATATCTAGGAGTGAGACTATTGGGCTACATGGTTAGTGTATATTTAACTAACAATTTAAGAAACTATCACTTTCCAAAATGATTGTACCTTTTTACATTTCCACCAGCAATATGGGAAGGTTCTAATTTACTCACATCTTTGCCCACACTTAGTATTGTTAATTTTTTTTTTATTTTAGTTATGCTGGTATGTATTGTGAAATTGCCATTTTGGTTTTAATTTACATTTGCTTCATGATGAATGAATGATCAATGATATACAGCAAGAATTTGCAACTCTATCCATAGGTTGGACCAACTAACATAATTTGTGGGCCTTAGAATAAAATAAAAATGCAGGATCCCTTGTTCAAAAGTTATTAAAGATTTTAAAATGACAATAGCCACACATTCACAAAACAAGATGCCCTTCAGAGTGCAGGGCTCTATGAGATTGCACAGGTCTCATTTCCTTAAACCTGGCCCTGACTATAAGCCAAGCCCATTCTAGCACCTGTTTCAATATGGCCTGTGATCTAAAAATAATTTTTATAGTTTCGAATAATTTAAAAATTAAAAAATCATATTTTGTGATGCTTGAAAATTAGGAGAAATTCAAATTCCAGCATCCTTAAATAGTTTTACTGAAATGCATCCATGCTCACTCATTTATTACCAACAGCTAGACAATGATAGATTAGTAGTTGAAACAGAAACTGTATTGCCTGCAAAATATAAACGATTTACCACCTTGCCCTTTACATAAAATGTTTGCCAACTCCTGATATAAGCCATCTTTTCATATGCTCATTTAGCCATGTATGTATCTTCTTTTGTGAAGTGTCCTTTCAAGTCTTTTGCCTATTTTTTATTGTGTTGGTGTTTAAATTCATTTTATACCAAAAGAAAATAGAACAATGCTGGGAAAGAAAATATATAACAGGAGCTTAGAGTACTCGTTATGCCACAAAGCAAGTAAGCTATGAAAGACAACTGGAGCTGTGTCAAAAGAACAGATAGCTGATTTCAAGAGACTCTCACTGCCCCAGTATAGGTTAATTTAAGCACTAAATGAATAATGATGTAGCAGATTTAACACATCAAATACATGAAAAAATTCATATGATTACAACCATGTGCATATAAACGCACCCACACCTTCCTGTACAGAGAGTAATTCCATTTATATAAAAAGCAACCTACCTACAGTATCAAAAAGCAGAGTGGTGGTTCCTTGGGGGCTGGGACAAAGGGAGAGCCGGACTTCAGGAAGCACAGTGAATCTTCTGGTGGTAAGGAAGGTATTCCCTCTAACTTGCTGGGACTTGACCTTCAAACTCTGTCTCTCCTGTAAATCTTATCAGGCCTTAATTTCAGTTTTAAGGTGGGCCTAAAATATACCTTTCTCTTGAATCTGATCCTTGCTCCTTAGGTAAAACCTTTGTGGTATCTCAGCTAAATATCTATGGTGTTCCTGAGGTGTTAAGAGTTTCTGTCCATTCTGGTAGACAAAAACTTTAATGTTCCCTATCTCTGACAAATTGCTAGGCTGTCTATTCCACTTACAAGTCCGCAGCTGCCACTCTCTGGAAAATGTCATGAAATTTCCCCACATGTATGTGTAGTTCAATCCTTAGCTAAGAATTTGTGAGAAGCCTCCACACAGGCTTTTGGCCCCACCCTCCACCCTGTACAACTCCCTCTTCTACAGTGCCCTGCCCCAGAATCACAGCCATTGTAATTGTCCTAAACTCAAATCTCTACCTCCTCAAATCAGTGAGACCTCCATGCTTTGCTTTTGAGCTCTCAATGTTCAGAGAACTGTAATATTGTGGGACTCACCTCCTGAGTTTCTCTTTTTTTATGGGTTAGAGTCTTGCACTACCTGGTGGTCAATACTGAAAGCGTTACCTTGTCAATTTTGTCTAATTCTGTGGTTGTTTACATTGGGAAGGCTAGACTACAACTAGTTCCATCGTAGTGAGTAAAAGTCCCGTGCAATTGCTTTTATTACTGTATCATAAGGATATGACGTAACTTAAATTTAGATTTCTACTTTCCAAAGATGTACACAAGTAAAACACACAGATACTATTAGCTGAAGAGTCCTGTACCAATTAATAATATCTTATCTTATTGGTTAGAGTTTTAATAATGTTAATATTTATTTGGAGGTATTTTTTTCAGCAAGACTGTAAATTAGTGCAGGCAAAAATTAATAGCCCCAAAGCCTTCAGAACGGTTTCACCCTCACTTCACTCTGATAGCCACACCCACTTCCCTCCAACAGCCAAGACTGGTGCAATCCTCATGGTGGCAGGAGCTGTCTAATTTCAGCACATTTATTTTCCTCCAAATCAAGTAGCTTGTAACATTCTTGGAGATCAGGGAGCAGAGAGGTAAGGTTAAGGAAAATCTCAATCAGCTGTTACACTCTCATCTAGGTGAATAAAATATCTCTGGAGCACCTACTTAATGTTCCAGATGCTACTAGACAGGAGAAAATATTCAGAAAGAAAGAAAAAGAAAGGAGGATAAAATGAAAGAAAAGAAGGAAAGGGAATGCAAGGGAAGAGAAGGGAAGGAAATGTGTCTCTGTTCTGAAAGATATTAGAGTTGTGTAACTGCAGACAATCTAAATGGTAATTACATATGATAAGGTGAATTACAGAGACATAAGTGAAGCCTTAAGAAAGCTCAGAGAGAAGTCACTGACTGCCTATGCAGAAGGCAAACAGATGAAGGAATATTTAAGTAGGTACAAATGCAATAGGTACAAATCTGACAGTCAATATCTGTAGACTAATAAAAATATTACTTGCTTTGTGTCTTTGCAAATAACTATAACTTATCTCTGAAATGACCATCTCTCTTTGGTAGCAGGTAATTTAATTTTACCAATTCAAGAATCATTCAATCGCTTCTGGCTTAATATTCAGTCTCTGGAGGAAACACTCTATTTTCCCCTTCCTCTTCTCTTTTCCTGAGGGTGTGCTTTATGGTGATCTAATTCCTAGGGATTTCCTTTTATTAATTTGTTTAGGTTTGAATAAGAGGCTTGCATATTATCCAAGCATTGAGGGGAAGTTAACTGGTCCTTCACCATTAGCGCACGTCTATGGTGGCATTTTCCAAGATGAACAATCATTCTTCATCTATCACTGCATTCGTAACAGAGAGGTCTACACTTCTGTTCATTAATTGGTCACTATGTTCATGCAGGTCATTCTTCATCCTCAGTTCTACTTCAATGACTGTCCAGGTCAGCTGGGTCACACTCAAAGACTCAGTACCCTTCCCAGGGCACACGCACAAAAAAGGTTTGACATTCTCATGCCCCAGAATATCTTCTGTTTGTATTATGTATAGCTGTCTTTGATTTTATTTTGAAGTAATAGAATAGAGTGATTAACAGTACAGACAATGGAGGAGCCAGTTTTTCTGGATTTAATTCCCAGCCCCACCAAGAATCAGCTGTGTAATCTTCAACTAGTCACCTAATCTCTCTGTGCTTCATTTCTCTCATCTATGAAATGATAAGTGTAGTCTTTGCTTCACAGAGTGTTGAGAATGAAATAAGTTGATATATCCAACATGCTTAGAGCACAGTCTATACAGAGTGACGGCTTTAATAACACCACAATGGAAACTGGGTTTCAACATAAATTTTGGAGGGGTGGCATTTAAATCACCATAAGACCCATATTCTTTACCTCTGAGGTTCTTATTATATGGATGGTGAGGGGTATTATCTGTGGAAATCATTGATGGTCAAGTGATCTGTTACTACTGAAATTGCACCTAATAAAGACCCCATCTTGCCCTAGAGAGTTCTTAAGATACACTGAGAGGTGAGATTCAGAGATTTTCCCAGAAGAAGGCAAATATTGTGGTCCTTCTCTCTTACCCCCCACCCTAATCCTACTTGGTTCATAGTGACAATCAGGTCCTTTAACTAGATTCTGCCACATGGTATGTCTCTCAAGTCAGCTTATATTCCTGCAGCATCTTTGGAGACAGACTAAGGTCAATTGTGTCTGACCTACGTCTGAAGCAAAGGAAGCTTAAGATAGTGAGACCTCTTGCTCAGACAGCATAAGGAGCATGCAGATGGGCTTTGAGTGAAGTTTTGCTCCTCCTCTGCCTTGGACACCTGAAGCTATTTTTCTCTGCGAGTTAAGTCTCTCAGGTCCCGGATACTTTCTTCCTGGTCCCAAGACAGCTTTATAGAATCCCCAGGATAAGCCGTGCACAGTGGCTCACAACTGTAATTCCAGCACTTCAGGAGGCCACTGTGGGTGGATTGCTTGAGCCCAGGAGTTCAAGATCAACCTGGGTAACAAGGTGAAATCCCATCTCTACAAAAAAATATCCGGACATGGTGATGCACACATGTAGTTCCAGCTACTCAGGAGGCTGAGGTGGGAGGTTTTCTTAAGCCTGGGAGGTTGAGGGTACAGTGAGCCTTGATTGTGCCACTGCACACCGGCCTGGGTAAAAATCTGAGAACTTGTCTCAAAAAAAAAAAAAAAAAAAAAGAAAGAAAGGAAAGAAAAATCCCCAGGATATTTTTTTCACCTTCTCTGCCATGGGGGCTCCTACTTTCTTTTCTCCTGTATTCATGGACCTTTTGCTTGTAGCAAAGAGGACAGAATTGATTCTCATTCTTCCTCTCAATGGCAGGGAATTCATGAATTATTTCAGAGCTTCCAGGAGCCAAGAAAATGAAGTGGGGTACTCATTCACAAAGAAGCATCAGAGCCCAAACAGCATTAATCTTGGCCTTCACTTCTCAATGCCACCAAGGCAATATAAATGCTCACAGGGGCCAGAATTAGGAACAGCAGATGAAGTTCTGACAGTGGTATCTCAGGCATCAGTAAGCCAGGGGGAAAATGCTTGCCACAGGCTGCTAACCAGCAGAATCATGGAGTTGTAAAATATCAAAACAATGGCAGCGCCATCACGGGTCTGTGGGTACGATCACCATATTGTCCCCATGGAAGTTCTAGATCTAGGGATGGCAATTAAATCCAAGGGTCAGCAGTAAGTTAGCAAGGAAGCCAGAAATAGAACATAGGTTACCGAACAAAGAGATCCAGAGCCCTCTTTGTAATTCCATTCTTACGCATATTGTACCTGGTATATAGATAATTTTAGACTATGTTAAAATGTTCCCAAGTTCCTGGACAATATGACATTCATCTTCAGTGAGGCCATGGCTCTCATATAACCCAACCCCAAGCATGAGAGGAGAGGATTTATATGTCTTCATAAATACGTAGAGGAAAAAGATTAATTTTCCTTTACTGAAGGACACTTTACTGAAGGTATTTGAACAGCAAGTTCTTCACTCAAGGATCCTAGGCAGTTCTGAAAGCAGATATACTCTCAGCCTCCTGACATCCCAATGTATTATCACCCAAATCTGCACCAGCAGCACAGAAGCCACTGGGAGGATTAAGTTTGAATGTGGAGTAATGAGCTTTGGAGTCAGGGCCCTGCAATCTAATTGTGGTCTTATTGCTAGTTCCCAGCGTGGCTACAGAGAATTCTACATCTCTCTCTTCTGAATAGATTCATTGGTGAAACAAATATAAAATCCTTTATTGATCAGACACAAGGAATCAGGCCAGATAAACTTTTGTCCTGGTAATGTGATAATGTCTCAATTTCCACAGGCCTGGATACTTAATTCTATGTGTATTTCAGGAAAACGGAAACTTGAGTGAAGGAAAGGAATGAATTTGCTGACACAGCCCCTGTTGGGACATCTTGATGTTAATCCTCTAAGGTCATTTCTGCATCTTCATAATTCTAATATGCTCTGAAAGCATCCCTACTTCACTCTACCCCAAGCTTTCACCAGTCAACTCTCAGGTGGTGAGGACAGGCATGCTGATATTCTGATGGAAGACACTCAGTCAGACCAGGAAGAATTGCCAAGTCCACAACCATGTCTAGAAGTAAAGTGACCATCTCTTTCTTCTTTTCCAGGGGCATTCCCAATTTTCAAACTAAAAACTCTCCATCATGGGAACTTTCTTAGTGTCAGAAAAAATGGAAATATTTGGTCACTATTATTGTATTAGTCTGCTTTCACACTGCTATAGAGAACTACCTGAGACTGGGTAATTTATGAAGAAAAGACGTTAACTAACTCACAGTTCTGCAGGCTTAGCAGGAAGCATGACTAGGAGGCCTCAGAAAACATAATCATGGCAGGAAGTAAAGAGGAAGCAGGCACCTTCTTCACATGGTGGCAGGAGAGAGAGGGGGAAAGTGCCACACACTTTTAAACCATCATATCTTATGAGAACTCACTCACTATCATTATAACAGCAAGAGAGAAATCTGTCCTCATGATTCAATCACCTCCCACCAGGTCCATTCTCTAATTAGACATGATATTTGGGCAGAGACAAAATTCAAATCATATCATTTTGTCCCTGTCCCCTCCCAAATCTCATGTTCATCTCACATTTCAAAACACAATCCTGTCTTCCCAACAGTCCCCCAAAGTCTTAACTGATTTCAGCATTAACTCAAAAGTCCAAGTTCAAAGTCTCATCTGAGACAATGCACGTCCTTTATGCCTATGAACCTGTAAAATAAAAAGCAAGTTAGTTAGTTTCTAGATACAGTGGGAGTACATGCATTGGGTAAATTCTGCCCTTCCAAAAGGAAGAAATAGGCCAAAACAAAGGGGCTACAGGCCCCATGTAAGTCTGAAACCCAGCAGGGCAGTCATTAAATCTTAAAGCTCCAAAATAATCTCCTTTGACTCCATGTCTCACATCCAGGGCATGCTGATACAAGATGTGGGTTCCCAAGGCCTTGGCCAGCTCTACCTCTGTGGCTCTGCAGGGTACAGCCCCTTTGGTTGCTTTCACGGGCTGGCGTTAGGTGTCTGCAGCTTTTCTAGGAGCACAATGCAAGCTGTTAGTGGATATATTTTACCATTCTACAGTCTGGAGGACAGCAGCCATCTTCTCACAACTACACTAGGCAGTTCCCCAATGAGTATTCTGTGAGCACTCCAACCCCACATTTTCCCTTTGCACTGCTCTAGTAGAGGTTCTCCATGAGGGCTCCAACCCAGTGGCAGACTTCTGCCTGGACATCCAAGCATTTCCATACATCCTCAGAAATCTAGTCAGAGATTCCCAAATCTTAACTCTTGCCTTCTCTGCACCCACAGGCTCAACACCATGTGGAAGATGCCAAGGCTTGGAGCTTGAACACTTTGAAGCCATAGCCCAAGCTAAACCTTGGCCCCTTTTAGCCACAGCTGGAGCTAAAGATGAAAATCAAAATGGGATATCAGAGAACAAGAGAGTGTGTGTGACTCCCCAAGGTCAGACAGAGATTCCATTTTGAGGTCAAAAACAGATATCTAGGTTCAGTGAATGTCCTGGGTTCTGTTTAGGGAATTAGCAATTATTTTCCCTTAGGTGATGATAATCACAGGAGGTGGTGCTGATTGCAGTTGCAGCTAGGAGGGTGGTGGTAGGGGCCAGAGTATGGAAGAATCAGTTAGAAGTGGTCCTTCCTTGACAACTTTCTCCACATTCTCCCATTCTTCCTCTTGTTTTCCCCATCTCTTCCTTTCTTTTTTACCTCTTCTTCCTCTTCTGTCTCCTCCTCCTCCTTTTCCTCCTCCTTTTCTTCTCTTTCTCCCCCTTCTCCTCCTACTTCTTTTTCTTCATCACCACCACCAGCTCCAGATGGTCTCAGGTCCACCTTCTTTACTTCAACCCTGCCTCACTGCCCCCACCCATCTACGGAATTATCCAATGCCTTCATATTATTCCAGGGCTAACAATAATTCCCAGCAGGGGGCACTCACATTAGTATGAGTCATAATACTAAATAATTCAGTTTAGGCATAATTTAATATCAATGTCAACCCCTGGTTTTCACTCCTCAGGATTCCCACATTGAGCTTCACCTCCCACCAAGGAAAATAGTGAATGTCTTTAGGGGAGGAACATCAGATTTCAGAAAACAAATGAGAAAATACCATCTGAGGATGGACATCACCACACTGGTGAGACCCCGTGAAGGTGAACATTTCTGCAATGATCTCGAAAGCACTGAAGTTTGTTTGAAGTTGGGGAAGGAGAGCAAAATATTGGCTTCTGGCTTCCTTTTCCCATTTTTGAACATCTATTACATGCTTTATGCCAGGTGGAAAAATAGGAATATTGCATGATGCCATCTATGTATAGCCAGACCCCTGAAAAGAACTGGCTTCATCTGTCATTTTCTAATTCTCCTGCCTCATGTTCAGCCAAGAGAGGCTAGAAACTAGAATTTTGCTTTTATTCAACATTGTTTGAAAGCAAATGATACTCCTATCCAGAAAAAAATTAAAAAAAAAAAAAAGGATATTAGAAATACGGTCTCAGTCTTGGTGACAGAGTATCACTTAGTGTTTCCAGAATAACAGGGGCAGTCATGACAAAAATGGTAACTACAGTTGATTAAATATTTAATATTTAATAAATATTTACCTAAAATGTAGACGTATTAACTTAACATTCATAGTCTCTACAAATAGTATGTGTGTTTAACCTTGTTTTATGGATTTTTTAAAGTGAATATCGGAGAAGTTTAATTACTTATATCAAGCCATGTGGTTTTATTTTATTTTATTGGCAATAAAATTTAGATCATATTTAGTGTGATCCTTTGTATTATTGATCAGTAAATATTCACTACTCTGCCTCTGGGGCTCAGAAATCCAATGTTTTCCCACCCAGATCTATGAGACTGTTGAAAATTGAGACTAGTTTTTGGTCTCTTGACTTCTGCTTTTTGCTTGGTTTCTGGGTCTCTTGCCACTGTGCAGTTTGAGATGGCCTGTCTTTTGGATCTTGGCCCCCTCAAGTTCCAGCTGCTTTGATAAACCTGAGCTCCACTTCTGTTTCTCCCACCCGATGAGATTGCAGAAAGATCTATTCCATGCTTTTCTCCCTGTCTTTGGTGCTTCACATTGAAAATCAGTGAGTAACCAAAGAAGTGACAGAGGAAGTCTAGCTCATGCAATATTTACCTTCTCTCTACATTATTGGTCCAATGGTTGCTTTCTTTTCACTCTGATGATATTGAGCAGTTATTTTTTGTTCTATTTTTATAGTTTTTCTTAGCAAATGGATTGATCTGGCAAAAGATTTTCTGTTAGAATCAGAAACAGAAGACTCAGATTCAATTTTAAATGCATTAATTTTGAGTCACATTAAATTAATATTTCTAAGAATCTTAAGAAATATTGTTAGTCTGCCTTCTAGGAATATTGTACGAAATTTTATTTCAAATTGCCATGAATAGAATACTTGTTTTCTGCTCCACTTGTAACACTGGGCCCAATGATTATTGTTACTTTTTTTTTGTTTTTTTGGTTTTTTTTGTTTTTTGAGACGGAGTCTCGCTCTGTCGCCCAGGCTGGAGTGCAGTGGCGCGATCTCGGCTCACTGCAAGCTCCGCCTCCCGGGTTTACGCCATTCTCCTGCCTCAGCCTCCTGAGTAGCTGGGACTACAGGCGCCCGCCACCGCGCCCGGCTAATTTTTTTTTGTATTTTTAGTAGAGACGGGGTTTCACCGTGGTCTCGATCTCCTGACCTTGTGATCCGCCCGCCTCGGCCTCCCAAAGTGCTGGGATTACAGGCGTGAGCCACCGCACCCGGCCGTTACTTTTTAAATTTAGTTTATTTTATAAAAATTATATCTTATTGTATTAATTTTTGTTATATGACCCTTAATCATAGGTTATTTATCTGTGATTTTTAGCTTTTGTTTCTAAATGCTGGATAATTCTTCATTATTCCTTGTTGAGTATTAAAATTCACAACTTGATAAAACTTCTATAACTTTTTGTTCTCTAGTCCATCTCTTATTTCACTTCCCTTATTATTTTTGCCATGAGAATCCTATAACATGGAAAACTCAGATGCAATTATTAATACTGGATTGTCCCCCAAATCTGTGTTAGAATAAATGACAGAACACAAGCATGACATATCATTAGTCAGGATCAATAATTAGCGGTTCAATATTTCAAGGACTTATCCTGATGGACCTTAGCATTGCTGAACTATGTAGCTTGTCTTTGTTATAGAACTATCTGTGAGAACAAAAGCCTGGAAACAAGTTTCCATCTTTGTCTATCAAAAAGGCACTAATTGAACACACCAGTCTTATTACAGGAAGGAAACAAGAAATATTTGTAGTCTTTGTTAGGTAGAGATCTCCAAAAACTATTTTAAAGGAAAGTATCAATACAAAAGGTGAGAAACCATGTGAATAGTATTTTAATAGTAACTTAGAGACAGAAAGATACTGATGTATCTGTTTACGTGTGTTAAAATGAACTACAAATTTTTAAAAATGACCTATAACAAGAGAAAGAAGAAGGACAAAAGTTGAATGAAAGAGGCAAGAGGAATGAAACCTAGACTTCGTTGAATATACCTTGCTTTGTAGATTAGATTTTAAGCAATGAGAACACTTTACATAATAATAAAAAGTTAAATTTATAAAATGTTAACCCTAAATATTTTTTATAAAGAATGAATGAACTAAATATGATTCCAGTTGGTAGGATAAATGTGTGTTTAATAAGAAAGTATTTCATGCAACTTTAAAATGTAAGAATTTGTCTGAACTTCCCTAGTGGGATATATCTTAAAGTAAAAAAATTTGTAAAAAAATTTTTCTAATTTAGCATCCATATTGGTACACGGTAGTATCATTATTTTTCTTCATAGGAGTAGCTCAACTAATAATGGAACAGTAATAATAGAATTAAAAATTAAAATATCACCATTTTACAAGTCCTAATTAATTAATGAATCTAGGCATTGTTTTTCAAAGCCACTAACAACAAAACAGACTCATCAGACATGCGCCTCCAGATGAAAAACACAACACCTCTTATGAAAGATTCTTAGAAAAAAAAAAAAGTTCAAATCTAAATATTAATCCTCCAGACCCAGCTGCAGGTTTATAAAAGAAGCCAGGAAATTGAGATCTATGTTTAACATATCACAGGATAATCTAATCAATAAATAGGAAACCATAGGACAAATGGTGTGGTTTCATCAAAAAATAAATTGCAAAGGAAAAAAATAGTGATGGGTAGTGAATCTACAGATTAAAAGACTTAAAAATTCGATCAACCAATTGTAATGTGTGGGCCTTCACTGGATCATGAGTAAAACAATCTATAAGCAAAACAAAATATTTATGTCAATTATGAGACAATCAGAAATTAGAATATTGACTGCGTATCTGATAATATTAGGGAATTATTGTTATTTCTTAAAGTAAAAGTATTTTGTAGGCATGCTAGATCAAATATAGAATATTCAGTTAAAATTGAATTTCAAATAAACAACATACAAGTTTCTTGTACAAGTACATTTCATGCAATGTATCCTGTGTTTTTCATTTGCTAAATCTACAATTCTAGTATCATGGATATATTGGAAATAGTAGTCTTTATTTTACCTATATGTATGCATATATACATGTACATATATACATATACATATATACATTTAAACATATATACAGTAATATTTAAAAACAAATAATATGATGTCTAAATTTGTTTGTATATACATATACACACACTCACATATATATACAGAAACATTTAAAAATAAATAATATGATGTCTGGATTTGCTTTTAAGATGACTTGGAGACAGTGAAACACATGAAGTTATAGATAAAACAAGGTTAACCATTCACTGATAACTGTTAAATATGCGAGAGGTATGAGGGAGGCAGGCTTATCATATTATTCTATTTGTGTGCCTGTTTTCCATTATTCAAAATAAAATATTTTAAAAATTGTACCCTGAATATTCCCAGGCCTCACCAGCAGGTGTACACAAGTAAGACACGGTAACACCAATTCCTATGTTACAATGTTTTTGAATTTCCACCTGTATTATATTAGAATCCTGACTCAAAGCTTTCTATATTTATTTTAGTTTCTTCAGGGATGTTTCCCTTGTGCTTAGGGTAGTTCCAATCGTTCCTTTTCAGAGAAGCAAACACCTCTCTTGGCTGCTGACGCCATCTACCAGACTCTTCCTGGGCTTCCTAGGTTTTCCAGGTGTCAGAGCTGCATTCTGGAACCTGAAGGAAGGGATTGGGAGGGGCTGTCATCCAACTCTGTGTGCTACTTTTCATTGTGGTCCTGAAGTAGCTTCCCTGGGACCCAGAGTCTCAAAAAGTCATAAAACAGCACAGATAGCTCCTAGACTCACTGCTTTCTTTAATGAAACAAAACAAACAATAAAAAAATCAGCCCCGCAGGCTAAGGAGGAAGCAAACGAAAGTTCTAATTCCTTCATTGCTCTGCCTTTCCTCTGTGGCCTCCTGCACCTTTCATCCTCCTCCTGTCCCAGTTCCTATCCTGGAACTAGTCCCGAACTAAGGTCTTTGGGGAGGGTTATTGCATGTGAGGAGGTGATTACACTGCTCTGACTTTATTGTTTTTCAGTTGGAGAAACTGAAGCCCAGAAAGAGGGCAGTGATATGCCCAGGAAACACCGTGCCTCAGAGATTGAGCTGGGAGTTGGAAGCTAAACTGATTCTAAACTCTAAACACTTTCCCCAGTAGCTATCAGGCACTGGGGCAAACGAGGTGGTCTTCTCCTTGGGAATTTTCCTATACACAATTGAAGCAAAATGAAAGGGCTCCTAGAAAGGCAAAGTTCTAGCACCTGAAGCAAATCCTATTGCTGTACTAGCTCATGGTACTGAATCTTGCACGTTTTGTTGATAAAGGGAGGTAATAGAACAGATCTCTGGAACTTACTTTCCAAGGGCAGGAGAGATGATACTGAGTTCCCTATAAACTGTAGTCCTGGACATTACAAAGAATTAGTACTTCTGTGCGCCATTATCCAGAAGTGGACTCCTGAACAGGAGGGCAAGCCTTAATCATCCAGGTCATTTCAAACTGGGACATGGTCAACAACTACCTGTTTAGTTATCTTTGTGGGAAAAGAGCAAAGAAGTTGAGAGAGGCGAGGCAATGTAAGAAATACATATGCTCAATATGTAGCTAGCACTTAGTATGAGACAAGGAATTTTCAATGCTTTGCACCCTTTACCTTACAAAATACTATGCAGTCCTCATTGTACAAATCAGGAAACCAAGGTCTAAAGAAGTTAACACACTTCTCACCAAGTAAAAAAAGAAAAAAAAAAAAAGCACTTTCTCTATCAATATCTCATGTCTTAACGAAGCAGATTAGAGATGAAGAGATTATTGTCCCCATTTAAAGATATCCAAAAAAGTGTTAACTAAGTGAGGTCATTCAGAAATGTTAAAGGAGGTCTAGGCTTATAGATAAGGTCTCCTCATTCCTGGCCAGCATCATGATGTGTCTTGCAATTCCACCTTACACCCACTGCAGTTAGATCATCTTGTAACTGGGCTGCTACAACCTCCCATTGCCATTCTACAGACATCTGCCTTAAAACATTCTCCTTCTAAGCTCTGATTTCAGCATAAGCTCTGCTCAGAGTTGAATATGCTTTCCTAAATGTTAACTAAAAGACACATACTATTCATAGAAATGGATTCTGACATTCATCTTTCTGCTTAAGATGAACTTATGCTCAAAATGACCCCCATGGTCCCTCTCAAATGATTAAGAAGGTGTGTGCCCCTGAATGGAACAGTGCAAATACGGACACACCTCCTTTCACTGTGCTTCACTTTATTGTACTTCACAGGTACTGTGTTTTTTTACAAATTGAAGGTTTATGGCACCCCTGCATTGAGCAAATCCATAGGTGTCATTTCTCCATTAGCATATGCTCATCTTGTGTCTCTGTGTCACATTTTAATAATTCTTGCAATATTTTAAGGTTTCTCTTCATTATTATATCTGTTATGATGATTTGTGATCAATGACTTTTGACACTACTATTGTAATTGTTTTGGAGATCCATGAATTGTGCCCATACAAGATGGCGAACTTAACTGATAAATCTTGTATGTGTTTAACCAGCTATTTCCTGTCTCTCTCCCTCTCCTCAACCCCCCTCTAGTCTCTGAGACACAATATTGAAATCAGTCCAATTAATAATCCTACAATGGAGCTGAGCACAGAGACTCACTCCTGTAATCCCAGCACTTTGGGAGGCCGAGGCAGGAAGATCACCTGAGATCAGGAGTTTGAGACCAGCCTGGCCAATATAGTAAAGCCCTGTAAAAATACAAAAATTAGCCAGGTGTGGGAGACGGGAACCCAAGAGGTGGAGGTCGCAGTGAGCTGAGATTGCATCACTGCACTCCACCCTAGATGACAGAGCAAGACTCCATCTCAAACAATAATAATAATAATAATAATAGTTCTACAATGGCCAATCAGCATTTGAATGAAAGAAAGGGTCATGTCTGTGCCTTTAAATCCTTTAAATCAAAAGCTAGAAATGCTTAAGATTAGTGAGGAAGGCATGTCAAAAGGTAAGACAGGCCAAACACTAAGCCAAAATGTGATTGTAAAGGAAAAGTTTACTGGATAGTTTAAGCTCACTGTTGAGACGTACCACTCAGGGAAAAAAAAAAAAAAAAAAAAGATTCTTTTTAAAATATTACTGCTCATTGACAATGTACCTGGTCACCCAAGAGCTTCAGTAGAGGTCTACAAGATTAATGTTGTTTTCATGCCTGCTGACAGAAGATCCATTCTGCAGTCCATGGATCAAGGAGTAATTTCAACTTGCAAGTCATATTACATAGGAAACACATTTCATAAGGCTATAGCTGCCATATATAGGTATTCCTCTCATGGAACTGAGCAAAGTAAATTGAAAACATTATGGAAAACATTTACCATTCTAGATGCCATTAAGAGCATTTGTAGTACATGGGAGGGGGTCAAAATATCAACATTAACAGGAGTTTGGAAGAAGTTGATTCCAGCCCTTATGAATGACTTTAAGGTGATAAAGACTTCAGTGGAAGAAGTAACTGCAGATGGGGTAGAAATATCAAGAGAACTAAAATTAAAAGTAGAGCTTAAATATGTGAATCCATTGTTGCAATCTCATGATAAAGCTTTAACAGATGAGAATTTGCTTCTTATGGATGTGCAAAGCAAATTTTCTTGAGCTGGAATCTACTCTGGATGAAGGTATTGTTAATATTATTGATATGTTCACAGGATATATCAAAAGATATAGAATATTGTATAAACTTAATTGATAAAGCAACAAGAGGATTTGAGTGAATTGACTCCAATTTTGAAAGAAGTTCAACTGTGGGTAAAATGCTATCAAACAGCATCACATGCCTTAGAGAAATCTTTTGTGAAAGGAAGAGTCAATCCATTTGTCAAACTTCATTGTTGCCTTTTTAATAAATTGCCACAGCTGTCCCAACCTTTAGCAATAGCCACCCTGGTTAGTCAGCAGCCATGACCATTGAGGCAATGGTCACCAGCAAAAAGATAAAAACTTGCTGAAGACTCAGATGATTGTTAGCATTTTTAGCATTAAAGTGTTTTTTAATTAAGATACATGGGATTCATAGACTATAGTATAGTGTAAACATAACTTTTATATGTACTGGGAAACCAAAAAAAATCATGTGACTTCCTTTATTGCAAAATTTGCTTTGCTGTCATGTTCTGGAACCCAGTCTCCAATATTTCTGAGGTATGCCTGTACATATTTGAAACTTTAACAATGGATTTGTAATTCTACAGCAATTAGTCAGAACTATTTTCCTCCTTACTGCTAGTAGAATTGAAGGTATTTTCTATCTTTGTGAGTTAGAACAGGGAAACCAAGGTCCATGAATCAATATCATCACTCACTCACTCCCAGAATCCTCAGGACCACAAACTTTTTCTCATACAAATCAAATATCTCATAATATAGATTTCTGTATTGACAAAGTTAGAAAACAGTTTTGGCCTTTATATGAAAGGAATACAAGTTCTTAGTATCACCTGTGAATGTTTTTGCATTAGAGGAGGAGAGCCTTGGGTACTCCATTGCAGCAGCAGCTACAACACAAAGAACACCGAATACATCAATACTTTCAGGCAGGTCTGGCATCTTATACCTAACAGACTGGCACACAGCATATGCTCCATCTATTATTCTAGAAAGAAGAAAAGAAGAAAGGAGAGAAAGAAGAAAAGAAGGAAGAAGAGAGGAAAGGAAGAAAGAAAAAAAGGAAGGAAGGAAAGGAGGAAGTTATTAAGAAAAAGACTGCATTTTGAGATAAAATAGTGCATAAGTTAAATGAAAAGATACTTATTAAAGCAAACAAACGACAACAACCAAAACTACCTAGAAATAAGTGCACTACTAAAAGAGATAAACACATCAAAATAACCGAAACCTCAAGGTTTATAAAAATTAGACTCAAATTTCAAGATTGCCTAAAGGATGCAAAATTCCAGAGTCTGATTCCCTCATGACTCCTTTGTAAAAATACATGGGGTGACACATCTACAGCCATCTGATCTTTGACAAACCTGAGAAAAACAAGAAATGAGGAAAGGATTCCCTATTTAATAAATGGTGCTGGGAAAATTGGCTAGCCATAAGTAGAAAGCTGAAACTGGATCCTGTCCTTACTCCTTATACGAAAATTAGTTCAAGATGGATTAGAGACTTAAATGTTAGACCTAATACCATAAAAACCCTAGAAGAAAACCTAGGATCATATTTCTCCACATCCTCTCCAGCATCTGTTGTTTCCTGACTTTTTAATGATTGCCATTCTAACTGATGTGAGATTTAGAAAATGTGGCACATATACACCATGGAATACTATGCAGCCATAAAAAAGGATGAGTTTGTGTCCTTTGTAGGGACATGGATGCAGCTGGAAACCATCATTCTCAGCAAACTATCACAAGAACAGAAAATGTTCTCACTCATAGGTGGGAACTGAACAATGAGATCACTTGGACTCGGGAAGGGGAACATCACACACTGGGGCCTATCATGGGGAGGGGGGAGGGGGAGGGATTGCATTGGGAGTTATACCTGATGTAAATGACGAGTTGATGGGTGCTGACGAGTTGATGGGTGCAGCACACCAACATGGCACAAGTATACATATGTAACAAACCTGCACGTTATGCACATGTACCCTAGAACTTAAAGTATAACAATAAATAAAAAAAAAAAACATGGGGTTTAATCTCAGCCTTTATATAGTTTTATTTCATATAAATTTATATGTTAGTTATATTTAATTCCATTTGGGGGATAAATGTCAAAATGTCAGGTTGTTCTATAGTTAATAATGTGGCAAACTAGTGTTATTTTATCAGGTAACTCTCTATGAAACACATAGACTAAAACACAAACATGTGTACAGATGCACACCACCACCACCACCGCCATCACCAAGTTATTAATGAAGAACAGAATGGTGGATAAAGGCCTAAAGGCTTAGTTTGGAAAGTCAAACTGATGCTTCCTGGGCCTTCACTTGCTCGTCTCTCTAAGTTTCTCATTTGCAAAATTGGGAACATGATCAAACCAGCCCAATTGTCCCATACAGCTGATGTTTAAGGTCTCTTTGAATCAACATTGTAATTGACCCTCCTGGTCTTAAAGCTTGAAACTTACATTTGTCTTACCTGAGTCTCTTTTTCAGGAAACTGACCCTCCGGTCTCCCAGATAGTATAAAGGAACTGAAACTCACCAGATCACCACATCCAGACAGTAAGATGCCAAACCCCTCATTTGTCATGATTGCTTCCTTACCTCTCGCAAATTCCTGTTTTCATGCATAGCTACATTCCTTCCCTGCTATATAAACTCCCAATTTTAGTTAGTTGAGGAGACAAATTTAAGGCTTTTCTCTGGTCTTCTCAGCTAATGTCATCCAATTAAAGCTTTTCTTCCCTGGCAATACTCACTATCTCAGTGATAGGCTTCCTATGTGGCAAGCAACAAGACCTAGACCAATCCCTTGGCATCAGTACAGTAATATTTATGTTACAAGAAAGTTATAAGGAAATACTCATCTATTAATAGGCACAAGTTGCATCTTCTACACCAGGTGCCCTGCTAGGAGCTTAGGTGTAGACACAAGATCCCTATCTTTTAGGAATTTACCTTCCAGATGGGAAATACACAAAGAAAAAGGCAACAAATAAATGCTGTAATACTCTGAACAAAATTTTAAAAAAGTTTTGATAGAAAGTAACTGGAAGGACTACTTTAGATAGTGGGGTCATGAAAAGCCTCTTAGATGTCATTGAATCTGAAACCTTAGGTGTGAGGAGACACCACTGAGGAAAGACAGATTCAGGCAGGGAGAATGGTGAACACCAAGACCCTAAGAATAGTGAGTTCCAGACAAAGGCCAGGGTACTGAAGAGCAGGGGGCAAGGAGAAGAAGCATGAGGTGAGTTAGAAAAGGAGTCAAAGTCAGACCATGCAGGGCTTTTAGATCCTAGAAGAGTATGCATTTTATTGTAAGGGCAAAACAAGGCTATAAAAAATATCAAGCCTGAGAATGGCTTTATCTGACCTACATTTTTTAATAATAAAGCTTCTGTGTGGAGTATGAACAACAGAGGAGCAAGAGTAACAGTGGAAAGATGAGTTAGGAGGCAAATCATATCAGATTCGAAAGAGAAGGTAGGGCCATGAGCCAAGACAGTAGCACTGGAGGGGAGAGACGCTCACGTTTTTCATGTACTGTATTTTGGGCGTAAGACAGGCAGGTCTTTTGTGTATAGGATAAACAGAACTTGATGAAAGATTGGGTACCAGGGTAAATGAAACGGAGAATTCTAGCATGCCCCCAAAATCCTGCTTTAGTGGACAATCTGGCCATTTACTAAGAAGAAGACTTGAGGAAAACAGGTTATGGGTGCAAATAAGATAATGCATACCTTGTATGGAAAGCACTTAGCACCGTTCCTGACATGTAATGTGCTTGGCAGCACTAAAAGAAAATGTTCCTATTGTCTGATAATTCAGGCCCATTAGTTTCCCTTGACAACCCATTATAATTTAAATAAAATTTTCCAAAAGCATTTTCAGTTTCCTGTTTCTGTTCACTTTTCAATAATTAAATGTTCAAGTTCTGTACACTTTTTATCTTAAAATCCCATGTGGTAATGAAGGCAAAGATTTTCATCACTGTCCCTCTCTTCTCATCTTAAATAAACACTACACACTACAGTGATTATTGTGATTCACTCTTTCCAGCTATTCTTACCTTTCTAAGACTACAGCAAACATCTTTGGTCATCTGCAACAAAAGTACCACCCAAGCCATGACTGTGGAGACAAAGGCCTATTTAGTCCAATGACCTATGACTGGGGAGGCCCAGAATTGAACAATAGAAGTCATCAACATGTACAGGGAAATTGCCAAGGCTGGAGACTGTGCAGCAAGCACTTTACAAGAAGTGTAGCTTCTGGAATGCGCAAGTTATGTATTACATAACTCCAAGGGATATTACAGTCCTTATAGATTTATATAGTTATAAAAATTTTCCAGCAGAGGATAGTAGAAAGTGTTTCAAAGGGGAATCTTTGCTAAAAATGTGAAAGATTTCTGTTGGCTTAGGGATTGGGCATGCAATCTCTTATTAAAGACTTATAACTATTCAATGAGATGGGTTCTATTATTATCACTCCTATGATGCCAGTGAGAAAAACTAAAGCTTAGAGTGACATGTTGCCCAAGGTCTCCCTAGAAAATGAGAGAGCTGTGATTTTATTCAGGTCTGAACTAAAAACCCATGCTCATAATTTCTATGCTGTACAAACTCCCAAAAGACCTTTCTGATTGCTCTTATTTTCTCTTATACTGTGCAAGATATTTCTTAAATATGATTTTAGTTTCTTTTTTACTCTCAAACAATATTGAATATAATTTAATGCCTGACATAAATGTGAACTATAATTAGAGTAGCATTGGCTACTTCATAATTAATATCTAAAACTAATATCTACTTTAGTTGGTACATAACAATGATGAATTTCATCTGACAATTCTCTTTATAAAACAAACAAAAATGTCATTTCTTCTTAGACTCAGAGTCACTCTTTTTTTTTTTTTTAGTTAATAATTTCAGAGATTGAAGAATTCTTGCAACAGGCTTTTTCCAAAAGGGAAGTTATAATCAGGGCACATTTGTCTCCTTCTCTCTTACTTTATTTCAGATGTGTTAAACATTAACACCGATCAGACACTTTGCAAATGATATTTTGATCAAGCAACACAACGGTGGAAAAAACAGAATTTTTATAGAAAATTGAATTTAATTTTTCTCTTTCAACTGATACGATGGTTCTTGTGATAGAAGAGACATATATGTCGCTATTGGAATTTTAGGAAAAAGACAAACTGTAAAGTTGGGAAGAACAGTGTAGTGGAATGACCACAGGATCTTGAAGACAAACTGTTTCATATCCCACAGTCACTGTTGAGCTATTTCCAATAGAAGAAGAATATACATTATCTAAGAAATATGTATATATTTTTATCCCTGATAAAAATATCCAAAAGAGCCCAGCACAGTGAAGACAGCTGAGGGAGGAGAAATAGTTGCCCAGTGTGAGCTAAATCGTCCTCGGGCAATTCACTTTTCCAGAAAGTCACAATTTCTAACCAATTTGGAATTTCAAACATATGAAACTACACCAAACTTAGAGTAATTTGTTGCACATGTATGCATTGTAACAACTTTGAGTCTTTGCATTTGTTATCTTTTCCTGTAATTTTCTTTTCTATCCAATGAGTTTCCATTAATTTTGAGGAACTAGCAAAGTGACAATTGTCATTTCCAACAAAATGAAGACATAAGTAGAAATTAGGTGTCCTCTTCTCAAAAGAAGACATTTATGCGGCCACCAAACATATGAAAAAAAGCCCATCATTACTGGTCATTAAAGAAACGCAATCAAAGCCACAATGAGATACCATCTCATGCTGGTTATAATGGTGATCATCAAAAAGTCGGGAGAAATAGGAATGCTTTTACACTGTTGGTGGGAGTGTAAATTAGTTCAACCATTGTGGAAGACAGTGTGGCAATTCCTCTAGGATCTAGAACCAGAAATAGAATTTGACCCAGCAATCCCATTACTGGGTATATACCCAAATGATTATAAATCGTTCTACTATAAAGATACATGTGCACTAGGTTTATTGCAGCACTACACACAATAGCAAAGACTTGGAACCAACCCAAATGCCATCAATGATAGACTGGATAAAGAAAATGTGGTACAGATACACCATGGAATACTATGCAGCCTTAAAAAAGGATGAGTTCATGTCCTTTGCAGGGACATGGATGAAGCTGGAAACCATCATTCTCAGCAAACTAACACAGGAACAGGAAACCAAACACCACATTTTCTCACTCATAAATGGGAGCTGAACAATGAGGACACATAGACACAGGGAGGGGAATATCACACATCGGGGCCTGTCAGTGGGTAGCGGCTAGGGGAGGGATAGTATTAGAAGAAATACCTAATGTAGATGGGTGCAGCAAACCACCATGGCACGTGCATACCTATGTAACAAACCTGCACGTTCTGCACATGTATCCCAGAACTTAAAGTATAATTTTTTAAAAAATAAGAAGGTGTCCTATAGTCCTCTGCACATCTACGATACTGAGTCTAGTTCTGGGTACCAGACATTTAAAGTGAAGCAGGTTCAAGAAAAATCTAGAATACGGTCACATAAGAAATGGTGAGATAGATGAGGATCTTCAACTGAATAATGAAAAAACGTAGGCTGCTTTGGTCAAAGAACAAAATTTTAACAAATTGAGTTCAAATATATAATAGGCTTTTATTAGCAATTATGAATCAGGCAGCATTTTATCTGCTGAAGAGAGGGAGTGGAACTTATAAGCAGGGAAAGGCTGGAGAAAGCAGAAACAAGGGGGAAAAAAGCAGATTGATAAATCACAGATTACTTCAGGTTACTTTCCTTGCAGGGTTGAAGCAGAGGGGACCTCCATAGCTTGCCAGCTCAGGATGATTAGGCCCTTTTTTATTGGGTGCTGTGGATCTCTTAGTTTTTTGGAAAAACTGACCTGTTAGGGGATTTGGCTATTATCTCTCTCCTGATTTCTCAAGAAGTCAGATCTTGTGCATAAAGAGCTTAGGTTTCATTTGGTGACGATGTGAACGTTAGCACAAGTGACTCCATTTTGGGTTGATCTGCTGGAGCCTAGTGCAGGGGCTTAGTCTGAATCAATGACCTCCCATAAGTTTTCCCGAACATCTTCAACTCTTTGAAGAACTGACGTGTTAAAAAAAAAAAAAAAGGAACACATATGTATATATACACACACAGACACAAGTGTGTGTATGTAAATATGTGTGTGTAATACTACATATTATGTATATAATACTATCTATTATCTACATATATTATATGGAGTACATATAGTCTTGTACATTAGTTTTATTTTTAATTTGATATATTTATGTATCTGTAAATTAACATAAATATATAAATATCTTAATCTATGTCTCTTCACGTAAAATTACTCCGGACAATTGTGGAACTCGCAAGGATACAAATTTTCCTTAATATAAAGTAGCGCATTCCAAATATGAGAGGTGTCCTGCAGTGGAGCAGACTATTTCTTGAGGTGACTTGCCCATAAGGCTGGAGACACACACAGAGGTGCAGGGTGGTTGACTGCATCAGAAAGATGTCTGCAGTGAGAGAGAAGTTGGACTAAATGGCCATGCACTGAGTTTTACAGATGCTGGAGAAGCTAGCCTTCTGGGGAGGGAAACAGTTCTTTGTGACTCAATATTTGAGTTACATTTGGAGAAAGGATTCAGAGCCTATTTAAAAGCCAAATTACCAAGGAGGTAATTTCACTATTTCAGTTATTTCTCATTTCTCTCTGCTATCTTTCCCTCCCTTGATTACCAGACTTGACTCTAAATAACACTTAGCTATTTGTTAAACTTTAACTTAAATCAACCTAGAGCACACAATCTACCCCACTGATAATACTCAAAAGGACATGTTTACTAAAGACAGCTAGAATCATTGGAATAAACACACAGCCTTCCCAGGTATTGATTTTGAGCCAGATCACAATATATTTTAGTGCCTTTGTTATAGTTTAGTTGCCTTACTGTTAAGTTATATTTGGTGCTTTTGTAATAATAACAATCACCTAACATTTACGTAGTACAAGTTATAAAGCCCAATCATACATATTATATTAGTTTGATTTGCTCCTCAGAAAAACCTTTTGGTGTGTAACAGATGGATCATTATCTCCATTTTTCAAATAAGAAAACTAAACAAAACAAGTGACTTACCTATAACAAATGACTGGGTCAAGATCTGAATTTTTGGACCATGAAAACCAATATGGTTTGATACGTAACAGCTTGAACTCTGAAACCCAAGAACTGGCTATTCCTCTTCTTAGCCACATGACATTTGACCAAGTCATTTAACTTCTCTGTCTTCAGTTCCTTTATCCTCAGAATAGGGGTAATAAAATTATCTATCAGCTAAAGATGCTGTAAAGACTATGAGGAAATCTAAGTACTGGCCAGTCCAGGGTAGTACTCAACAAATTGTACCTACTATTATACTCTCCTGCCTCTGACATTTGTGTATTTATGCTGCATATATGAGGGCAAGCGACCATATGGCAGTTGGCTCTGGCATCCTGGAAGCAATGAAACCACTTCAATATGTCTCAGTATTAGTCCTGCTCTGATGCACTGATCCTATGAGAAGCAGCAGGTGCGGCACCCAGGGGGACTGCTCCAAAATATACACCCGAAGTACAGGGATTTATTAAAAAGGAGAAGTGTTGCTAAGTGGCATCAAAAAACAAAAAACATGGTGGCAAAAATGGTAATATGTCCACATCAAAATAAGACTGTCTATATTTCAAAGTATGCCATAATCAAAGTGAAAATTAAAACCACATACTGTGAAAAAAATATTATATATTCTAAAATTAAAAGCACAGGATTTTTACTTGGAAAACATAGAGCTATCAAATATTCCTATTATTAATGCTTCCTTTGACAAATGGTGATAGAGCATCTACTACATGCTAGGAAGCTTTCCAGATCCTGAAAAAACTAAGATCCTACTCAGATGGAACTTAAGATTCTAGAATTTAAAAATGCACACATTAAAAAATAACTGAGTATACAAGTACATACGTAATAAATAAAGTCTTCATTGGTGCTATGATGAAAATATAGCAAAGTAGATCAGGATTGTTGTAAGGGGGGTCAGGCAGTGGTCTTTTTAATGAGGAGACAGGGAAAGTCTTCTCTAAAGAGGTGAACAGAAACCCAAATGAAATGAGATCCAATCGTGCAAACCTCTAGAGGAAGAACATCTCAGAAAGGGAGAACAAATGAAAAGATAATGAAGCAGAAACACACATGATATATTCCAGGCACAGCAAGAAGACCCATGGACTAGGTACGCTGGAAAGTAGCAAGAGATGAGCCCGGTCAATTTAAACAGGCATCGGGGCATATTGTGACCCATAGGACTTAAAAAGTCATTTGGACTTTATTCTGAGTGTAATGTGAATCCATTGGAGAATTATTAGTGAGGAATGCATGATCTGATTTTAATTTTAGAAAAGTAATTTTGCTAAGTATGTGTAGAATTGATTCTCAGAGGTCAAGAGTAGAAGTTATTATAGTAAGATTGTTAGAATGCCATTGCACTAATATAGAGAAGAGAGATGGTGGATCTCACTACAGTAGCAGCAGTGTGATGGAGAGAAGGCAGTGGTTATGGAATATATCTTGGAGATAAAGCAAACAGTGTTTCCTGATAGATGTGGGAGATGAATAACGAGGAACTGAGGATGACTCTAGGTTTTTCAGTCCAAGGAGTTTGTTAAGTAGTAATAGCACTTTCTAAAATGGGGAAATCTGAGGGGGGACAGTTATTTATTTGGAGATAGCAGGATGGGGGTGGGGAGCAAGATCAAAAGTTCTGTTTAAGCAAGTGATGTTTGAGATGCCCAATAGAGATTTAAGCAGAAATGTAATATAGGAAATTGAAGATATTAAGTCTTGGAAAAAGATACAGATTTAGTACTGGATGAGATCACAGTGAGTTTGTGGAGAAGGGAGAGGGGGAGAGGGGAGAGGGAGAAAGAGGAGAGGAGGGAGAAGGGTGGGGAAGGGAGGGAAGAGTTAGGCTAAGTAAAGTGAGCCTAATCAGGATACGGGAAGAAAACTGCAACTAGAATGAAAATGGAAGGTATATGAAGCTAGAACTTTCTAGTATGGAGAGTATAACATTGAGCAAATGTGACAATGAAAACTTAAAAACAAACTTATCCTACCTCTAGACCCTTCAATTTGTAAGAGAAAAAAAAAAATAGCCTCCACATGAAAGGACTGCTGGGTAGTGACAAAGTTATTAAGATATGTCTATATTTCAGATGCAATGACAAAGTGAAGAGAATATTCCTAAAAGAGATTTAGAATAGAGACAAATTTACTCATGTCATACTGAGCTCCTATGAAGGCAGAGAAAAGTTCTGGGAAGGGGTGAGGAATTGAGTTATATTACAGAATATACAAGTCATTTGAGATGGGAATGGTGGATGATATGATGTGGGAAAACAGTCATATTAACTTGCTTCTGATGGTCTTTTAAGGGAGACGCATAATCAATTTTCGAGTCTCCCTGGGATGGTCACTGAGGCTGTTTATTGTGGATCACGCATGGCAAAGGTGGTTGGGATTTGAGGATTCCTTTTGGTAGGCCTGGGATCAGCCACGAGATATTTTGCTGAGTAAAAGTTTTATCTTCATGGTACTGGCCCATGTATACATCAAATTAGAAGTATTACTTGTAAGTATGGGTCCAAGGGGAACTCGAGGCAGTTTATACCAGCTTGTTAGCATTGTTTATTGATGACATTGGGGCTGGTTATGTAGCAAGAGTATGCCTAGGTAACCAATAAGGTATAAGAAGCCTTAGCCAAGACTCAATTTCGGGATCCCTTGTTTCAAGGTGCTTGTGATATTTTCCTCTAATTTGGTTTTGAAGTCTGTCTCTTCAGAGTGGTCATCAACCAAGATAGCCACTTTCTAGGAGACCCCTGACCTGGAAAAGATGTAGGTTTAGGTGTGTCAGTCACACACAAGATGCTGAACACCACTTCACATGGAATAATGCAAGCAATTTTATTACTCACAGCTTCAGAGTGAAGAGGACAGCATACCTCACAGCATCAACAGGAATGTGGGGAGGGGCCAGGACATGTATCTTCAACCAGCACGTACAGAATAAGAGAGAGAGAGCTAGGGGCCTGTAGGCCAAGAAAAACCTTTACAGGGGTCCAGGGCGTTACCTAAAGAGGTTTCCCTCAGTTCTAAGTGCAGGGTTTAAAGCAAGCAGGTATGAGTTCCAGGAGGTCTGCTGTGACTGCAGCATATCCGCATGGTCTATGCAGGGGTTAGGGGTCAGTGACCACATCAACTAGTTTGTATTCAGCTATCCCACATGGAGGTGGTTACCAAGAGGCAGTTGTATAAGGCAGATATCTGCACCAACCACACTGATGAACTGGGAAGAGTTACAGAACTGGAAACTGTCAAGGGTGACTAAGCCCTGTGCTGGTATGAGAATGTTAAACTTATATCAAAAATGGATGCCAAGAAATCATAAAATCATAAGAATTTCCTGTAATTTTTCATGCATGATATGGTTTGGCTGTGTCCTCACCCATATCTCATCTTGAATTCCCACATGTTGTGGGAAGGACTTGCCTGAAGGTAATTGAATCACCAGGTCTTGCCCTTGCTGTTCTCCTGATAGTGAATAAGTCTCACGACATCTGATGGTTTTAAAAAGGGATGTTCAACTGCAGAAGCTCTCTCTCTTTGCCTGCTGCCATCTATGTAAGATGTGACTTGCTCCTCTTTGCCTTCCACTATGATTGTGTGGCCTCCCCAACCATGTGGAACTGTAAGTCCACTAAACATCTTTTGTAAATTGCCCAGTCTCGGGTATGTCTTTATCAGTAGCATGAAAACAGACTAATACAATACTCCTGTTGGTGGTTCCTGATCTGAGAGAAAGCACATTGATGTGGTCTTGCAGAGGCAAGACGGTTAGAACTTGTGCTTAATGTCCCTGAACCCCTAATTGTGAGCCAGCCTTTGACTGGGAAGCATATGTTTACTTTAATATCATTGTTCCATTGCACCCTTTCCTGCAATAATCTGTGGATGAACAGCATTATTATTTTAGATCTTGTGAATCTTCTTTGGCAATCAGCCCTGTCTACCACTGTTAGTGGTGGATGGTAATCTTACTAGATTTATGAGCTCCCTGAAGTACTCTTGAGAGCAGTGTGAAGGGGTGGTAGGCTGAATAATGGTTCTCAAGAATAATCAGGTCCTAAACCCTGGAACTTGAGCATGTTACCTTGTATGGCAAAACAGACTTTGCAGATATAATTAAATTAAGGATTCTGAAATGGAGAGATTATCCTGGATTAACCAGGTAGGCCCAATGCAATCACAATAGTCCTTTAAAGAGAGAGGCAGAGGGAGATTTTACTGCAGAAGAAGACATTGTGACTCTGGAAGCAGAGGGAGGAAAGACAACTGATGCAAGAAAGGGGTCATGAGCCAAGGAATGCAGACATATCCAGATGCTCGAAAAACCAGAACACAAATTCTCCCCTAGAGTTTCCAAAGGAACTTGCCTGGTGACACCTTTCAGACTCATTTCAAGCTGGGACTCTAACTGTAAGAAAATAAATTTCTGTTGCTTAATGCAACCAAGTTTGTGGTAATTTGTTACATCAGTCACAGGAAACACGAGTCTAACATACAGCATTTAGCAGACTTCTTTTTAGACTTCAGATGGTGGCATTACTGTGGAAGGAGGGTGTCCTCAGAAGGACTTGGAGCTCTGAAGACCACCAATAAAGCCTGCTGTGTGTGCTGTCACAGATGCACTATTGACCTAATAGAAAATGTGTCAAAGCACTAGAACAAAGAACTCAAGAAGACATTTTAACCACTAATAAGCAGAGGAAGAAATGTTCTTCCTGGTGATAATCACTATTATCAAAGTGTGATTACATTTCCAATGAACTGAAAAAATTTAGCATCAGTTACAGCAAGCCTTGGCATGGAGGAGAGGAAAGAAGAACGTTTATGTTTTGTTAATGGGAATGTAGGTAAGTACCACCAGAACAGTTTGCTGCAGGAATTTCACTTCTAAGTATCTAATCTGGAGGAAAATGAGCTTGAAGTGACATATTTGTACACATTGAGCATAACTTTGTTGTAATTAAAACAAACATGGGGGAAAGCACGACCTTTATTCAATAGAATGTGTAAATTAATTGTGATTTATTTGTACAACATAAATACTATGCATATGTTTGAAATGGACATTTTAGATTAAATTCATCAACAGGAGCATGTTTCAAAACAATGCAATGATGACACAGCATGGGTAGTGATGGATGTGCTCATTTGATTAGCAATCTATATGATGTATACATATATCAAATCACGTATACCTTGAATTACAACCTTTTTTTATCAATTAAATAATTTTTCAGAACAGAAAAACATGCAGTGTTAGAAGAAAAATCAAATTGTAAATTTAACTTTAAATTTTTAAGTTTAAACAAGACACCAGAAGCACTATCCATAAAACACTGATAAATTAGATGTAATTAAAATTAAAACTTTCTGCTCATCAAAAGACACAGTTAAAAGAGCGAAAATAATCCACCAATTGGAAGAAGGCATTTGTAAGGCATATAACTGACAAAAAGTGGAGTCCAAACTATTTCAAAATCATTACAAATCAATAAGAAAAAGCATAACAACCCAATTTTAAGGGGCAAAATAATCTACTAAGCACTTCATAAAAGAGAGCATCCAAGTGGCTATGAAGCACATGAAAAGATGCCCAATGTTGTTAATCATTAGGTAAATGCAAATTAAAACAATGTGACACCACTACACATTAACCAAAATGGTTAAAATTAAAAAGATGTCAGACAATACCATGCTTTGATGAGTATGTAGAGCAGCTAGAACTTTCAGACACTGGTGATGAAAGTATCAGCAAACATGCAACATAAGCTTACTCTAGACCTAAAAGTTCCACTCCTGTTTATACACTCAAGAGAATACGTGGATATGTCTATATAGACATGTAACTTATCCATATGGAAACCACACAAATATCCATCACCAGTAGAATGGATACATACACTGTAGATACTCTTACAATAGAATACTTTAAGCAGTAAGAATGAACCACTACAACTCACAACATGAGTGAATCTTACAGATCAAACATTCAGCAAAGAAACCAGACACAGGCTAGGCACAGTGGCTCACAGTTGTAGTCCTAGCACTTTGGGAGGCTGAGGTGGGAGGATCGCTTGAGCCCAGGAGTTTGAAACCAGCCTGAGCAAGATGGCAAAACCTCGTCTCTACAAAAAATACAAAGGTTAACCAGGTATGATGGAGCACACCTGGGAGGCTGAGGTGGGAGAATCACGAGCCCAGGAGGTCGAGGCTGCAGCGAGCTGTGATTGAACCACTGCATTCCAGCCTAGGCACCACAGTGAGCCCCTGTCTCAAAATGTAAATAAATAAATTTAATAAATAAATAATAAATTTAAAAATAAAAAAATAAATTCAGGCCAAAGGTCTTCTTTTAAAATTTTTTTAATAAAATATGAAAATAAGCCAGACACAAAAAGGTACATACTGATGATTTTATTTATATAATGTTTTAAACAGGCAACGCTTATCTATTTTGATAAATATCAGAATAGTTTTTACCTTGAGGAATGAAGGTGTTCTGTGAAGAGGCATGAGGAAACTTTCTTCAATAATGGTTCACACATGCAAATTTACAGAATAAGATGCCATTTATGGACATTTTACAACTTGAAAACAGTAAATATATGTAGATTTAGACACTTTGTAAAAGTACAAAAAATATATAATAACCATTCCCACCAACTCCAGGAAAATGGTAATTTCTGGGGAGGGAGGGTGAAAAGTTCAGTCCAGGGAGGGCAGACTTCAGTTTAATTTCCTTTGAACAGAACAATCTGAAGCAAAAACGTCAAAGAGTTAACATCTTCATCAATCTTGGTTTTGAATATAGAAATGACAGCAGATACAGGCTCTATTGTACTGTTTTGAAATATTTCACAATTAATACATTTTTATTTTAATGTCAATGATAAGAAATTTCTGTGGATCAAAAGTTAAGACAAACCCATAACCAATAGTTCTAATTCACATGAAATGAAGCTGCATTTTCCTGGTGCCCAAAGGTGCAACTCTTCTTCAGAAAGCCTTCCCTTCCTCAGGGTGTTCAGCCCAGATTGTTGTTAGCAGGTCTCCCTGGAGGGGTGCATTGCCAAAAGACTGTACCAGTGGGACAGGAAGCCGTGTCTCCTGTGTTTTCAAACCCCTCTTGGGCTACAAAATCATCACAAATATGTGGTTTTATAGCCTCCAGTTTCATATTAGAAAAGCTTAGACTTTGGCAAAATTAATTAGTACTGGAATTGGAACCTCAAGCCCCTAAAATTGGTTACACTAGAAAAGTATTCTTCAGTTTCAAGATGCAGTTCTCCTTCTGTGCCAATCTAGCTAAGCAGCGTCTTGACCTATTCTGGGAGCAGTAGCTGTCTGGCGCATCACTGGTTACATGATAGCGCAGCAGCCCTGGAAACCTCAGGGTCAGGCAAAACCAGCTTCCTTCTCTTTCATCTTCCATTACCTACCTAACATAATGGAAAATCATACAGAAACACTTTTTTTCTATTATTCCTCTTGAATAATAGTAAGGACTCACTTTTTAGGCCTTAATTCCTTAAGCAAAAGAAAAAAAAATTGTCAGAACTTTTGAAAACATACTTAGAGTCTTTTATTATAAAAATTTTGTTTGAATTCTCCTTTACAGAAAGCCCTTCTGTTCAAAAACAGAAAAAAGATATATTTGATTATTAAACAGAGGAGGTAATTTCTGTGTTTGTTAACCCTTGAATTTCAATGTGACTCAAGTTGCTGGATCAGAAAAGATGGGATAACGAATGAGTAAGAGGACACATGGGATCTGGAGCAAGTTATTACCTACAGGTATTGAACATGCGTGACAGAGATGTGGCTGCAGTAAAAAGGCCCAGCGTATACACAGATAAAAGAGTTTTTTCACTGTGTAGGCTTTATAAAAACAGCTTTAAGTATAATTTGCATGCCACAGAATAAGTATGCATTGATGATGATATTTAGTAAATATATAGCGGCGTACAGTCATCACAATCCAGCTTTAGAACACTTCCATCACTCCAAAAGGTTGCCTCTTGTCCACTTGCCATCCATCTCTGTGTCCACCCGCTGCCCACGTAACAACTGCCTTGCATTCTGTGTCTGCAAATTTGTCCCCAAATTTGACAAGTTGTCCCTTCCCCAACTTGTGCCCATGGAATCATACAATCTGATGTTTCCTGTGTCTGGAATCTTTCACTTACAATGTTTTTCAGGATCGCCCATGCTGGAGCATGTGTCAACAGTTCATTCCTTTTTATTTCTGAGTAGTATTTGAGTGCATGGATATATCACATTTTGTTTATCTAGTCACCAGCTGATGGACTTTTGAATTGTTTCCAGTTTTTCCTTACCATGAAAAAATGCTATGAATATTTATTTGTATCCAAATCTTTGTGTGAATATGTTTTTATTTATTTTGGGTAGATATCTAAGAGTGGAATAACTGAATCAGATTGTGTGTGTCAGCTTAGCTTTTAAGAAACTATAAAATTGTTTTTCAAAATAGCTATATGTCATTTTACATTTCTACCAGAAATGCAAGAATGTTCCCCTTTCTCTATATCTTTGCCAACACTTGATAGATATTGTCAGTCTTCTTCATTATAGTCATTCTAGTGGTTGTAAAGTGTTATCTCATTGTGATTTTATTTTACATTTTCCAAATGACTGACATAGGTTCCCACACATTGGGAGGTCATATACCGGTCCCACTTCATAATCATGATAGGAAACCTAAATCAAAGTGCTTTGCTTGCCATCTCCAGCCATTTCAGACCTCCTTGAAGAGTTGTCCTGCTCACCCATGATCTCCAGCCTTTCGTTCCCATTCTATTATTTTAAATCTATTTTGTATTTTTCAGTCTCAGGTCTACCTCCTGTAGATAGCATAGAGTTGGTTCTTGTTCTTTTATTCAGTCTGATTGACAGTTTCTGCTTTTTTATTGAATTAATTAGCTTACATTTAATGTTATTACTGAATTATGTCCCTCATTTTATTTTTTTCTGCATTTCTCATGTCTTTTTTGTTCCTCTGTTTCTCTTCTACTGCTTCCTTTTGCATTAAGTGAGCCCTTTAATTTTTTTGCAATTGTTTTTTCCCTCCATGCTTTATTGTGGGTAGTTTTACTGCCATGTCTTCAAAATCACTAGCATTAACTTCTGCAATATCTACTCTGTTATTAATCCCTTTTTGTACATTTTGTAACTAAAACAATGTAGTTTTCATCTTTAGACATTTAATTTGGTTGATTTTTATCATCCATTACTCTACATAACTCAAACAAATAGAATACTGTTATAATAATTGCTTAGCATTCTTCACTTCTAATTCTGATGTTGTGTCTGTTCTGGGATAGTTTCAATTGATTTCTTTTTTCCTCATAATGGTCATATTTTCTTGCTTCTCATTGTATCTTTTAATTTTTTATTGGATTTTAGATATTATGTATTTTACCTTCTTGGGGGATTAATATTTTTGTATCCTTATAAATATTCTTGAGCTTTGTTCTGGGATTCAGTTAGGTTATTTGGTAACAGTTCCATTTTTTAATTCTTGTTTTAAATATTGGTTAGGTGAAACCAGAGTACTCTAGGTACTTTACCCAGTGTCCCATAAATCATGATGTTTCTCAGGCTGATTGGTGAAAACCAAGAATTATTTTTGGCCTTGTGTGAGTGCTGAACACTGTTATCACTAATCCTTTTAAATTGTTCTTTCTCTAGTCTCAGGTAGTTTCCTTAAATAATTGCATTGATTGCTATTGTACTGAATATTTGAGAAGAATCCTCTGCAGATTTCCAGGGTTGTCTTTCTGTTTACTTCTCTGCTTTCCAGAGCTTTGTCCTGTGACCTCTATCTGCCTTAGTTTCCCTAGACTCTCAGTTTCAGCTTAACTAGTGGAGTCCACCAGACTCTTCCTGGGTTCCCCTTCTCTGTGCCATAGTCTGGAGACTCTCCCCAGGCAGGAAGCAGAGACAGCTGCACAGCTTATCAGAATCGTGTCCCATCTTTCAGGCATCATTGTCTTTCAATGCATATTATCCAGTATCTTGAAAACTATTGTTTTATACAACTGGCCTAATTTTTTGTTTTCTTCTGTTATGTCATTTTAGGTGAGAGAACAAATTTAGTCCCAATTACTACATTTTGGCCAAAAGTGGAAATTTCAGTTGATTTTGTAACTACATTTTTGGTTTTGTTTTTTTTATTGATTGTTCTAGGGATTACAATATGCCTCCTAAATTATCAAAAATTAATTCTGGTTACTATTGATCTCATTCCAGTTAAACATAGCAATTTTGCTCCAATATAACTTCATTTTCTCTCCCTCTTTGTCCAAATATTAACACATATATTGAACATACATGTGTGATGAGCCCAACAATACAGTGTTATAATTATTGCCTTACACAATCTATTTCTTTTAAAAAAAAGAGAGAGAGAGAGAGAAATAAAAAGAAAAAATGTATTTATACGGTCTTTTATGTTTATCCACATATTTATTATTTAAGGTACTGCTTATTTTTCCCTATGGATTTAAGTTACCATCTGATAACCTTATTGCCTTAATGACCTCCTTTACTATTTCTTATAGGGCAAGACTGCTACAAAAAATTCTTAAAGTTTATTTTATTTTGTTATTGTTTTGAATTCTGAAAATATCATGATTTTGCCTTCCGAACAAGAATGTGAAGTTCTTATTTTTCTTCAGTCAACACTTGAACAATGTCATTCCATTGTCTTGATTTTTAATAGTTTCTAATGAGAAGTTAGACATTAATCACATTTTTCCATAGTGTCTGATGAGTAATTTTTTTTTCCTGCTGCCTTCAATATTTTCTCATTGTCTTTGTTTATCAACAGTCGACTATGATATGTCTTGATGTGGATCTCCTTGTGTTTATTTTACCTGGGGTTAATGGTGCCTGTTAAATCTGTGGATTCATATTTTTTATCAAATCTGGGAATTTTAAAGCCATGATTCCTTTAAATTTTTTTTTTCTGCTTCTTTCTCTCTCTTACAGCACTCAATATACATATTGCGTATATACCATTTTCTACGTATGCCACATTTTCTTTTATCCATTCTTCTGTCAATGGACATTTACATCATTTCCAGATCTTGGCTATTGTGAATAATGTTGCAATGAACATGGACTTGCAAATATCTCTTTGAGATTCTGTTTTCAATTATTTTGGATTGAAGTGGGATTGCAGAATTATATGGTAATTATATTTTTACTTTTTTGAGAATGGCTCATATTGTTTTCCATAGTGGCTGCATCGTTTACATTCTCATCAACAGTTCACAAGGGTTCCAATTTCTCCACATCCTTGACAACACTTGTTATTTTGTTTGTTTCATTTTTGTTATTTTTTATGTCCATCTTAAGAGGTGTGAGGTGATGTCTCACTGTAGTTTTGATTTATATTTTCCTGATGATTAGTGATGTTGAGCATTACTTTCACATTCCTGTTGACCACTTGTATGTCTTCTTTGGACAAATAATTTATTCAAGTCCTTTGTCTATTTTTTAATTACTCATTATACATGTGTGTGTATGTGTGTGTAGTGTGCTCATGCATGACAATGTAGGAGTTCCTTGAATATTTTGGATATTGGGATACCCAAATTCAGTACATATGAGACTATATTAGATATCGCAAAGGATATGTTGATCTCTCTTATCAGATATATGGTTCACAAATATTTTCTACCTTTTAGCAAGTTGCCGATATGATTTGGCTCTGGGTGCCCACCCAAATCTCATCTTGTAACTCCCATAATTCCCACTGGTGTGGGAGGGGCCTGGAAGGAGATACTTGGATCATGGGGGTGGATCTTTCCCATGCTGTTCTTGCGATAGTGAATAAGTCTCATGAGATCTGATAGTTTTAAAAATGGGAGTTTCCCTGCACAGGCTCTCTCTCTTTTTGCCTGCTGCCCCTTGCCTCCCACCATGATTGTGATGCCTCCGCAGCCACGTGGAACTGTAAGTCCCTTAAACCTCTTTTTCTTCCCAGAAGAAACTAACTTGCTTTTGATTTTACAGGCTCATAGGCAGAAGGGACTTGCCTTGTCTCAGATGAAACTTTGAACTGTGTACTTTTGAGTTAATGCTGAAATGAGTTAAGACTTAGGGTGACTGCTGGGAAGGTACAATTCGTTTGAAATGTGAAGACATGAGATTTAGGAGGGGCCAGGGGTGTAATGATATGGTTTGGCTGTGTGTTCCCACCAAAATCTCATCTTGTAGTGCCCATAATTCCTGCATGTTGTGGGAGGGACCCGGTGGGAGATAACTGAATCATGGGGGTGGGTCTTTCCTGTGCTGTTCTTGTGATAGTCAATAAGTCTCATGAAATCTGATGGTTTTAAAAATGGGAGTTTCCCTGCACAAACTCTCTCTTTGCTTGCCACCATCCATGTAAGATGTGACTTGCTCCTTCTTGCTTCCCACCATGATTGTGAGATCTCCCCAGCCATGTGAAATTGTAAGTCCATTAAACCTCTTTTTCTTCCTAGTCTTGGGTATGTCTTTATCAGCAGGGAAAAAAACAGACTAATACAGTTACATTTTAACTCTGTTGAGTATTTCCTTTGTTGTGTCAAAGCTTTTTAATTGATGTAGTCCCACTTGTCTACTTTTGCTTTTGTGGCCTGTCCCTTTGGTGTCACATCTAGGAAATCAAAGCACAAAAAATAAGTTGTGTTTCTATACACTAACAGCAAATAATCTGAAGTTAAGAGAATAAGCCCATTTACAGTAGCATCACAAAGAGTAAAATACTTAGGAATAAATTTAATCAAAAAGGCAAGAAACTTGTATGCTGAGAACTATAAAGTGTTGCTGAAAATTATTTAAACAGGACATAAATAAAAAGGCACACATGTTCATGGTTTGGAAGACTTCATATTATTAATATAGCCATAATACCCACACCAAGCTACAGATTTAAAGTAATCTCTATGAAAATCCCTACAGCATTTTTTGCAGAAATAGTAAAACCAATCCTAGAATTTATGTGGAATCACAAAGGACCTTGAATAGCCAAACAATTTACAGAAAGAATAACAAACTGGCAGCCTCACACTTCCTAACTTCAAAATATATTTCAAAACTATGGTAATCAAAACAGCATGGTGCTAATATGAAGACAGACATATAGACTAATGGAACAGAATAGAGAGCCAAAAAGAAACCCAAGCATATACTACCAAATGATACTCAGCGAGGGTACCAAGATTCTACAATGAAAAAAGTGTAGTCTCCTCAACAAATAGTATTAGGAAAACTGGATATCTACATACAAAATAATGAAACTGGGCTCTTATACCACTCATGAAAATCAACTCAAATTGGATCAAAGACTTAAACATGAGACCTCAAGTTGCAAAAGTCCTAGAAGAAAACATGGGGGAAAATCTTCACAGCATGGATCTTGGAATGATTTCTTAGATATGATACTCAATTTGTTTTTCCACTTTGGTCAACATACAAACAACATACAACACCCTGAACTCTTTCTTTTTTGCTTTTTTTGAGATAAGGTATCATTCTCTCACCCAGACTGGAGTGCAGTGTCACAGTCTCAGCTCACTGCAACGTCAACCTCCCAGGTAGCTGGGACCACAGGTGCAGGCCACCACACCTGGCTAATTTTTGCGCATGTGTATTTTTTGTACAGATGGAGTTTGCCATGTTACCCAGGCTGGTCTTTGACTCCTGGGCTTAAGCAATCTGCCTGCCTCAGCCTCCCAAAGTTCTGGGATTACAGGCATGAGCCACTGCACCCAACATGTTTCTTTTTTCTTTTTTTAAAGTCTTCTTCACTCTGTCATATCTAGAAGTTCTGACCTTATGGGCTGTTTTAGAGATGCTCTGAATTCAATAAATTTCATAATCACATAAAATGAGATTATTGATATTAAGACTGGTATTGGGATTCACATAACATGGTTGAAAGAATAATCTTTACCAAATGTTATTTCTTCTTGAACAAACTGTCATCAAGTCCTATCGGTCTTACCTCTTCAATATTTGTAGGATCCATCTATCATCTATCATTTTCATTCCCTCTTTTTATTACCTTTCTTTCTCTTTTCATCGCCTTTCCCCTTGAATATTGCTTCCAGCATCCAGATGTTCTTTCCGTGTGAAATATACCATCCTTGCCCCTAAATTGGCTTGAAAGCCCTCACTTGCTCCTTCTTGCCTATGGAATATTTTCCTAACTCATTAGCATTCTCTGTATCCTACCTACTACATCATCCAGTTTCTTACCCTCCCTGCACCTTGTTACGTACCCTCACAGCACAGTGCCTTTGCATGTGGTCTTTCTTTTGTCTCTAATGCCATTATCAATCCTTAGAATTCCTGTTCGTTGAAGACCCCAAGTCACAGTAGCTTTCTGAATTCCACAGACACACTTAGACATTCTTTATCCTGGGCTCCCTGAGCACTTAATCCACCTTTAACATAGCACTTACAACACTGTATTGTAAATGGAAATTGGCTTGTCTGTCTTCCCACAATTATGCCAGCTACTTGAGAGCAGGACACTGTCTTATTCCTTTTTGTACTCACATCTAGTAGCATCTGGAATCCAGTAAATATTTACTACATTATTAATTAAAGAATAAATTAATAAGTGTTTTAATTAGTGACTGAGTGAGTGGTTGAGTGAGAGAACAGGAGAATCTAGAGATGGAAATATTTTGAAGAAAGGGGAGTTTTGAGAATGTGCCAGTCCCTCATTCTGCCTCTGCCTTCTGCCACAAGAGAAGCTGATTGCAAAGGTGATAGGAGAAAAGAGTACTTATTAGACTAGAGCTGACGACATCCTGGCAATGAGAATGCATCAAGATGGAAAGATTTTGATCACAGGAACTGGGAGACAGGATTCTTTCATTTAAAACTTTTCACTTGACAGTGGCAATTTTAATCACAAAGTTTGCTGATCTGGGGATACATGTAAGAGCTCTTTCATTGTGTGCATATTTTCCTCCCAACGTGTAGCACTTGACTTTTAAACTCCTTTGCTTTAAGAAAAGAAGCTCTGATACACTGGAGTCATTAAATACTGGCTTTTTCCTGTACCTGAAGTTTTTCATTCAAACCCTAAAGAAGAATGATTAAAGTTTTAGAATTTAAAATCCAGGTGAATTGCTAAGCTTATTTTCTTCACTTGAGTCTCTGATTCCATTAGGTAGATTGCTATGTAAGGGGAATAAGTAAGCCTATGCTCTACTTCCTTTAAAAAGGTATATTAAACAAAATTTAGCCAGGTGTGGTGGCACATGCCTCTAATCTCAGCTACTCGGGAGGCTGAGGTGGGAGAATCGCTTGAACCTGGGAGATGTCGGCTGCAGTGAGCCGAGATAGCGCCATTGCACTCCAGCCTGGGTGACAGAGAGAGACTCCGTCTCAAAAAAAAAAAAAAAAAAAAAAGTACATGAAAGAATGTAGATTAAGAGGTTCATAACACAAAGCAGATCTCAGATGTGAGCAGAGAGCTGTAAGGATAGAATTCAGGAGACAATTCCCCAAGAGAAGCGTTGGGGAGGAAGAATTTCTTTTCTCACCTATCACTAAGCTCACGACTGAGACACCTATAGCAAAACTCAGTTTAATTTTTTAAAAGCATAAACATGTATTTAATTTAAATTTACATGACACAAGAGCCTTCAGAAATGAAAGCTCAAAGAAACAGAAATGTTTCTTGTGCGAGGGGTGATGAAGTGGATGGTTGTGAAGTATGATTGGAAAAGGGGACATGATTTAATGACAGTGAACTCGGGGGGAACCTAGCAAGGCCAGCTTGTTCAGATTCTCCTTTGTGTTTCTGTGTCTCCAGAGTGGAGGAGGTTCCTTTTCTCTGGGTATAGGATGAAGGCCTCTCACATATGAATCTTATGATCTACTGAAGGGGAAGGTTAGAAATTATTTTCTAGGTTTTATGGCCTGCTGCAGGGGAGATGGGCAGGAAGTCATCCTCCTTCTGCCATTTTTTCAAATGCCAAGGAGTCACATTTTAGGGTAGCATGTCTTGAGCCCCATCCAAAAGAAATTAGAAAGAATGCTTCAAAAATTGATAAGGATGATCAATGAGGCTTTTTACTTTCTATTAGGAGCAAAAGAGTGGTCAGATTTCCAGGGTGGATCCTGCAGGCAGCAGGCAGTGTAGAAAACTTGCCTTTCAATGTGCAATTGTCTTTTTAATAAAGAAAAATGAGCATTAAGTGATTAAAGGGATGCAAAAACAGACACGGGGATCCGAGACCATAGGTAAGTGCAGAGACTTTAGAGAGCCCCCAACTGCCTTGAAAGATTTCAAGTTTCTTAGGACATAATAAGAGAATTGGCAAATCAGACAGCTGAAAAGTTGCCAAAGATGTCTGAAGCTTTCATGAAATAGAAGAGACAGGATGAGTAACATTTTGTGGACATCCCTGAGGTAAGCTCTAGATATCAGCTGAAAGACCGAATGCCATCTAGGTGTTCAAAATGGAGAAGCAAGTACATGATACAAAGTAATTCTTAGAGTTTGATATTTACTTAGGGTTCTGTACGTTGTTAAAGACGTGGTTTGTGAGCACCCAGAAAGTAAAGCTGCAATCACAGGGAGCCACTGCAGGACCACTGATGACAAGTGACAACATTAAATTAGGGAAAGGCAGTAAATAAATGGGTCTGATCCACACCAAAGCATGTGACAGTGTCTCACATGCGACCCTTGAGGACGAGACAAAGATATACAGGCTGGTGCTGGTGAAAAGATGCAAAAAGGTTGCCATGTCAGTGACTGATTTCAGAGGCTGCTAATTGGTAATTAATGTCTGAGCAAAACAATATTGTCAAAAACGAGCTGATAAAGGTAGGGCTTGGGACTACCAAAAAAAAAAAAAAAATCTATTCTAGGCTGGGCACAGTGGCTCACACCTGTAATCCCAGTACTTCAGGAGGCTGGTGCAGGCAGATCACTGAGGCCAGGAGTTCAAGACCAGCCTGGCTAAGGTGGAAAAACCCTGTCTCTACAAAAAAATTCAATAATTAGCTGGGTGTGGTGGCACGTGCCTGTAATCCCAGCTACTCCCATGGTTGAGCCGTGAGAATCCCTTGAACCCGGCAGGCAGTGAGCCAAGATCATGCCACTGCACTCCAGTCTGGCCAACAGAGCAAGGTTGTCTCAAAAAAGAAGAAAAGAAAATTATATTCTGCCTCTGTTTAGTGTTTGGCATCCTATTATGCCTGTATCTGACTACCTGGCACAGAGTGGCCAGGTATTCATCACTCGATGTGTATTTATTAAATATAGAAAAAACAAGGCTAATAATTGTAGAGTGTTTACTTCCTAGCCACCATGCACTAGAGATGTCAATTCAATATGATTCTCTACTTCACCTTTACTTGCTGATTGGCCCTAATTAAACTCTTACTCATTAAATTGGGATGTTTTATATACTATATAAATAATAATTTTCTCAAATGTAATATTTTATGCTCCTTTTTTAATGTAGTGCCACAATAATTCTGTGAGGTAGACAGTGATTATGACTTCTGTTAAACTGAACTAAATGTGGCCAGGGGATGCCTCCATACATTGAGTACAACAAACTGCAACCTAACTTAGTACATGAACTAACTGTACTCCTAACTTAGGAGTACCCTTTTGTAACAAAGAGTTAAGTCTCAGCCAATCACAGTAGCTGATCTTCAGTCACTCACAGGAGGCCAAATGATCAAACTATGTTCAATTAAGGCAAACGCCAACCTATAACCAGTTGAGCTATCTCTGTACCTCTCTTCTGTTTTCTATCCATAAATCCTTTCTGCCTGAGATCTATGTATGGGAACTCTCTAAACATCTTCTGGATCTTAATGCTGCCCACTTCACGGAGCATTCTTTGCTCAATTAAACTCTGCTAAATTTAATTTGACTAAAGTTTTTCTTTTAACAGCCCTATTTTACAGTTCCAGAAAGCGAGGTTCTGACTATGCTATGCACATGCACAAGGTTACACAGCTAGCAAGTGGTTAAAATGGGATTCAAACCAAAATATTTTTGTCTTTGAAGATTGGACTGTTTTTAGTACATAACACTACCTCAGCTTAAGGAATTGAAGCAGCTAGAGCAGGCAGATGCTTTTTTATTTAATGGCCTTCTTTCAAGTACTTCATAGAAAACAGATTTGCATCATAAAGCATGCCCAATCTCCCAGAGGCTAAGACACCATTTTTATTCATTAGCTCCTGTCACCTGAGAAGAGGTTTCACTGAAATTCAGTATCTATCCCCAGGAAGTTACAATGAAAAATTTGCTAGCCATTCAATAACTAAGATGCTTCAGAGACTTGTACAATTCTCAAGAAAGTGAACACTGGCTGACTCATTTCTCAGGTAGGAACATTGGAATATATTCTAGAGAGGCCACCATCATGTCCCTGAAACTTGGGAGACACTTTCCTTTCAGGGATCTTCATTCCCCTTTAGCAAAAGGAAAAGGTGGCACTGAGATACCTTCTAGTTCCTGGAAAAATGTAACTCAAGTTAGGACACTGCTGACAAAAAAATGCATCCGACATGAAGGATATATGTTGACAGTAAGCCGTCAGTTGGTTGACAAATCACACAAGCCAGAGCAGAGCTGAGAATTTGTCCACTCGATCCAGTCACCTGTTGCCATGTTGCAGAGACATGTGAATCCCAACTGGATTTTATTATTGAGCAAATTTTACAGATGGGGAAACTGAGGCATAGAGAAACTGAATAATTTGCTTCAAGCCACATATTCATTGAATGTTCAAACCAGGATGTAGCCCAGGAAGTCTGCTCCAGACCCATGCTCTTAAACACATACTAAATATCACCTCTCAAAAAAGACATATTCCTTCCCCTTAAGGATATTGTAATCAATGAGAAACAAAAATGCAATTTTAAGTACCTCAACCTGAGCAGAACTTCTCCTGCCCAAGAGGACCCCAGAGCAACCTGGAAAGCTTGAGTTCCCAGCCTAGGAAGGGATGTCAGATACATTTCCTTATACCTGCTCCCTCGCTACCTGCCATTAGATTTCTCCTCTGAGGGCTAAACAGAAAACAACTGATATGGTTTTGCTGTGTCCCCACCCAAATCTCATTTTCATTTGTAGTTCCCATAATCCCCACATGCTGTGGGAGGGAGCTTGTGAGAGGTATTTGGATCATGGGGGTGGTTACCCTCATGCTGTTCTCATGATAGTGAGTGAGCTCTCATGAGATCTGATGGTTTCATAAGGGGCTTTTCTCCCTTTGCTCAACACTTCTCTCTCCTGCCGCCATGGAAAGAAGGACATGTTTGCTTTCCCTTCTGCCATGATTATGAGTTCCCTGAGGTCTCCCTAGCCATGCAGAACTGTGAGTCAATTAAACTTCTTTTCTTTATAAATTACCCAGTCTCAGGTATTTCTTCATAGTAGTGTGAGAACAGACTAATACATCAACCCTTTCAAAAGACCACTCACTGATATTAACCAATCACCTGAAGCTGCCCTTCCTCTTAGCAGTTTCAGCACAACTAACCAGCATTTCTTCAGGAAGACTGAGTAAGAAAATGTGTTAAAGAAAAAATTATCTTGACACTTGTTAAAGGTAGAAGGAAGACATTATTCAGGACTATCTTTTAATAAGGAGAGAGATGAGGTTCAACTCCTTTACAACAAGTGGGAATGTGTAGCCAAGAAGCAGACTGGAGGGGGTTGGATGGACAGTTACTAATAGGAGACATCAAGAGTAGGGTTCTTGCTAAGCTGACCTAACTGGATTTGTGCTGAGGGCAGGTGGTATTGTTTGGATATGTGTTCCCACCCACATCTCATGTTTAATTGTAATCCCCAATATTAGAGGTGGGGCCTGGGGGGAGGTGATTGGATCATAAGGGTGAATTTCTGTGAATGGTTTAGCACCATCCCCCTTGGTACCGCACTTGTGAAAATGAGTGAGTTCCTGTGAGATCTGATGATTTAAAAGTGTGTAGCGCCTCACCTCCTCCTGCATTCTCTCTTGCTCCTGCTCCTGCCGTGTAAGATGTGCCTACTCTTCATTCACCTTTTGCCATATGTTTTCTGAGGCCTCTCCTAAAGCTGAGCTGATGTCAGCATCATGCTTTCTGTATAGCCTGCACAACCATGAGTCAATTAAACCTCTTTTCTTTACAAATTATCCAGTCTCAGGTATTTCTTTATAGCAATGAAAGAATGGACTAACACAGCAGGCCAGGGTAATCAGATATTAAGAGTGGAAGGATTCTTTCTAAACTAACTTAGCAGGATTCTTGCTAAACTGAACTCTTCAAGAGTAGACACAGAGCCCAAGGATGAGGCTGAGAGGAGAGTTCAGAGAGGCCTGATAAAGTTTGGTTAAAGAGAGAGCCCTCATTACTGAACAAGGGACAGGTGATTGAGGCCCAAGCATTTAATGTGAGCATAAAAGACAGGGATGGGAATTGGAGTGACTGTATTCAAGAATTCCTTTCACCATTAAATTGTGAGCTGTCCTAAGCAAGATATTCTCTTCTATGGGACTAAGTTTCTTATTGGTAAAGTAACTGTAATCAAACACAATCACCATAAGAACAGACTTTGTGTGTCAAACAAAAGTAACATAAATACGTGAAAAGAATTTTTTTAACTTGATATAAATTGAAGAGTTTCAGAAATTTGGAAAGGGGAGCTTTATTTCTCATAAAGGGTTTGCAGCCTTCAGTTTGGCCATTTCTGACTGGCTGGGAAGTTTAGCCTCCAGTCAGAAGCCAGAAACAGACCCTTCAAAGGAGGGGTAAAGGGAACAGAAATTTATGCTGCACAGGGTGGCCAAATATACATATTTCATAAGCTGCAGGAGAAGTCATGAATATTTATGAAAGGAGCAAGATGCACATAAGAGCTTCATGCCCATTCACAGGTCCCCTGTACAAAAAAATAAAATAAAATAAAATAAAATAAGGCTGCATTAGCATGATCAGAGGATGGAGTCTTTGGCTTTCTAATATCAAAAGGATAAGCAAAGGACACAAAACCCCTTACTGTGCATGCTCCATGGGCTGGCCAGAACAACTTCTGTGCTTATTAAAAGATAATCCTGAATAAAGGCTTCTTTACCATTTTAAGAAGTGTCAAGATAATTTTTCCTTTAACACTAGTTTCCTGCCTCAGCCTCTACCTTCTCCACGACTCCAAACACTCTATTTCAGGGTCTCTGTAGGGTCTTACTCATGTTTGATTTATCTTCGGGCTTTCAGTTTTCAGCTTTCACTAAGAGCTTTTATCCAAAGCTCTCAGTGGCCATGCGGGACTGACCACGGGAAGGACACTCTGCAGTCCAAGACGGTGACCAATGGCCCACAGAGGTATGAGGACAGCCCTGCCTAGATCCCAGGGTTCAAGTGGGCCCTGCCCTAAATGCAACAGCCTTGACTTAGCACAGGAAGCTGAAAGTCACAGTGAAATGGCTGCTGCTCTACTAAGAGCTGTGTTTATCTTACCTTTTAATTCAAAATGTCTTTACTGAGTCAATATATAGACTGGAGTAACCCAGATTTTGTAGGCAGACAGAACTGGGTCTAAATCAATGACTTCTTTAACTGTGAGGCCTGGAATGCATTGGTAGGCTTTAGTTTCTTCACATGCACAATGGAATCGATGATACTTGCTTCATAAAATTATTGTGAAGATTAAATTATCAATAAATAATAACTAATGCTTGAGGGCCTGGAACATACAGTGAGATTCTAGGGGTCTGGCTCTCACAGGAAGAAGCAAAAACACCACCTAATAACGCCCCATGTGCTTCTGAGCTGCTGATCCCTGGGGCCCAGCACAAGGCAGCCCAACAGAGGAAGACGTGTGGGTTCTAGGGCCGGCTTGGGGAGGACATGCTGCAGAGTGGAAAGGGCAAAGGATGGGGTCACATGATTTGGTTTCAAATTCTGAGTTATTTCTTTACAATCCAGTGACCTCACCTCTTTGAAGAACTATATTTTTGCTGGGCATGGTGGCTCACACCTGTATTCCCAGCTACCCTAGAGGCTGGGGCAGGGAGATCTCTCGATTCCAGGAGTTGAAGACTGCAGTGAGCTAGGATTGTGTACCACTTTACTCCTGCCTGGGTGGCAGAGTGAGACCTTGTCTCTTAAAAAAAATTTTTTTTTCAAAGAGGAATTCTATTTTCCTCATATACAAAACTGTGGTGAGAATACACACTTTAATGTGCTTTTTGCATAGAATAAGCAAGTAATATATTCAAAGATGACAAGTAAATGGTGCATAGTAGGCAATCAGTAAATGGTTAAAATTAGCAATAGTTATTTAGAAATAATCAGAGGAAAAGTTTGCAGAAATATTAAACTTAAAAGAGCCAAAATATAATGGAGAAACTCAACTCCCCAGGCCTCAGAGGAGGCTGTTTTCAAGCTCTGAGGCTGGGTTTGAGATGTTCTGACGTATATGTAGAGTTCAGGACACACACTAGCCCTGCAAGGCACCATCGGGAGGAAAACAGTGACAGATTTCTCCTTCCAGCACCAATCTGTTGTTGATAAGACTGAAAACAAAATTTTGCCTCCCTCAAAAATTAATAATTGTTCGACAAACCCTCTCCCAACACTCTAAGAACTGAGTCTTTCTTGTGCAAATCTAAGTTCTGATGAGCAAAATAGAGAACATTTCAGTCTAAAAGGATAATTTAAACAAACTTAACCCTCCCTCCCATGTATTAGATATAGAGAAACTGAGGCCCAAAGAGAAGAAAGGACCTGCCGGGATCAAAAAAACTATCATATGGAATTGGAGTTTCTAACTCCCAACTGCAGGACCCATTATGTTGATGGTTACAGAGGTCACTTTTATGATTCATTTTTTTCTGGAGCACATGAGATTAAAAGAAAGCTACAAGGAAAGAAGGAAGAGAGGGAAGGAAAAGAGAATCAGGAGATCAGGTACCTCTAAGAAAAAAGTGCCAAGTATAAGTAGTTTTACAGAGGCTTTCAGCAAGAGAGCTCCCAGAAGATAGCAGCCTACAAAGCCTCTTGCCTTCTGTTCCATATTTTGCTCTCTGATTTCATCTCCTGCATGGACCCTTCCTCACCTTCTACTCTATTGACAGCTCCCAAAATAGACACTGCTACCTGGCTTTTGCACATGCTGATCCCTTGCAGTGTTCACCTAGATCATGACAATGGACCTTCATGTCTCAGCTCAGGCATCTCTGCCGCCCCTGTGTGTCCCAAAGGACTCTGGACTTCAAACCCTTAGCGCTTCACACTGAAGTATAATGATATGTTTGCTTGTCTGTCCCACCACTAGACTAGGAGCCCCTAGAATGCAGGGTTGTGTCTTAATATCTTTGTTTCTCCAGTGTCTGCCACTTAAAAAAGTTTGCTTGGTTAATTGAGTGAGTGAATCCATGTCAAACACGAAGGAACACTTATTTCTGCAATGTTCTTGCTAAAGTCTTATGGGTATCATCTTAAATCCTTCATACATAATGTAATGCTCATTACATTAAGAAGTTCTGTCTTCAGATAAGACTTCACCTAGATTATCCTATTAAATAAAATAGTATTTATAAGTTATGAATGAGTAGTATTCATACATTACAGAGATTGTTACTATGTACCTGTAATAGGAACGACTGAAAAATAAACATATAACGTCATTGGATGCTACAGGCCATGGTGGACTCTTAACTTTGCTCTCTCCTCCTCCCCTCCTCTTTCTCCCATTCCCAGTCCTTCCCTCATTTGAGCATTCTTCTCTTTCTCTCTCTTTATTTACTCTTGACTCTCTTATTCCCTGTTCTTCCCTTTTCCTCTCTTTCTCTCTCCTCTAATCAGTCTATCCTCTTTCCATCTCTCTCCATACTCACCATACGCAATCTGGAAACCAATACTGTAGCAGTAGCCAGTGGCCCAGGTACTGTACTTTGAATAGTCCTCCTGGGGGTTCTGGACTCTAGACTGAACTCTCAGAGGCATACTTGGGGCTGCCTGCTAGCTCTTCGTAAGAGGTACTTTTATAATTGATCTGTGATCTTACCCTCGATGCCCAGGAGGAGGTGGGCTAAGCAGGAAGAAGCTCTCCATAGCCCTGAGGAAGTATGAGGCTGCTTTTGGGCTCATAGCCACAGATTTCAGCATTTTTGAGAATCCTTTATGTAAATGATACACTTGTGAAGGCATAACATAGACTGCTAACCAATCATAATTGTACCATTATGTTTCCATGACACTGTAAACCTCTTTGCAGGTAGGGCCTCTCGCTCATTAATTTTTGAATGCTTAGCATGTGGCTTAAAGTAAATCATACTTAAAACGTGTGTTAACAAAAAAATGAATGAGAACATGAAGAGTTAACAGCTAGCATGAGCCATGAGTAAGCATCATGATTTAAATGCAACAGCAACACTTGGCCTGGCACTTGGGGTCTTGTATGACTACCAATGGTCCGCAGGTGTGCAGGCTGGGCTCGTGAAGCTATCCTGGGGAATTTTTTTTTTTTAGTTGTATGAGAAAAAGATTGGGTTTGATTATAATGTGTCTTTAGTTAAATAAGACAAAAAAAATGAAAGTTATCAGAAGACACAGCTAAAGAGTATGTTGTGTTCTTTTATTCTAAGATACATATTTTCTGATCCAGGGTTTTTCAGGTTTTAGCACTAACATGCTCTGGCATTCAGTGTTACAGAGCTCCACACGGCTGGTTTTGATAGGTTTGCCAGAGCAGCTGAGTAGGGTCCATGGGCCTGTGTACTTGTTTCTTCAGGCTCTCACTATAATGAGAACTGAGATTTATCTCAGAAAAGAAAAAACACTGGCCAGGTGCAGTGGCTCATGCCTGTAATCCCAACACTTTTGGCGGCCCAGGCAAGTGGATCAGTTGAGATCAGGAATTCAAGAGCAGCCTGGCCAACATGGTGAAACCCATCTCTACCGAAAAAACATACAAAAATTAGTTGGATGTGGTGGTATGCCCCTGTAATCCCAGCTACTTGGGAAGTTGAGGCAGAAGAATCACCTGAACCCAGGAGGTGGAGCTTGCAGTGAGCTGAGATTGTGCCACTGCACTCCAGCCTGTGCAACACAGGAAGACTCCATCTGAAAAAACCAACAAACAGGGCCAGGCACAGTGGCTCACACCTGTAAGCCCAGCACTTTGGGAGGCCCAGGTAGGTGAATCACTTGAGGTCACGAGTTTGAGACCAGCCTGGCTAACATGGCAAAACCCTGTCTCTACTAAAAATACAAAAATTAGGCAAGCGTGATGGTGCGTGTCTGTAGTTCCAGCTACTCCGGAGGCTGAGGTAGGAGAATCACTTAAACTGGGGAGGCAGAGGTTGCAGTGAGCCGAGATCGCACCACTGCACTCCAGCCTGGGCAGCAGAGTGAGACTCTGTCTCAAAACAACCAAACAAACAAAGAAAAGAGAAAACATCAAGACAAAAGAGGACTGCCCTCGCTTCCTGAGCCACACAGGCAGGTGCCTGGATCGTCTTCTGCCTCCCTGGGCTTGTCACTCTGGTTCTGGAGCTAAAATCACAGATTTGTATTGACTATAAGAAACTACCTCAGGCTTTCTAGGATATGAGAACATCCTCGCACAGCACTGATTGTCCATGACAGAGGAAGAACAGCCCTCGGGAAGTTGCTGGATAGGGGAGGGGGCAGCATGGCATTGGTCTGACATTTCAAGGTTCATGAGAATCATGTATAAAATCTGCAGCCAGGAGCTCCTGCCCCAAGCTCCTACTTTCTCGATGACTTGAACAGCAGGATACAAATTATGGGTTCTTTGCAAAACTCCTTAGACCACACTGCGTCTCTGTAGGCACTTACATTTTATTTGATGATGGTGACATTGATGCATAATGGTTTCCACCCCTGCAAATGATTACAGGCTCTATAGATGATATAGAAGAGAGATTTGCTGCAAAATTTAACAGTTTACACTAGAAAAGAAACGCTCTCACTCGTGTGCAGTTTGTACTTTCGCGATCTCATACCTCATTCCTCTATTCTATTCTCTTTATTTTATTAAGTGATCAACATTTAGGGAAGGGCTCTCAGGAATTTTGCTGGAAAACTCCATTCATCCTCTTTTGATCTGGAATATAGAGACCAGAAAAAATATCTAAGAGTCACTGAACAGGTGGTACATACTATAGTCCTCACCACAGCTCAGAAAATTTAAGTAATGTTTCCAAGATTGCATAGCTGGAGGAGATTGATGGAGGCTCAGATTATAATATAAGCAATTTGTAACCATTGCACCAGAGTCCAGCAAAAAGGACGGTAGTTTATGCAGCAGGAAAAGCACTAGGAGCCAGATCTCCTGGATCCATTCTCAACTCTGCTTCTAATGACCTGAAGTAGCTAGGGGCACACCACTGCACTAATTTGCTCAGACTTCCATAATCAAGTACCACAGATGAATGACTTAAGCAACAGAAATTTATCTTCTCAGAGTTCTAGAGGCTGGAAGTCCAAGATCAAGGTGTTGACAGGACTGATTTCATTCTGAGGTCTCTCTCCTTGGCTTGGAGATGGCCACCTTCTCATTGTGCCTTCACATGGGCATCCCTCTGTGCATATCTGTGTCTACATTCTTCTTCTTATAAGGATGCCATGCATATTGGATTAGGGCCCACCCTAATGACCTCATTTAACCTTAATTATCTCTTTAAAGGTAGTCTCCAAATACAGCCACATTCAGAGGTACTGGGGGTTAGGATTTCAATCCATGAATTGGTGGGAGGAGACATAATTCAGCCAGTAACAGGTTAAAATCATGGTGTCTGTGTGGCCGCATTGCCTTCTGGAAGCTATAGGGGAGGATCTGTTTCCTTGCCTCTTCCAGCATCTGGAGGCATTCTGCATTGCTTGTCTAGTGGCCCCATTTCCATTTTCAAAGCATTGCACTTTAACCACTGCTTCCATCGTCCTTCCCTCACTCTAGCTCTATTCTCCCTTCCTTAAAAAGACCCTATAATTTTAATGAGTCCACCTGAATAATCCAAAATGGTCAAATCCCTTTATCATACAAGGTAACATATTTACAAGTCCCAGGAATGCGGGGTCTGGCGTGGCGTACAATGCAGCCTGTAATAACCACTTTATGTTTCCAGGCCTTTGTTTGTAAATCTATAAAATATGAAATAGCTAGCCCTGGCAATCATGTAGGCCTCTTATAAGAATAAGATAGTATACTTACTATAAAAATGTTTGGGAATATCAGGGCCAACACAAATGTAAGGTACAACTAATCCCAAATGTTTATAGTTTTCATTTCTTACCCTCTGACTGTCCTATACCTTTTACAGATTAGAAACACAAGTATTTAGTAAATTAAATGCATATAATATTGTTTATTAATTCTCTGAACCCTCAAAACAATGTAACAGAAGTGATGCAAGTATTAAATAAAAGCTTGTTAATTTGGTTTATGTACCTTTTTCTAGCCAAGAACTTCATTTTTGTTCAACCAGTACTTCATTTTTATTTACCATAGTGTTTGCAAACAGGAGGTGCTCTCGTCCATGGAACTCCATTCTCTAGCAAGCTCACCACTTCTGAACGCATCGGAGAATCAGAAAAGAAATGCACACAGTCACGGAAGAACCACAATGTGGATCACAATTTTCATGCACTTAACCCACAGCATTATATTTAACTGACCATTTGAGACTTATTTAATCTTATTTTATAATCTATGCTATTTTGCTTTTCTGTTGTCACATAACAAACTACCCCAAAACTAAGTGACCTAAAATAATTGCTTTCTTATATTGCATGATTTTTTAGGTCAGGAATCCTGGCAGAATGTGATTGACCAATTCTGTCCCCTATGCCACCAACTGGACTCCCTGGGCAGCATTCATCTGGCAGCTGGCCTCTTTGCTGAGTCCAAGATGGCTTCATTCTCTAGCCTGGGACCATGGTGGGCTGGCTGATGGTCTGGGCTCAGCTGGGATCCTCCTATTCTACAGGAAGTCTCAAAGGCCCTCCTCATATCCCTCTAGCAGGTACGTGGGCTTCTTATCTGATGGGTTAGGGCTTCAGGAGAGCTACAAGGAGCAAAAACCATCACTAAAGCCTGTGCCTGGAAACTGACATGGCCAGGTCTGCTGTATTCTAATGGTCAAGACCATCACTGATGATGTCCAGATTTAATAGGTAGGGAAAGAAACCCATTTCTTAATGTGAAAAGCATCAAAGTATTTTCAGCTTTCTTTAATCTGCCACAAATGCTAACAAACTTGTGTTCCTTTTCCTCTACTCACATGAGATCAAAGGCAGATAGTCAGAAAGGAAAAGATACTGTCACAGGCAAACCTGTTCAATATTTTGATCGTTAGTCCTACTAGGCAAGTCAACTGCACAGAAAAAAAGACATGATTGGAATGATCATGGGAGAAGCAAGAAAACTACCAGAAGGTGACACAGCAGTTCCAAAGGGACAGCCACCTGAAGCTGGCATATGTAGGGTCAGCTAGCCAGAAGAAGGCTGGACAGCCCTTGAGGGCACAACAGCCACAGTAGAGAGTGATAAGAAGTGCTCAGCCACGCATCAATTTATTCAACTTAACATTTACTGAACATCTACTGTAAACAAAGCACCGAGCTGGTCATTATCGACATAAAGATCCTTGTCTTCCAAGGGCCTAGAGGCTCCCGGGGAGGAAAGATGTGGCAATTGTTAAATACAGCGTAAGATGATAATGCTAAGAATTACATTCTTAGTGATGACCTTGAGTTAGCAAAATTACATTGCTGTAACCCAAATTACTTGAGAAGGGCAAATAAATAAACAAAAATACAAGTCTTATATCTCGTTATCTTTGCAATAACTCTTAAAATACATCCATCCAAGGGAACTTAATGGCTGAGTTCCCCTAATATTCTGAAAAACTCCAATATCAGAAATTACCCTTTTGCAATGCATATTACTATTTACCAGTGGATTTTCCTGTCCCATTCATTACCTAGTATTGATTGAGGGCCCATGATGTCCCTGGCACAGTGCTGGGAGCTGGTGTTACACATATGATACAGTCCCAATCCTGAGAGCTTCTCATCCTATTTGGAGAAAGAGACACAAGTCAACTCCTCACCCATTGCTTTGATGTCCATCTCATACCATTCAACGAATGAGAGCCCTCTGAGTGCCACGTGTCATTCTAGGCAGCAACAGACAAGACATACTGAGTTCCTTCCCTCTTGGAACTTATATTCCTGGGAAGGCTAATAATAAAGAAGTAGACAAGTTTATAAATAGCAGTATTTCAGAGAGCCATAAGTAGTGTGGAGGAGGAAAAGCAGGAGAAGAGGCCAAGGGGACAAGGGGCAGAGAAGGTGAGCTAAGGGACCTATTCTAGATGAGATGGTAAGGGCAGGTCTATCTGTGGTAGTGACATTTGCACCATTTTTAAATTCCCTGGGTCAATAAAACTATTACATACTTAGCCTAAAGCTTGAAACACCCAACATACTTAACATTTCAATGTGTAACCATACACATCGTATGGTTACATGGAATGATCCCATGATCATTCCAGTCATGTCTTTTTTCTGTGCAGTTGACTTGCCTGGTAGGACTAATGATCAAAATACTCAGCAGGTTTGCCTGTGACAGTATCTTTTCCTCTCTATCTGCCTTTGATCCCATGTGAGTAGAGGAAAAGGAACACAAGTTTGCTAGCATTTGTGGCAGATTAAAGAAAGCTGAAAATTCTTTGATGCTTTTCACATACCACATACACACACCATAGCTTTCCTGATATAGTGGCACTCATAGAATTGTCTCCTACTAGTAGAGCGAGTGCATTATGAAGTCAGAGACCATGGCTAATCAGCCAATAAATCATAAACAGTTGGTGAAGTGTTGCACTCACCCCTCCAGCCCCGAGAAATGTTCTAACTCTGGGGCCCGAGAGTGCCTTAAAATTACAAGAAAGGAAGAGTTGGGAATAGGTGCCCCAAATCTTTTTATCTAAGATTTTGCTTGAACATGTAGAGAATGTGGCAGGGAGAGAACCCACATTGAGAGAAATTTGATTGTCCTCCTAATCTGGTCACTGTTTTATTTATTTGCTAGTTTTGAGGTAGGAAGTGTTAATGAAGCAGGAGCACCTATGCAATTCCAAGGCTGATTCATATACTTGTATAAGGAATTAACTCCTCAGAAACAATTCAGGACTTAACCTGGGGTGATTTGGTATGAACTGGCTTAATCCGTTTGGTTCATATACTTAAATAGCAAAGAATTGTCTGCACTTAGGAGAGAGGGGACAAGGGTTAGAATTTTGTCCATGAGAAGAAAGTCAGAGCTTTATTCTCGATCACAGACCAGCCAAGAGAAATAGCCAAACATATGCTGACCATGTACTATGCAGTAGTTTGTATTGGCTAATTTATAAGTATAGTTTCATTACATTTTTTGAGAACCTGAAAGACAGTTTTCATATCCAAGAGGCAATGTAACTTGTTCAATATCACACAGCTAGTGGGTGCTAACCTAGACTTGAGTTTAAGGCTGTTTGACTAGAGTATGGGTGTTTTGTTTATTTGTTTCCATTTTACCAGCAGCAAAAGCTGTTTAGTGAATACACAGCTTGACTGCACTTCTGTATTAGTCTGCTTTCACGCTGCTGATAAAGACATACCTGAAACTCAGCAATTTACAAATAAAGAGGTTAATGTAACGGACTTACAGTTCCATGCAGCTGGGGAGGCCTCACAATCATGGCAGAAGGCAAGGAGGAGCAAGTCACATCTTACATAGATGGCAGCAGGCAAAGAAGGAAGAGAACTTGTGCAGGGAAACTCCCCTTTTTAAAACCATCCAATCTCATGAGACTTATTTACTATCATGAGAACAGCATGGAGAAACCTGCCCCCGTGATTCAATTACCTCCCACTGTGGTCTCTCCCACAACACATGGGAATTCAGAATGAGATTGGGTGGGGACACAGGGAAACCATATCAATTTCTTTGAAAATTAGTTATCTGTGACTGTCCAGTTAGCTTTTGCTGCATAAAATACCACTCCAAAACTAAGAAGCTTAAACATGAATGTTCTGTTCATCTCATAGTTTCGTGCATCAGTTGGTTCTCAAGACCTGAGCCAGTTCAACTGATGTTCACACCAGGCATTGTCATGTGCCTGGCTCAGCTGGCAGGTTGGGGCCTCTCAGTCCTCTGTTTCACCACCCAGCATCTATCAGTGTGGCTCAGGTCATTCCCATGGTGGTCTGAGAGATCTGAGTGAAGAGGGAGAGGGGAATCCTCTATGAGTCAGCCATGCAGAGATGCCTGTGTCATAGACACTATCATCCCACAGGTCATGACAAGCCACACAGCCAAACTCAGTGTCAGCGTGGGGAAAGTCAGCCAAGAGCATGGATGCTAGGGAGAAATTACCATGGCCATTTTTTTCATGCAATCTAGCACACTGCTTTTGGCCAACTGTGTTCGTTTATTCATTTACTCAGCCAACTTTAGGAAGTGCCTCTGTGGCCACACTTATTCCGGACAGAAGCAGACTTTGGTCTATAGTTTCCAACCTAGCAGGAAAGACAAGCGCATGAAAATACGGGTCATGAATCATTGAGTATCATGTGAAGGGGGTGCCCTAGTCAGCTGGGGCTGCGAAAACAAACTACCTCAGACTCAGATGCTGTAAACAACAGAAATGTATTGTTCACAGTTCTGGAGGCTGAGAAGTCCAACATCTAGACAAAGGTAGATTCTGTGTCTACTATGGGCCTGCTTTCTGATCCATAGATGGCATCTTTTTACTGTGTCCTCACAGGGTGGAAGGGTTGAAAGGGTTGAGGCCCTTGGGCCTCATTTATAAGGATGCTAATCCCATTCACAAGGGCTCTATCCTTACAACCAAATCATCCCTCAAAGCTTCCACCTCCTAATACCACCACTTCGAGGATAGAATGTGAAGATGTGAATTTGTGGGGAGACATAGAGATTCAGTTCATAGCAAGGGGTAAATAAATTACTCAGGTAGTCTAGAGAGCCAAGAAGTTCCAGCAGGAGAAGCTCATGAAGGAGGTGACATTTATCTGGACCATGAAGAATGGGTAGATGTCTGAGAGAAGGAGTGATATCAGTAGGCTACCTTCCAGTTCCTTGGCTGAAAGCGGGCACCAAGTTCTTAACTTTCCCGTAGATTCAATGGCTTTACAAATTTGTACTGTCCTGTTCAATAACCCTGCAAGTTTCTAGAGCCCTCTTCTTTTAGAATTGTTAAGTTTCTTGTTTCACTTTCCAGCTACATTATCTTGGCACCTGGGATGTTTTCCAGGCATTAAGTTGGTGGAAATGGAGGAGGGAGGAGGAGTACAATCTTTTAAGAAAATTGTTGATCCCTGAGTTTCTAACTGTAACTCAGGTCCAGGAAGACCATTTCAAAAAAAAGGACACACCAGAGCAAGGTGAGCCAGAATAGTGTTGATTTCAAGGAGGAAGAGATAAAAATCAAGAGAAAGGGGATACTCAGGAGATACTGGAGTCAAGGAACAGCAAGAGTCAAAACTGACTCTGAGATTTCTCACTGGAAATAGGACACAGGGGGAGCCATTGACAAGGCAGGAGGGTGAGGCAATAAGCCTGGTTTGTGATGTGCTGAGTTTGATGTCTTTGTGTCACATACAGAGGAGCTATCTAGTCTGCTGTTGGACATTTACATCTGGACGGTGGGGGAAGGTTGGAGACTGGACCAAGAATCTTCAGCAAGGCAGATGGGTGGGGAAACCGTGGGTCCATGTGAGATAACCAAGAAAGGAAGGATTTACCAAAGAAAGAAGAGAGAAAATAAGGGATCTTCTAAGTGGCAGAAGAGAGAGAAAAGGGACAGGGGGAGGGAAGCACTAAATATAGTAGCTAATGGCATCATCATCACACACCTGTCTAAAACCAGCCATGATGGCACATCAAAAGCTTCAGGGTTGGAACATCATGAGTAGAGAAACTATGTTAACTGTGATTGAGTAAGATTCACTAAGTTTTTAAGAGTATGTTCTCTTCCGGCTTGAGTGGCAGCGTGGTGCAATGATTAAGAACACTGACTTTGAAATCAAAACTGAGAATTCAAATCTTAGCAGTTCTGCTGTGACCTCAGGCAAGTCTCTGAGACCTTCTTTATTTTCTTGGTAAAGTGGGGATGGCTCCTACCTTGAAGGGTTATCCTGAGGGTTACTGGTGTTAATGTAAGTTAATCCTGAGACCTGCATCTGACACAGAATAAGTGTTGTGAAAGTGTTAGATATTTATATTTATGGATATACACCCAGATGGAAAGAAAATGATTGGAACATTGTGCCACCTCATGCACAGTTTGGATAAAAATGGCCAGGATTGTTGACTATACAATTGATGTTCCAATCAAGAAGTTTGAACAGAAAGGGACTCGGGCATTCATGGCACGTGCTGGCTGAGTGAGGTGGAGGGTCACAGTAATATAGGGAGAGATCTATGTGGTGCAAATAAGGTGACATACATGGAGTGTGCAGGCTGGAGAACTGGCATCTCTCAGGTTGAAGTCACATGCCAAGTGCAGTTAGGTTTGTAGCATTTACTAAGCATTGGCTGAGGTGGCAAGAAATTAGTCACACGGACAATGGAGCCCCTGCAGTGCAAATAGCACATGACTTGATGCTAAACAAGAAAGAAACAGAGATAATGGATTTGAAGATACTCTGTGTTGACTGTGTTCATCTGCTTCTAGACACCCTGGAGGGCTGACTACCTCTGCCTTTTTCATGCGGGGAAACTCTGTGAACACTCCCCAGAATTCTGTAACAACTATGTTGCAGGGGGTGTATGGAAATGTAGTCCCTAATGAAAGCTGGAACTGACATGCAATATCAGTAAGTGCTGCTGAGCACTACTCTTTGAGACTTTATCACACACACACATGCGTCTTATAATGATCTCTCTCTCCCTTTTAATTTGTGCATCTGATTCTGCATTGCCAGTCGGATAGAGTCCCCCACTTAGTATGGCATTCGAGGCTTTCTATGATTCAGACCCACTCTCCTTTCAGTCCCCAACTCCTGTGATTTCCTCAGCTCTGTCCGCAGCTACATAGACGCCAACTCCTTTCTTGAGCATATCACAAATGCTTACACTTAGCTACCTTTAATAATTTGTTTATTTAATACATTTTGAGGAAGTCAATTAATTTCTTCATCTTTTCATTTAATTTTTGGTAAAACAGATACAGTAATACATATAATGCTAGGCTTTGTAAGGAAAGCACTTTAAATATAGATCTCTTATATCACCAAATGTACTGTAAGCACTTAATAAAAATAAGTAATATTTATTTTTATCATTATTTCTGTCATTAACAAAATTGTTGTTAATTGCAAGAGTTTGTGATTATTATGAAAGTTAGGAAAATATAAAGGAGAAAATTAACATGTCCCCAAATTCTATCTTTCTGAAATATTCTGATCATTTTCTCCATCACATATATAAAGAGATCTCTCTACAAATTTGTGAGTTCATGGTGCATATAAATTTTGTAGTTGATGTTATTGTTTTAGAAAGAGGGTCTCACTCTGTCACCCAGGCTGAAGTGCGGTGGTGCTGTCATAGCTCACTGTAATCTCAAACTCCTGGGCTCAAGTAATCCTCCTGCCTCAACTTCCCAAGTAGCTGGGACCACAGGTGTACACCACTATGGCTGTCTGAGTTTTTACTTTTTGTAGAGATGGCGTCTTGCTATGTTGCCTGACTGGTCTCAAACTCCTGGGCTCAAGGATCAACCCTCAAAGTGCTTGCTGGGACTACAGGAGTGAGTCACTGCATGTGGCCTAATTTTGCTCCCTGATTTTTTCACATAGGATTATATCACAAATATTTCTTTATGTTACTAAAAGTTTCTCAAAAATAATATTTTTAGCTATTTTTATTCCACTTAATAGATTTACTTATTTACATGATAAATCCCCAAAAGTTGACTGCATTGGCTCTTTTGAAAATTTTCTGCTATAAATAAAGCTGTGATGTGTACATTGTTCAAGAGAAAAAAGAAAAACTTCTTATGCTTTTATTATTCCCTTTGGATGAATCTTAGAAATTGAATTAGTGGATTAACATGTATGCACATTTAGAAGCTGTTTATACATCCTGGAAACTTCTTTTGTAAGACGTGACACTGATTTCATACAAACTCCCTACCCCGGCAGGGTTTAAAGATCCCTTCTCGCTCCCTCTTCTCCAGCCCTGCAACCTTGGGAGGACATATATTCATACTTGGAAATTATAACCAAGAGCCTTGCCTTTTATGGGAGCAGAGACTGGCCCTTCCAGGTGCATGGACAATGGCAATGACTGAAAATTCTTAAGTTGCAGCTTCCTACATCCCTGCCAGGGATCCTCTTTTCTCCAGGTGGGCCTGCCCGCAGCTCACATAACTGATGCTGGATTGTGATGGCCACGCGATGGTTAAGAGTGCAGGCTCTCAGCCAGATCGCTTGGATCAAATACAACAGCATCATTTCCTCACCCTGGGACCTCAGGGCATCTTATACAACCTGTGCACTTCAATTTCCTCATGTGTCTGATGGGGATGATCCTGGCATCTCCCCTATAGAGTTTGTGGTAAGGATTACGAAAGCAAATGAAGTGCCTCGTTTAAATATGGAATGATTAGAACAGCTGCATTTTCTTGAGTTCGGCTATTTTATTGCTCGGTTGATACTCCTGAAAACTGCCACAACAGAATGACACCCGTGTCACAATAGCTGCGGCAGTAGAAGAATGTCACAAGCCAAACAAATTCCACAACCAATGACTACAAAATTGCCTGCAGTCAGACAGGCTGTGCAGTCCTGGAAGGAGAGGCAGTTATGGAAGGTCTGTGGCAAGCTCCGTTCCACTGCTTTTTGTTCCATGAAGCAAGGCTCAGGTTCTAAAATTAAACCCTTCTCCAGTACCCCAAACTGCCATGTGCATTTGAGGGTTTTTCATCTGATCTCATTACCATGGTTACACCTTGAAGAGTAAAAAATATATGACTGCAGCTTTTGTGAAATCAGGCCCACTTTCCCATGATTCTGGCCCCCTGTTGCAAAGCAGCTGACGGCTGCTCCCCAGAGGAGCGTGCAGAGATGGCCTGAAAGGACTGCAGACTGGGGAAGGCCTGCCTGCGCCCACGATGCACATCAGCTTCCTAACTCACAGATCTAACTCTGATTGGCAATGAGCCCTCTGATATGACAATCAGCCACTGGCATGGTCTGACAGAGGAGTTATTTGGTAGCATGTGGATGGTGAGTCTGCGGCCATGCATGGCTGACGTATCTGTCAGTCAGACATAGAATGCAAGCCTTGCCCTAGGGTCCAACAAGGACACAGACACACAGAACAAATGCCTGAAGGTCATAGGAAAGACTGGGGCTTGGGAGGCTCTAAAGGAGCACTCCTCCTCCCCTTCCAACTCAGTCTCTGAATCACTAAGATACAGAAATAAGAATCAAGCAGATAGAAACCTTTTTATTGATAAGGTGGTTTGAAGAGTTTCACCTAAGTCTACTGAAAAGTGGGCTCCTGAATACATCACTGGACAGACTGATGCCATCAGTGTAACACTGGAGACCACAGGCCCCTTCCTGGCTCCGCGGAGACTCTTACCAAGAGGCTCCCGGAATCTATGCTCCCTGCAGCCAGGAAATCCCAGAGAAAGGGTGGAGTTGAGCAGACCTTGCTTTCTTCCAAACTAACCATCTTGCTCTTCCAGTGGAGTTTATTAAGAAGTCAACAGTTTAACTTTAGTCCAGGGGTGTGCAAACTTTTTCTGTAAGCGATCAGACACTAAATATTTTAAGTTTTGTGGGCCACATATCATGTGCTGCACAGTCTTTCTTCTTCCCCCAGCCCTTTAAAAATAGTTTCAAAACAACCATACACACACAAAAAGATTCTTAGCTCATGAGTCATGAGCCAGACCTTGGGCCATTCATTTCACTCACCTCTTCCTCCTCAAATTGGGGTCCCTGAACCCACAGCATCCGCATCACATGACAGGTGATTAGAAATTCAGAGTCCCAGGTTCCATTCCCAACCCATGGAAGCAGAATCTGCATTCAGCTTGATCCCAAGTAAACATGACTAATCTGGAAATTTTCACACGAGGATTTAGGAACCAGCATTTTTCTCTAATAGCAAAAACAAAAATAAGGCAACAAAAAATTCCATGGAACCTTGTAGGTACTGAATGAAGTTCCCCCTTGGCAAGTAATCCATATTTTTGTCTCAACATGTATTCCAAGTTGCCTGAAAATAGACTTTGTCTGCGTGACTGTCTCTCTCCCTCTCACCAGACACAGAACTCCTGAACGACATGGAGCCTGAACTTGCCTACCTCTGAGTTCTTAGTTTCTTGGACTTCTGAGAACAGGGGACAAAGCAGCACAGAGACTTTCTGTTTGCTTTACTGGGAAAGAAATCCCTCCATGTCACTTGCTATTAATCTTTTAAGGCCTTGGTTACCTTCTCTGTAAAATGAAGCTCTAAATCTCTTTCTTCCAGGAGGCTGGGAGGATCAGACTCTGTACATAAAGGGCTTCTCCCAGTGCCTGCCTGGTAACCAGTACTTAGCAAGCAACAGTCATTGCAAGGGCAATAGGTCTTGCGTGCACAAGGATCCCTGAGAAGGTCTGTGGCATTACACTGGGAAGAAGACTCTAACAAAAGAGGCTGCAGAGTCACTGGGGCAGGGAGAGTCCCCGCCCAATATACACTCCGTCCTGGCACAGGCAGCTGACGTCTGCAAAACAAGGATCTCAAGTTCTTCTCCACAGGCAGGAATTTCAGGGGTACAATTATTCAATTACCAGCATAGCTAAGTCACACAATGGTACCACAGCCATTCAATCATTACTCACATGACAAAAGTAGCAAGATGAAAAAACACCAAGACTGAGATGTTCAGCCCTGTGCCTGCTACTGCTTGACTTGTTGGGAATGAGCGCCATCTCCTGGACATAATTAGAAACACGTCGCATATTACCGGAGAATCATTTCCCTGATATCTGACCCAATGTTCGTTAAATGACTCAAATGACTCAATGACTTTCTCCGCGGGGGGGAGGGGGGAGACGGGGAAGAAGAAGAAAAACAAAAAGAAAAAGAAAAGAAACTGACCATCTAACTAAATATGTGTGATTTATCACTTAGTTACATGCATTATAACTTCAGTATATTACTCACTGCATATAAAATATAGCTATTCATTCAATCAATTCTTCAATAAATATGTAGTGAATTGATTGAGTTCCTGGTACGTGTCATGCATTGTGTAAGGGGGATTGAGGGTAATGAGGGCAGGTTGAGAAGATGATGTTTAAATATGACTTCAGGAGGTGAGAGAGGCACGTGGATATTTACAGTTCAGGCCCCTGGTCACAGGAAACAGCCAGTGCAAAGGCTCTGAGCAGGGTGTGCCCGCCGTGTTTGTGGAGCAGAGGAGACCTCTGTAGCTGCAGTGGAGTAAGCCGCCCCTGAGGAAAGAGAAGAAGTCAGAGAGGACACAGAGAGACAGATCACATCGGGCCTTAAGGACTTTGACTTTAACTGGGTGAAATAAAGTCATCAGAAGACTTTGAGAAAGGTATGACTTGACCCTACTGATATTTTAAATGTATCCTTCGTGCCTGTGAGAGAAGATGAGTACTGTGAGGCAGGGGGCAAGGGCAGAAGCAGAGCTCAATCAGGAGCTACTGCCTTTAACCAGGTGAGAAATGGGAGGGGCTGAGAGCAAGGGGACTGCTGTGCCGGTGCCGATGCTACACCCATTTCTTTTTCTTTTTCTTTTTTCTTTCTTTCTTTCTTTCTTTCTTTTTTTTTTTTTTTTTTTTTGCATAATGGGTGAGATAAAAAATATAATTAGAAGTTCTGATTTTTTTTTTTTTTTTTTTTTTTTGCACCCTAATGAATCATGAGAGCAGGCTGCACTGGAGATCAAACATCCAGGCATTGGGAAGTATTGCCTTCGATCAAATATTAAACACTTGCATATCAAATAGTGAGCGCCTGTGTCACTAACCTCTTGTACCTTATCATAGGGAAGGCTCCATTTTGGAAATTCCAGCTTTAGAATGGATCCCAAAGACCTGCACTTTACAAGCTGTGTAGGCAACTTGAGTACATACATGGAGAAAAAATGTTCAAAGTACAGGAGCACAAGGGAGGTTTCTCTAAGGTCATCCAATTCCCCTGTCCCCAGAGGGGATCAGCTGCAGAGAGCAGAAAAGGGCCAGCAGAGCTGCAGGCACACTTTTGCATCTATGGCAGGGCTCACTCTTCCTGCAACACCTGTGATACTGGCAGGTATATGAAGGCAGGTGGGGGAAGCCTATTCTTGACAACTTGTAACACTGATGTAATAATACTATTAATGATCTCACATCCTGTATCTGCATAAGTGATCCCCAAACCTGGCTGTCCATCAGAATCCCCTATGGATTCTGGTGGATTTGTGCTATTTAAAATACAGACTTCCTGACCCATCACTGACAACTTTGCAGCAGCGTCTCCATCAGGCATAGCAAATACTCTGCGCTTACTAATTAAACCAAGACTCAAGGTGATTTTGATTCAAGTAGTGCATTTAGAGGCCACGTGGTTGCCTATTGGTTTTTCTTTTCTTCTTTATTCTTCTTTATTTCCTTCTTGTCTTCCTTCCTTCCTCACTTCCTTCCTTCCTTCTTCCCATTTATCTTTTCCATCAGCAAACGCTTCCTACGCATCTGCTCTGGGCCAGGTCCTGTGCTAGGTTCTGGGAGCACAGAGCTGAAGCTGACTTCCTTCCCTGCCATCTAGGAATGCACTGTCTCCTGTAACTGGTCTTGGAGATGGGGATCAGGCAGTACCACTGTCATGGGGAGAAGAGGTGCCAGGGAGAGGAAACATGAAGCAAACAGTGCAATTACTGGTTTCAAAAAACAAAATATAGAAAACTAAGCTTGACGGTTTTTCATAATTAAAAAGAAAAAAGAGCCACCTAGAATTATAGGGTCATGCTTTTTAAAAGGATGAGAAACACTGGACTATGTAACCTATGTTCCCTGTGATTGAAACATTCCTTCACTCACTGCAATATATGAAAACATGTCCTATATTAAAGGCCCAGGTCAAATATGACCTGTGGCTTCATGAAACCTTCCCAGGTATCCCCATCTAGAAACAACCCCTCTCCTTCTGGAGCCCCACACCTCTCTCTCATCCAGTTGTGACAGCAATGCTGGGTATGCCTGTGCCTCCCGTGTCACCCCCAGGGAGACTCCCTGGAGGAGGAGTCACTTTGTTCCCAACGCTGTACATCCACAACACCTAGCATGCTTGATATACAGCAGGCAGAGCAATGGCGATATGAGCTCCACCTGTTTTCTGAGCTCCACCAACTGCTTATTCAACCAGAAATAAGAATCTGGTTAAATCCAAACACCACCACCAACTTTAGAGTTGGGCTTCTTTACAGCCTTTGCCCAGGACACCTTTGGATCCCAAACTCAATCATCCCTCAGTAGAGACTGTAAGTAAAGATTGAAACAGTGACCCTGAACCACAACTAGAATGAAAATTCTTACTGGAAGCCACCTCTGTGTTCCCCAGACATTTTCTCCTTCCAGAATGTAACTCCTTAGGAGTCGGTGCTATCATTCCTTTCACCCCTTCTGACTGATACACGGTGAACACCTTCAAGGGCAGGGCTGGTCCCTGAGCAGCCTCTTCCCCAGAGCTTGACTCAGTGACTTCACAGAGTAGGTCTTCCATATGCAGACCATCCTCATTATTCACAGATTGCATATTTGCAAATTGGTCTACTTGCACAAATTTACTTGTAACCCCCAAAATCCACCCTTGCAGTGATGTTGTGGTCACTCGTGGACTAGAAGAGAGTTGTAAAAAAAATGTACACCATTCAATGCGCCTGTTCCCAGCTGAGGTTGAACAAGGCACCCTCCCCTTCTTACTTCAGCTTTCAAACTATAAACAAGTGTCTTTTGTGTGTGTAGTCTATTTAGTGCCATTTTTTTTTTTTTTTTGTATTTCTGTGCTTTTTGTTGATAATTTTGCTGTTTAAAATGGCCTCCAAGCATGGTGCTAAAGTGCCGTTTAGTGTTCCTCAGCGCAAGGAGACTGTGATATACCTTTTGGAGAGAATACATGTTAGCTAAGCTTCGTGCAGGCACGAGTTACAGTGCTGTTGGCTGAGTTCCACGTGAATGAATCAACAACAAGATACATCCAGAAAAAGGAAGAGGGAATTTGCAGATCCACATGCGAGGCTGCTCCAGAAGCTGTTGAAGTAGCATGTAGTCCATGGTGCATGATGAAGATGGAAAAGATGGGGAAGTGGCTAAATGGATGGATTCATGAGATGACAACTAATGTAAAGATAATTTAAAAAGGGACAGCATTGTTGTGAGGCTGAAAGCCAAACAAATTTACGGTCAGATAACCCACGGTCAGGAAAATGTTACCCTCTTCTTGGCTGGTGCTGGCTGGCTCACATCATTCAGAAGGCAATGCAGTGTGAAAAATGTTAAGCTTGCAGAGGAGATTCATTTCTGCAGATCAGGAGACTATGGAAGAATTTTGAAAACACCTGCTAAGTATTATACAGGAAAAGGGCTATGTGGAAGAGCACATTTTCAGCACTGATGAGACTGGCTTGTTTCACAAGAATAATGTTGACAAATAAACCTATATAAAGCAAATTTCCCCTTGAAGCAATAATTCAGTACCCGCTAATGCAATATTCACAGCATCTTTATAGAATATGACTATCAAGAATAATGAAAATGAATTATATATTTCTGAGTGCAAACGTGAATAAGTCCATCCATTTCCGGATGCTGTAGTAGATTGATTGGGAAATAGACCCAATTATCCCCCCTTTCTTTACTTTGTGACTTTACAGTTTCTTCTTCTAAGAGGTAGAGTCTATTTCCCCACTCCTTGAATCTGTGCTGGTCTTTCTGTTACTTTGGGGACAGAATGTTGGAAAAGTGATGTGGTGCCATTTCTGAGGCCAAGCTTCACGAAGCCTTGCAGTGCTCTCTCTCTCTCTCTCTCTCTCTCTCTCTCTCTCTCTCTCTCTCTCTCTCCCCCTTTCTCAGCCCTGAAATCTTCATTAAAAGCATGCCCATGGAACAGAGGCATCCTCAATCAGCCAATGGCCTGCCAACCACTGGACAAGTGAGCAAGCCTTGGTTCAAACCAGAACTTGCCAGACTCACCAAGATCAGCAGAACAAAACCACTCTGTTGACCTATAGACTCATGAGCAGTAGTAAATGGGTCTTCTTTTAAGACATTACCTTTAGGGCGGTTTATTACACGGTATTAATGTGGCAATAGATAACTGACATAGATGCTGAGAAACTATCTCGAATTTCTTTGATATTTTGTCTCAGATGTAACCTACAATCACATTTTAGGGAGACTAGAGGAGGAGGCAAGATTAGCTTCGATTCTCAAGTATTTTATGATCCTAAGTTTTTGTGTGTGTTGGATCTGGTTTTCTCTGTAACAGTTCCTATTGCTCAGGCCTTTGTTGCAGCTAGGATGACAGGGAACACACCTCATATCAGAAATAGGTCATGGTGGTGTCATCCTAGTGAATAAGAAATTAACTTATATGTTTGAGAAAAATATCTGTGCACATAGTCCCCTGATAGGCTTATAGTTTAGATAAGTAACACACATGCTTCTTCAATAGTGAGCACCTGTTCAACAATCTTATATGTGTGACCTCAGGGTATTTTTGTCTCTGACAACGGTAAGCTAAAGGGGTTCAATATTGTGGTATGAATTTATGTGCCATGAATTTAACTGAGTAATTATTCATGCTTGTTTTTTTTTTTTTTTCTGTGGGAAGCCCTGCAAATGCCCCAGCTTTATGATGTAATTTTAGTGAAATTAGACTTGAACATCTCAAAGTTGTGTAATTAATTATATTCAGCTTCAATAAAGATCACTAATTGATTCAAGCCACCAGCAGGACACCTGGAAGTGTCAGTTACACATTATGAGTGGCCTCCTGGGGCCTTAGTGTGATAGCTAATTAGATTTCCACATTTTTAAAAAATTAAATTCTGTTTGGCTACGGTCAGAGAGTATACATTTAGTTCACAGTTGAACGTTTAATGCCCAGCTTTAAGTTAATGTTCATTAAAAGACTTAATATTATAAAACTTGAAATAATTAAGAGCTAAAATGTGTTAAGTGTATTTCTGAACCTTGGTAATAAGGAAAAACAATAATTGTGTGACCTTTTAATTTCATCTTATGGCATTTTATAACAAGGCTGCCTAGGGGTCATGCAACTATTTTAGGAACTATAACTTGGTTTGACTCATTCCCTGTTCATAACTGATTAAGGCCCAGACATCTTACCAACTCAGAGAGAATTGATAACATCAGGCTTTGCTATGTGGTTCTGATGTCGTCGACATTTAGAGGCAGATGGGCACCAGAGGGTTAGAAAGAAAACATCATAGAGAATGTGGGGCTTTGTAATGGGGACAAAATTGTGAAAGTCAAAATGAAGAAGGAAGAGCTCCCAAGAGGAGTCACAACATGAGAAATGGCATGGAGGCAGGATGTGAGATATGCACATCAAATCTCCAAATATCTTTTTCCTCTTTGATTTCAAGTTCATACTAGGAACTCTAATCCGTGCAGAATAAATGCTCTCACTGAAAATTGCAGAGAAGAGAAGATGTCCACCTGGGAGGAGTAGCACAAGCAAAGATCCCCATATACAATTATTTGCCCCAGTCATGGATGGAAGGAGAGACCTGGAACAGAGGATCACAATGTTATGTCAGCACCTTGGTTTCTCATTTGAGAAAATGGGATTGTTTTTTCTTACTTCTGTATTATTTCACAACTATGGAAGGATTGACTAGGCTTATTAAAGAAATTAGCAAAGTAGAAATAATTTACCTAAAATGAAAAGTAACAAAAGTATATTCATTATCTCTTGCTGTATAACAAATCGCCTCAAAACTTAGAGTCTTAAACACACACATTTATGCTCTCGTGGATTCTGCGGGTCAGGAATCCCAGCATGACAGAACTGGGTCCTCTGCTTCAGGGGTGTCTGAAGATTGCAATTAAATTGTCAGGTGGGGCTCTGGTCTCATTTGAAAGTTCAACTGTGGAGGATCCCATCTATGCTCACTTATGTGATGGTTGGCAGGACTCAGTTCCCTGTGGCTTTGGGCTGAAGATCTTAGTTCCTTGCTGGCTGTTGGCTGAAGCTTGCCTTCAGTTCTTTGGCAGGTGGAATGCTCCAATATGGTGGCTTGTTTCACCAAGAATCCAAGATAAGAAGGCAAGAGAGAGTGCAGCAAGATACAGAGTCCTAGAAAGACAAAGTCAAGGGGATTTGTAACATAATCATGGAATTTGCATTCCATTACATTTGCCTTCTTCTGCTCCTTAGAAGTAAATTGCTAGGTTCAGCTTACACTCAAGGGAAAGGAGTTGCATGAAGGGTAATGAGTATATGTAACCTTCACAAGTACCAACAGGCATGAGTACAATGAGTATCTTTGGGGGCTGAGGATGTGCCAAACACAAAAACGGCTCTGATAAGATGAATCTCCGCACACTCTGCTGATAAAATTATAAGTGTATACAACTCTTTTGGAAAGCTACTTGGCAATATGTGCCCATATAGCAAATGTGAGTACTTTATCATCCAAATATTCTAATACCAGGATTATCTTAAAGAAACAGTCAGACATGCACAGTAAAAATCTAAGGACAGAGATCTTCATTAGGGCCTGATTTGGAGAAATTAAGCAAAGGAAACCACATAGCCGACTTAGAAACCACATAGCCGACTTCTGCTAAGGTACTAAGTAAGTAAAACAATGTATTAATTTGGGGATGTTAAATAGTAATTGAAAATGAACTTTATTCACTTAATGATATATCTTAGAGGAGATACATCTGTTATATCTTAAATGTTAAATATATATAAATGTTAATCTGGCTGTTGTTAACAGTGTTGGGTTAAGTAATTACATAATATGTATACAGCCCAACTGTTAATTTTCACCTAAAAATTTCATTACTTAAGTGTTGGGTTAAGTCATTGTGTAATATCTATACATTCCAACTATTGATTTGACTGTATAGATATTACATAATGACTTAACCCAACACTTAAATAATAAAATGTTTTTCTCATTCCCAGTCTTCAGCTTTTACAAACATACTTGTAAGGAAGTTTTCTGTGGAGTATAAATCTGTAATTGGGGAAGACATTGGGGCAAAGTTATGTATTTTGAGTAGTATAACTACATCAATTGTATGATAATATCACACACATTCACATAGAGTAGGGGGACGACATGCATCTAATGTGTGATGGCAAGTTGAGACCGTGTTTCCTTCCCAGCTCTCCCAGATTCCTGAAGGAAGACTGAAGGAAAAACAAGGATCCCCTTATGCAATACTTTGCCCCAGCTGTAGATGGAAGGAAGGATCTGGGACAGGGGATCACAATGTCATGTTAACAACTTCGTTTCTTATTCAAGAAAATGAAAACATATTTTACTTCTATATTATTTCATGACTACAAAAGGACCTACTAGGTTTATTAACAAAACATACAAAGGAGAGATAATTTACCTAAAATGAAAAGTTAAAAAGCATATTTACTATCCTTTTTTGAAGGGAGGCTGTGCTGGAGGACGCAAACGGAACTGAGCGGACAAGAGTCACCCATGGAACATGGGTGTTTCTGCACACACAAAGGGAAGGGGGCGTCTTGTTGGTGCCGAGATTTTTTTGCGAGACACGACATCTGCTGACACTCAGGGGTGCCATTAAGTGTTAAGAAAAAGGCTCACAGGAGAAAGATGTAGCTCACAGGAGAAAGATCTAGGCAGGAATGGGCAACAATGAATCATCAAGATCCCAGTGGTGCCCAAGCAGTGTGGGAGATGGTTGCTTTAGGGTTCTGAAGCCTGCATAGAAGGCAGAAAGAGTAGGCAGGGGTGGAGGGCCACTCTGCGAAGACAGGGGAATGCTGACACTGTGTAACCAGGTGGGAAGCATATTGACAATTCACACCAGTCTCTCCAGGGAATCCTAGATGCCAAGGGAGCTACACAAGCCAGCCCTGAAACAAGTGAGCCTGCATGCCAACCCCCAACTCCATCCCCACCCCAATTCCACATCTCCCCACCAGCTGCCTTGGCTGCTCTAACAAACAGGAGAAGACTGCAAATGCCCCTTGCCTCCTCCTTTAGACTGCTGACCAAAGCAAAAGCACAGGGAGGGCCAGGAGAGGGATACCGAGAGTAGGCCTGTCCCTCTGCACTCACATGCACTCGTGTTTGCAATCAATATTTCTGGAAGAATAAAAAAGAAACTGGCATTACTGAATGGGCAGGACTCACTAAAATAGGTGGGTGGAGAGTTATTTTTTTCTCTCCATTGTTACAAAAGCTTTTCTGGTCACACTCACAGAAAGAAGTGTCCTCAGATCACTTATGTACGTGAAAGCAATCTCATTTTGATTATTAAAAAGGTCACCCAAAGTATTAATGAAAACCTCAAATTCTTAACCAAGTTCGATATGTCCTTGTGTCTCTGTGCAGGCCTCACCCAGACTTAGAAGCCTTGATTGAGTGAGTAAGGGCGATGATAGGCGTACGCACACACGCGTGAGCACGCGCACACACACACACACACACATACTTATATACATAGACATCTATGTGCATGTGTATATGTATGTATGCATGAAGGACCACAGCAGATGTATGTGGAGATACACAGATACAGATGTAGATGCATGTATGTTGATTTTGTTTTGTTTTATTTACTTTTCCAGACTTCCGCCTCTCACAGGCTGCTATTTCAGGCCCCACTAGGGTTGGAAGCCGTGGAGAGGAACGAGGAGGCAGGAAAGGTCTTACCAGGCTGTGGACCTGGCATTGAGCCCTCTAGCCTTGGCAAACATCTCTCCCTCTTTCGTGGATGTTTTGTGGGTTTCTCAGGGAGTCTTTTACTGAGGACCTCTACCCATATCTCTCTTGACATGAGAGAGGCCTCTGTTCCCTAGACATTGCACAACCCGACACTGTGCTGGATCCCACTGAGGCAGAATAGGGTGTGGAGGCTAGCAACCTAAGGGCACGCTGACTTCCTATGACTAAATCAAAAGGAAAACCCCAACTTTCCATACCTAAGTAACAAAAGAACTGGAGGCTGTTCCCTTTGCATCCCCCACTCCCATTTTCTGCTTGGAAAAGGGGGTTGCTTTCTGTAACAAATCAGACATTTGCATTGGAGGGTAACTTTGTAACTTCAGCCTCTGATTAGTTACTTTCCACAACCAACTATTTCTACAACTGATCGCTTGCAGAAAGCAATCCATCAGACTGATTGTGGGCCACTACTTCATTTACATAGGTTGTATACCGAGTAACCAATGGGAGACCTGTATAGCACATTTAAACTCCCAGAATTCTGTAAAGGTGCTCTTGAGCCCCTATGCTTGGGCCAGCTCCTACCCTGTGAAGTGTGCTTTCGTTTTCAATAAAGCTCTGCTTTTGTTGCTTCATTCATCCCTTGCTTTGTTTGTGTGTATTGTCCAACTCCTTGTTCAAAATGCCAAGAATGTGGACACCTTCCACTGGTAACCCCGCCACCCCTCCCTCCTCCACCAGACAGTCTCCCTGCACAAAACTCTTCCAAGGGGCTCCAGCTTCTCCATCCCATGGGTCCACTGGTCCTTGGAAAGGGCTCTCATCTGTGCCCCAGCAGGTGGGAGAGCAGTTTGCTCCCTGGACAGCCCTGGCTTTCTCGCTCTTCCTGTTTCAGGCACAGACTGCAACCTTTGCTCTTACATTTCTCAGGCATGTTTCAGACCATAGGCCCCCTCTGTCCTTCAAACTTCAGGGAATCCAAATGAAGCTCTTCGAGTAGCCCTGAAGCCAAAGCCTCTCACTTAAGGTGAGAGACAATCACTTCTTTGCTCTTGTTGGGACAAGCAGGGAGGTTGATATTCACAACATTCTGACAGTTCTCTTCAACTCCCAGCTTGCCCAGCTCAGCTCTTCCAGGCTGGACGCTGGTGTTAGTCCATCTGGGCGGAATCAGTTTCACAATCTATTTGCATGGCCTGCACAGGAGAGTTCGCAGCTGGCTTTAGGCGGGAGGCACTCTGCTACGATGGAACTGCTCTCGGCTTAGGGCCTGTGCTAAAATGGACAAAACCCTATTTCAGCATACTATTCCCCATTCATACCTTATTCACAATAACTTTCAAGGAGGACTGGGGGTCTAGACGGAGAGTGAAATATATTTTATACTGTATTATGTGCTATTAGATTTTTTTTAAATCCATGGACTACTTATCTCTCAATAAAACAAAGAAAAATTAGTTTCACAAGGAATAAACTTCATTTAACAAGGGAAAATGCTCTGGATACAACTGTACTTTTTAAACTTTATTTTAAAACAGAAAATTTTTGAAAAGCTAAATGTAAAAAAAAATTAATATATGTACAACTATATTTGCTAGGTAAAAACAAATACATGAAATACTAGAAAGAAACAATCTGTGATGTTCAGGTTATGATTTTTTAACCCACTATTTTGTGGAGATAGGTTTCATACTGTAGATAGTTTATTTTCTCATGTTTTTACTTGTAGAAATTTCTGAATTTTATTTAGTATAATTTTATTTTCTTATAACTAGAAAATTCAGGTTACAAAATATCCATGGCCTGAAATAGATCCCAGTCTACTATTATAACTCAAGGGACAAATCGGAATCTTTAGGGCAGAGTCAGTCACCCAAGATCAACTTCATTCTGAAGTGATTATGTGTGACAAGATGGTGCCCTCTCTCACTGGGCCTGGAGGCAGATGTCTGCTCCTCTCTGCCCTGCCAGAGCTTTGGTGAATCTATCTATCTCATCTAGCTTTGGGGCATCTATCTACATCCCCTTGGGTCCTGCATGGCTGCCCTAGGCACAAATCATGAACAAAGTAACATCTCATTCAGGGCTGACCCCTTCAGTCCGGGAACTCGGTCACACGATGAAAAGCAAGGCTTCGGTAAAATTCCATTTAAACTGTGCTTGCCAAACCATTGAGTAGGAAAAATTATACCAAACCTGTTCCAGGAAGGAAATTTGTTTATTGTTACATATATTTGCATGTATTGATGGGGCATATATGATATTTTGTTACATGCATAGAATGTGTGATGATTAAGTTGGGGTATCATATTGAGTATTTATCATTTTTATGTGTTGGGAACTTTTCAAGTCCTCTCTTCTAGCTACTTTGAAATATACAATATCAGTTAACTATCATCACCCTACTCTGCTATCTGTCATTCGAACTCATTCCTTCTAACTACGTTTGTACCCATTAACCAGCCTTTCTCCATCTCCCTCCCCAACCCACATTTCCTTCCCAGTCTCTGGTACCTATTATTCTATTCTTTACCTCTGTGAGGCCCAATTTTTAAGTTCCCATATCTGAGTGAGAACAGGTGATATTTGTCTTTCTGTGCCTGGCTTCTTTTACTTAACATAATAACCTACAGTTCTATCCATGTTGCTGCAAATGACATTTCATTCTTCCTTATGGCCAGAAAATATTCCTCTGTGTATACATATATATACACACACACACAGTGAAGATGTGATTTTATATATATATATATATATATATATATACACACACACGCATACATACATATATATATTGCATTTTTCTTTATTTACCATCTGTCGATGGACATGCAGATTGATTCCATATCTGCTATTGTGAACAGTGCTACAGTAAATATGGGAGTGCAGGTATTCCTTTGGTATGCTGATTTACTTTCTGGGAAGGAATGTTTTTATATAAAGTTTTTTGTAACTTTCTTCTTGGAAGAAATTAGAATATCTCATAAAATTGTTGAGTAATTTTCTAATAAACTTTTGTAGGACTAACAATTTTCTACTCTTGCAGCAAGTTTATTGAGATAAAAATGTAAAGCTCATAACTGATGTGTTTAGAAACTATTTTTAACAAGCTTTAACCTTTCTGTAAGGGTCCCTCTGAATCGTGTCTATGAAATGTGGTTTTAATTCAGAGGGGAATGGGTGTACCCATTTGCTATACCAAGAGAACCAAACTCCACTTTAGTCGAGAAACACAATCAGTAATTTAGTAACTGAGGAATAAAAACCACAGAGAGAGAAGAGAGGAAAATAAGAAGAAATGTTAGGAAAGGGAAAGGGAAGGAGCAAATTATTAAAGCTCCCAGGAAGCCCTTGGACCCTCTTGTTTGCAAAGGTTCATAAGCCTTACTGAGGGCACAGGATGGTGGGAATGCAGTGAGGAAGGAGACGTGAGAAATCAGAGAAGAGTCCAGAGTCACATCTCATAGGGCTCTAGCAACCTGGAAGGACCTGGGCTTTTACTCAGCTCCTGGGTGGATAAGAAACTGCAGAGGGGCAAGTGCAGAAACAGGGAGACCATCTAAGGAGACTGAGGCTCAGGGAAGCAATCCCGCTGAGGGGGGACAGTGGCTGGACTACGGCATTGGAGGCAGGGAGATGGGGCAGCCTTGTACTGGATTTTGAAGGGAAAGACACTAGCCCAAATAATGAAAAATCAGAAGCAACATGAGCAAGTACAGCTGAAGGCAGACACTTTGCTTTTGGAATTTCAAGGTCACTTTGTTGTGACAGCAGTCAACTCTTCCAGCAAACTAGATTGTGCTTTATCATAACAACCTTTTAAAACACTGTGCTGCTTCTTTGCTTTGCTTAGCTTTACATGTGTGCTCTGTTTTTACATAAAACCAAATGTGGAACTCTATTTCAATAATTCTTTTGTCTCTAGTCCTGGTATAATGTTTTTTTTCTTTCCTAGTAAGGTTTCAAAACACATTTTTGTTTGTTTGTTTGTTTGTCATTCTGAGACGAATTCTCGCTCTGTCACCCAGGCTGGAGTGCAGTTGTGCACTCTGGGCTCATAGCAATTTCCGCCTCCTGGTTTCAAGGGATTCTCCTGCCTCAGCCTCCAGAGTAGCTGAGATTACAGGTGCGCACCACCATGCCTCGCTAATTTTTGTATTTTTAGTAGAGACGGAGTTTCACTATGTTGGCTAGGCTGGTCTCTAACTCCTGACCTCATGATTCGCCCACCTCGGCCTCCGAAGTCCTGAGATTACAGGCATGAGCCACAAAGCCCGGCCTTCTAATTATTTTTAGAGCAATAATAGCAATAGTAACAATAACTGCTTACAAAATTGTGGGCCAAGTGCTCTTGTAAGCAGTGCCAGTCACCAGGAGGCAGGTACCACTGTCACTCTCATCTTACAAAGAGGAATTGGGCGGAGAGAGTTGAAGAACTCATATAGGTCCCAGATCTATGAATGGAAGTCTAGGGATTAAAGCCAATCCTCGAAGCTCCAGGTCTTGTGCTCTTGACCACCAGGCCCTGCTACTTCCCAGCACAAGCCTGCCTATGTTTGTATCCTTGCAATTTTGAAAAAGGGCAAATTATAAATTCAAAAAGTATAAGCAAGCTCTAATTTAAACACGGTAAGGGAAAGCTTGACAGACACAACTACAATGTGAATTTCAGTCTTCAATCTGTTTCTGAAAATATTTGTTTTTCAAATGCCACTCTCATTTTATCGCTGTTTATCCTCATCACATTCAAAATTTAAAGGCTAGTGTGCCCAGGTCCTTTTCTGATCTGAGAGTGGCCACCAGAATCTGCTTGGACACCATTAACAGCTTCTGTGGGCTTAGCCCTTTGGAAGGTAATGGGGATTAACAAATGGAGGTAACACCTCCATTTTGGGGTCAGTGCCTAAGAAAGACATTGTAGTTCCATATTTATGCTGTTATCACCTAGAGCTTAAAACTCACACCTTTGCACCCAGGAGCCTAGTCCCCTAACAGAAAGCTGGGCCTCATATGGAAGAGGCAGATGGCTGATGGCGGGATTTCAGACACCTGCGTGATCGTTTAGGGCAATACATTGGCTCTAAGGCCAGCTGTTACCCATGCGTGGTGCTATGGGGTTAAAATCAAATCAAAACAAACAAAACTAGAAAGAATAACCTTGGATGTTGAGTCAAACAGACCTATACTTGAATCCTGGATTTAACACTTAATACCTGGGTCACTTTGCAAACTACTCTTTCTGAGCATGCCTATAAAATGAAGATAAGAACAAGCCCTGCCGCTTATGCTTGTTGGCAGGTGTGCTTGAAGGTCTGTCGTCAGCTCAGTTCCACCGACTCTTTCTTCCAAGGCCAGAAACTGTATCCTGGAATAATCTTCCCTGTGTAGTCCCATACCCCATTCAATGAGCAATGCACACCACAGCCAGAGGCCCTGACAGACTCTGGGACCAACCTTATTAATGGCAGGCCTGAGAAAACACCCAGGAATTATATATATTATTTATAGAGTAATCACATAGTGCCTGCCATTGTGATGAGATTTTTTTTACATATATTATTTAATTATGATAACTCTCTGATGCAGCAGATACTGTTAGCCCCATTTTTCACATAAAGAAAGTGAAGCGTAGACACACTGAATGAGTAAGTTGTCCAAAGCCACACTGCTACTAAGTGGTAGAGTGAGTCTTTGCATCTAGACAGTCTGTTCTGGATCTTGACTTTGTACTGCTGTGTCTCTGAATATTGGATTTACTTTCTGGTAAAGTAAAAAGACACATCAACGGTTGATTCAAAAGCAAGGTGGTAGGCCCAGTGATGGAGACATGAAGATGTTAACGCAAGGACTCGGAGGAAGGACACCTTTCTTAACTTGGTGGGTGAGAAAAGACTTTCTGCAGGAGCCAAGGGATTACATCAGAAGTTCCTAAGCATTAGCCCACATGCGAACCACTTGAGGTATACATAAGATCATGCCACTGTTTGCCTATGCCTTCTGATAACCTCCCATTGCAAGCAGCACACAAACTCAACTCATCCTTCCAGATCCGGCCTTCCCTGCCTTCTCTGATCCCATCATCTTCCACTCCTCTTGTCCACTAGCCGGCTATCTCTCTGGCCTTCTCTGTGCCTTGGACCTGCCAACTTCATTCCATTCTCGGGTCCTTTGCACTTACTGTTCCTCCTGTTTGGAGTGCTCTGCCCTCATAATCACCACCTTCTCCCTGTGCTCCACAGCTAAACCCTCTTCAGAGCACCCTCCTGTTCCCTCTAGTTGACATAGCTCCACTCCAAGCCACTCTTTATCACAGTGCCCGATTTATCACCTTCAAAGCGCTCGTTAGTACCTGAAATAATCCATCCCTCATTTCTGCATCTATCTGTCTGTCTGTGTGTTTGTCTGTCACTTTTCTCTCCCCACTAGACTGTAAGCTGCTGAGGGCAAGACTGTGTCTGTGCACGCCATATCCCAGAGTCAAGTTCGGTCCCTCTGTCAGTATCAGGTAGATTGCCTGGGAGCTTCCAAAGGAGGATTTCCAGCTGCTCAGGGAAAACTTCCTGGAGGAAGGAAGACTGGTGTCGGGACCAAGCGACATAAATTTAGGAGAGAGAAAGAAGATTTAGATGGCAGTGGGGGGGTTGGCCCTCTTTTTCCTCTAAAGTAGCAATTCAAATTAAAAAATAAAATTAAATAAAGGACGGACATCACCGCTCTGAAGTGCTAGAATGGAAGAGTATCAGACAAGGAGCCCAGAAAACTGTGTTCTTGCCTCACCTCTTCAACTAATTTATTGCAAGACTTTGGGTAACCTCTGTCCCTTCTGGACTGCAGTTTGCCCATCTGAGAAATGAATGGCTGGGATTCTACTGGTCTCAAAACCACCCTTCGGCCCTCAGATTCCAGGATACATTTTCAGCATCCTTGCCCAATCACTGCCTCTAGCCAGGGACACACACACTCAGCTCTGTCACCGCGACAGCAGAAATTGTTTAATCTGAGCCTCCACCTGGTCACCTCCAGTATGCTCTAGGTTTCCTCGTCCTACAATGTGGTTATTAACTCCGAGTGACCACCAGGTGGCGCCGCTCCCCAAGGCACTGTGCTTCCTCCAGAAGGTCGTTTGAATGTCCTTGGCGCTTGATGACATAACCTAGAAGGATGGTTAGTAAATGTTGGGGCGCTGGCTCTCAGGGGATGAGAAGGCATTGCTACATAACCAGATGTAGAGAAAATTGAAACGTGGGAAAAGCTGAGAAGAGCAGCCTCCTCTCCGAGTTTATACAGCCAGACCTGAGGGGGTGGAAGTGGTGGGGGCTGCATTTCTCCGTGGGTGCTCATTCCTGCTCTGTAGTCCCCACGTCCCCACCCATACCCCTTGACCCCACTGTCACCTCGTGCAACCTCCTCCCACAGCTGTAAACTCCAGGCCATGAGGATTTTGCAATCTTCATTTTTGGAGAAAACACAAAGCAGTTGTTGCTCTGACCCAGGGGTTCTGGCCTGCGGGCCCTGCAGCTGTCTCCACAAGAGGCACACGCAGGCAAGGGCTGGCGAGAAGAATGAGGGGGGACCATCGCACTTGAGATTTGTTCTCGCTCTCTGACAAATTCAACAAACATCCACTTAACCCTTCATCTGTGCCAGGCGTCCTGTGCCTCAGGCAGAGCTGATGCCACCTGCAGGAATTCCCCGACCAGCAGGTAGACAGATAGGTCCATAAAAAGGGGTGACAGGGCTGTGCAGGTGACAGGACAGAGTCTAAGGAGGGTCCACCGAAGCTAGAGTGGCTCAGCCTAATTCCCGTAGAGACTCGGGCCGGTCAGGAAAGACTCACATAGCAACTGACACATGAGCCAAGCATTGCAGGGCACTAGGAGGATGAGGGCTCCATCCACTAGGAGGGCAGTGGGGAAAAGGCATGGCCATGAGAGAGTTGGGGTTTGGAGGGCTGAATGTGTATTGGGGTAGCTGGGACTTCAATTTTAAAAGAAGAGCTTGATACAACAGAGGCAGGGAGGAGCTGGGGAGGTAGGAAGCACACAGACCCAGTGTATGGAGTGGTGGTAGCTCTGCATTATCCCAGAGCAATGACACTTATCTGGTCATTATGGAGCTTTCAGCTGGAGAAAGAAGGAATCAGTTTAGGAGAGTGGCATGGCTGCACCCTGATGCAGAGATGGGTTGGGAGGCTGCGTGGGATCAGACTGGAGCCAGACTCACAGGTAGGAGCTTTGCCAGAAGTTGATGCAGCTTGACTTAGGGCCATGGCCACAGGACAGAAAGGAGGCAGCAAACGAGGATCACCACCTGGCAGCAATATCAACAGAGAAAAATAAGCCCCATTGGAGCTGACAATTATTTTTTTCGTAAATCCACAGGAGAGAAATCCTCAAGATGTAATTTATGTGTAAATCAGTTTGTATTTTCACTGGCTAACAGTGGAGGATATTTGAAGATCTTGTCTGCTTCTTTCTTTGTTCACTGATTTTTTTTCTGATGAAATTGTTTGAAAATCCCAATTTTAATATGACCCAGGATTGTCCCAACTTCAGCTGTTTGCATAGTGTCATTTCCTATTTCTCAGGAGTAGCTGGCTTCAACAAAGCATCCAAAACAAACAGATGAGATGAAGCCAGAATCAAAAGGCAGAAAAAAATGTGATTATGAAGCAGCGTGGGTCGTGGGACCAGTTTCCCTTCACAGTTGTTTTTACTTACTGTTTGTATCAATTCTCCAAGCAGTGTAGATCGCCCCCTCTCCCCACCCACACTCACTCTAACCAGAGACACAGCTCGGACTCAGGGAGACAAGCCAGCCGCTGGACATTTAAGAAGGGCTCCTTCCAAGTGCCGTTGCTCTGCATCTGCTGGATCCATCTGGGCCCTGAACTCTTTACAAGAGCATTGCACAGGCCACAGTGGTTCCTCCAACTAGCAGAGTCCTCCCAGGAGAGAAGGCAGTTCCTATCTGAAGAACAGGATTGCAATGCCCACCTCTCTCTCAGCTCCATCACATGTGGCCATGTCCACAGCTCAGGAAGGGACAAAGGGCTGAGTCTGGCCCTAAACACAGGGCTCTGTTCTTGGTAGGATGTAGGATCCCAGGGGTGTCTATGGACAAAATGCTACTGAGAAAAGTTCCCCAAAACTACGTGACAGGAACAGGAGATTATATTCTTTGAAAGGCCTGATTAAGGAGCTAGTTTGAACCCCAGTGAGGATCCCTGTGATGACCTGGAAGTGAAGACTATTGGCTGATAGTCCCAAAGATATTGCCAACCAGCGATGCAAATTACAACCAGTGACTTAAATTATCTGAGCTTCAGGACTTTTATTCTCACTCTCTACCACTATAAATGAAGGGGGTTAACAGGATGGTCCTGAAGTTCCTTCCAGTTATGGTAGGATTCTCTGATTCCATCAAGAGTATTTTTACCTGTAGGGTCAGTATGGTTGTTGGGATGAGGACAGAAGATACAAACTAGAAAACGATCAGTCCCTATCCTCAAGGCATCCACAGCCCAGGAGGGAAAATGTGCAGACAGAAGTGATGGCCTGCAGGCCCCACTTTGAAGGATGAGAGGGTTTCTGGCTGACTCCAGGCAAGACACAGCAGGCAGAGGAAACAGTGGGTGCAATGACGGGGACACAGGGAAGAGTCTAGTGTCTGAAAACTGTGGGATTCTTCACTCAGGGCATGAGGATGAAAGAAGAGGTGAGGTGGAAATCACACCTGAAATTTTAGGCAGTCAGGATCATGGAGGACCTTGACTGTCAGTCATAGTAACAAGTTTAGCACCAACATTCAGTCTTACTGGAAAGGAGCTCTGCCTCCATCTGCATATGGCTTCTCTCCTCTTCTTCGTAAGGATGCTTGGCATTGGATTTAGGGCCCACCATAATCCAGGATGATCTCATCTTGAGATCTTTAACATAATCACAATGGCAATGACCCTTTTTCTAAATAAAGTCTCATGTGCAGGTTCAGATGTACATCTTTTATGGGGAACACCATTTGCGATGGTTAATACCGAGTGTCAACTTGATTGGATTGAAGGACACAAAGTATTGGCCCTGGGTGTGTCTGTGAGGGTGTTGCCAAAGGATATTAACATTTGAGTTAGTGGGCTGGGAAAGGCAGACCCACCCTTAATCTGGGTGGGCACAATCTAATCAAATGCCAGCATGGCTACAATATAAGAAGGCAGAAATATAGGAAAAGAGAGACTGACCTAGCTTACCAGCCTACATCTTTCTCTTGTGCTGACTGTTTCCTGCCCTTGAACATCAGACTCAAAGTTCTTCAGTTTTGGAACTCCTGCTGGCTCTCCTTGCTCCTCAGCCTGCAGATGATGGCCTATTGTGGGACCCTGTGATCGTGTGAGTTAATACTTAATCAACTCATATATTAAGTTAATACTTAATCAACTCATATTGTGTGTGTGTCTGTATATATATATACACACATATACATATACATATACATATACATATATATATATATATATATATATATATATATATATATATATTCCATCAGATTAGTCCTATCCCTCTAGAGAACCCTAATACAGATTTTGTACCAGGGGTGGTTCTAGAGGAACAGAATATTAAGGGGAGTTCCTTCATTGGTTTGGGGGTTTCTGGATTTGACTGCTTAATATGATTAGACCCTAACATGCTAAGGACTCTACTTCTAATAGTATGGAGAACACTGATGGTCCTTGGCTTGAACTGTTTAGAGAGTTATGGAAAATAAATGCATTTGACACTCCTGATTCTCGTTCATGAGAGTCAAGGAGTTTAGTGACCCTGTACATAATACCTTTGACCATATGTGGAGAACCAGGAACAAAATGAAGCTGGTTGGTTGCTCCTAAGTTCAGTGGACAAAGTGATGAAAGATAATGGGGAACTCAGGGATTCTGTCTCCTGGCTTCAGAGGCAAACACTGAGCCTCAAATCTGCAAATATTGCTCTGAGTCAGAGTCTTATCTCCAATAGAGAAATAGCTGAAATTGTGGGAAAAAAGACACAAGCTCTAATCATGTGAGTGGCTGACCTGCAACAAAAGGTGCATGCACAGCCTCGCCAGGTGTAACTGTTGAAGTGAGGGCATTGATTGGAAAAGAATGGGACCCTGAAAGTTGGAATGGGGTTGTGTGGGAGGACCCTGATGAAGCTGGGGACACTGAGTTTGTAAACGCTGATGAACCTTTTTTGCCAGAAGGAACAGCTTCCCCATCCCCAGAAGTGGCAACATCCCCTCCCCTACCTATCAACCTTTCCACATTTGTCTAAGGAGATAAAGCCTGTACTGCCTGAAGCAACAGTGATAGCCTCTCCTGAGGCAATTGCCAGGTAAGATAATGTTGATTCTCCTCAGGAGCCACCCCCAACACCCCTGTTTGCTCCTAGACCTATAACTAGACTATAGTCCTGGTAGGCCCCTCGAGGTGAGGTTGAGAGTGTGACCCATAAGGAAGTGTGCTACACTTGAAAAGAACTGCTTGAGTTTTCTAATTTATATAAATAGAAATAGGGAGGACAGACATGGGAATAGATATTAAGAGTGTGGGATAATGGTGGAAGGAATATAGAGTTGGATCAGGCTGAATTTATTGATCTGGGCCCACTAAGAAGGGACTCTGCATTTAATGTTACATCTCAGGGAGTTAAAAAAGGTTCTGATAGTTTATTTGCTTTACTAACTGAAATATGGATTAAAAGACAGTGACTGTTAGTGAGATGGAAATCCCTGATCTCCCTTTGTTTAATATAGAGGAAGGGATCCAAAGGTTGAGGGAGATTGAGATGGTGGAGTGGATTAGTCACTTTAGACCTACTCATCCCCGCTTGGAGGGTCCAGAAGATATACCCTTGACAAATGCCTTGTGAAATATAATTTGTGAGGGTAGCACCTGCATCTTTGAAGAGCCCTGTAATTGTTCTGTATATGTCAGATCTAACAGTGGGAACCACAGTCACTCAACTACAAAATTTAAATAGAGTGAGAATAATTGGATCCTGAGATGGCAAGGGCCAGGTGGCAGTGCTCAACCATCAAAGGCAAGATGGGCATAACTACTGTAATGAACACCAGGGGCAAAGTGACAATCAGAATAGTCCAACTCGTGTAGAGCTCTGGCATTGGCTAATTAATCAGGGTGTTCCTAGAAGTGAAACTGATAAGATGCCTACTGCATTCCCATTTAGTTTATACTAGCAGAAAACTTCTAGGTCAAATGGACAAAGAATAATTTGAATTATAAAAACAGAGAATCATGGCCTCTCGATCAATTGCCAGACTTGAGCAAGTTTACAGGCCCAGAACCCTTTGACTGCAGGGGAGGCTGGGCCCCCTTAGGGAAGGACCCCACTACATTACTGACAATTTATGCAGCAAATCTTTCTCCCATCTTTCCCCAAGGAGACCTCCAGCCTTTTACCAGGGTAACTGTGCACTGGGGAAAGGGAAATAATCAGACATTTGGGGAACTACTGGACACTGGCTCTAAGCTGACATTGATTCCCGGGGACCCAAAATGCCATTGTGGTCCTCCGGTAAAAGTAGGGGCTTATGGAGGTCTGGTAATTAATGGAGTTTTAGCTCATATCTGACTTACAGTGGGTCCAGCAGGTCCCCAGACTCATCCTGTGGTCATTTCCCCAGTGCCAGCATGCATAATTGGCACAGACACACTTAGCAACTTGTGGAACCCCAACATTGGCTATTATGGTGGAAAAGGCCAAATGAAAGCCATTAGAGCACCCCTACCGAGAAAAATAGTAAATCAAAAACAGTATCTCATCTCTGGAAGGATTATGGATATTAGTACCACCATCAAGGGCTTGAAAGACACAGGGGTAGTGATTCCCACCACATCCCCATTCAACTCTCTCATTTGGCCTGTGAAGAAGACAGATGGATCTAGGACAATTACGGTGGATTATCGTAAGCTTAACCAAGTGGTGACTCCAATTGCAGCTGCTGTACCAGATGTGGATTCATTGCTTGAGCAAATTAACACACCTCCTGGTACCTGTTATGCAGTCATTGACTTGGAAAATGCCTTTTTCTCCATTTCTGTCCATAAGGCCCACCAGAAGCAATTTGCCTTCAGTTGGCAAAGCCAGAAATAGACCTTTACTGTCCTACTTCAGGGGTATATCAACTCACTGGCTTTGTGTCATAATATTATTCAGACAGAACTTGATCTCTTTTCGTTTCCAAGATATCAAACTGGTCCATTACACTGATGACATTATGCTGATTGGATCCAATGAGCAAGAAGTAGCAAACACACTGGACTTACTGGTGTATGCCAGAGGTTGTGAAATAAATCTGACTAAAAGTCAGGGACCTTCTACCTCAGTAAAACTTCTAGGGGTCCAGTGGTGTGGAGCCTGTCAATATTCCTTCTAAGATGAAGGATAAGTTACTGCATTTGGCCCCTCCTACAATCAAGAAAGAGGCACAACGCCTAGTTGGCCTATTTGGATTTTGGAGCCAACACATTCTTCATTTGGGTGTGTTACTCTGACCCATTTATCAAGTGACATGAAAGGCTGTCAGTTTTGAGTGAGATACGGAACAGGAGATGGCTCTGTAACAGGTCCAGGCTGCTGTGCAAGATGCTCTGCCACTTGGACCATAGGACCCAATAGATTCAATGGTGCTTGAGGTGTCAGTGGCAGATAAGGATGCTGTTTGGAGCTTTTGACAGGCCCTTATAGGTGAATCACAGCAGAGGCCTCCAGGATTTTGAAGCAAGGTCCTGCCATCTTCTGCAGATATCTACTCTCCTTTTGAGAGACAGCTCTTGGCCTGTTACTGGGCTTTGGTGGAAATTGAACATTGGACTATGGGTCATCAAGTCCCTATGTGATCTGAACTGCCTATTATGAACTGAGTGCTTTCTGACCCATTGAGCCATAAAGTGGGTCGTGCACAGTAGCATTCCATCATCAAATGGAAGTGACATATAGGTGATCAGGCTAGAGCAGGTCCTGAAGGCTCAAGTAAGTTACATGAGGAAGTGGCTCAAATGCCCATGGTCTCCACTCCTGCCACCCTGCCTTATCTCCCCCAGCCTGCACCTATGGCTTCATGGGGCATTCTCTATGATCAGTTGACAGAAGAAGAGAAGATTAGGGAGTGGTTCACAGATGGTTCTGCACGATATGGAGGCACCACCCAAAAGTGGACAGCTGCAACACTACAGCCCCTTTCTGGGACATCCCCGAAGGACAGTGGTAAAGGGAAATCTTCCCAGTGGGCAGAACTTCAAGTAGTGAACTTGGTTGTGCACTTTGTATGAAAGGAGAAATGGCTAGATGTGCCATTATATACTGATTCATGGGCTGTAGCCAATGGTTTGTCTGGATGGTCAGGGTCTTCAAAGAAGCATGACTGAAAAATTGGTGACAAAGAAATTTGGGAAACAGGTATGTGAATGGACCTCTGTGAGTGATCAAAAACTGAACATGTTTGTATCCCATGTGAGTGCTCACCAATGAGTGACCTCAGCAGAAGAAGATTTTTATAATCAAGTGGATAGGATGACCTGTTCTATGGACACCTCTCAGCCTCTTTCTCCAGCCACCCCTGTCATCACCCAATGGGCCCATGAACAAAGTGGCCATCGTGGCAGGGATGGAGGTTACGCATGGGCTCAATCACATCGACTTCCACTGATTAAGGCTCACCTGGTTACTGCCACTGCTGAGTGCCCAATTTGCCAGCAGCAGACACGAACACTGAGTCCTGGATATGGCACCAATCCTCGGGGTGATCAGCCAGCTACCTGGTGGCAGGTTGATTATATTGGACCTCTTCCATCATGGAAAGGGCAGAGGTTTGTCCTCACTGGAATAGACACTTACTCCAGATATGGGTTTACCTATCCTGCACCCAATGCTTCTGCCATGACTACCATCCATGGACTCACAGAATGCCTTATCCACCATCATGGTATTACGTACACCATTGCCTGTGACCAAGGTGCTCACTTCACAGCTAAAAAAGTGAGGAAGTGGGTTTATACTCATGGAATTCACTGGTCTTACCATGTTCCCCATCACCCTGAAGCAGCTGGATTGATAGAACAGTAGAATGGCCTTTTGAAGTCACAATTTCAATGCCAACCAGGTAACAATACTTTGCAGAGTTGGGGCAAAGTTCTCCAGAAGGCTGTGTATGCTCTGAATGAGCATCCAATATATGGTACTCTTTCTCCAATAGCCAGGATTTCCAGGAATCGAGGAGTGGAATTGGAAGTAGCACCACTCACCATCATCCCTAGCAACCACTAAGCAAAATTTTTCCTTCCTGTTCCTGCAACATTGCATTCTGCTGGCCTAGAGGTATTAGTTCCAGAGGGAGGAACACTGCCACCAGGAGACACCACAACAATCCCATTAAACTGGAAGTTAAGATTGCCACCTGGACACTTTGGGGTCCTCCAATCTTTAAGTCAACAGGCTAAGAAGGGAGTCACAGTGTTGGCTGGCATGATTAACCCGGACTATCAAGATGAAATCGGACTACTATTCCACAAGGGAGGTAAGGAAGAGTATGTGTGGAATACAGGAGATCCATTAGGGCATCTCTTAGTATTACCATGCCCTTTGACTAATGTCAATGGGAAACTGCAACAGCCCAATCCAGGCAGGACTACAAATGACCCAGACCCTTCAGGAATGAAGGTTTGGGTCAGTCCACCAGGAAAAAAACCATGACCTGCTGAGGTACTTGCTAAGTGTAAACGGAATACAGAATGGGTAGTAGAAGAATGTGGTCATCAATACCAGCTATGACCACATGACTAGCTGCAGGAAGAATAACTGTAATTGTCATGAGTATTTCCTCCTTTTTTGTTAAAAATATATTTGTGCATGTATACACTTGTACTAAGAAAATATCTTCATTTTATTTTCTTTCTCCTTTATTATGTGACATAAGATTTATTGACTTGGCATCAGCATTTAAGTGTTGTTAACTTTATGTAATGGTGTTTGGGTGGAGGATTGGTGCATTTCCAGTTGTACAAAGGATAGTTGTATTACATTAGGCATAATTATGACCCTATTACTGTCTTTATTTGAAGATTATGTATGATCTCAGGAGACATGAATGAGTTCAAGTTGACAAGGGGTGGGCTTGTGATGGTTAATACTGTCAACTTAATTGGATTGAAGGATACAAAGTATTGATCCTGGGTGTGTCTGTGAGGGTGTTGCCAAAGGAGATTAACATTTGAGTCAGTGGGCTGGGAAAGGCAGACACACCCTTAATCTGGTTGGGCACAATCTAATCAGTTGCCAGCATGGCTAGAATATAAGCTGGCAGAAAAATGTGAAGAGAGAGACTGGCCTAGCCTCCCAGCCTACACCTTTCTCCAGTGCTGGATGCTTCCTACCTCGAACATTGGACTCCAAGTTCTTCAGTTTTGGAATTTGGACTGGCTCTTCTTGCTCCTGAGCCTGCAGATGGCCTATTGTGGTACATTGTGATTGTGTGAGTTAATACTTAATAAACTCTCCTTTATATATATGTATGTATTTGTTCTGTCCCTCTAGAGAACCCTGACTAATATACCATTCAATCCACTATACCCACCAAGGTTGAGAACACAGAAGGAGAAAGATGTTCTAGGTAAATCACAATGAGTTCCATTTTTAGTATGCTGCGATTGGTGTGTTTGTGAGATTTCTGAATAGAAATATCCACTAGGTGATTAGATGTAGTAATCTAAAGCAGTGTGTGAGCCATCAATGCTGGGAAATCTAAAATCTTCTGTAAAGGGGTGGAGGAAGTGCCTCATGGGGTGGATAACATGCCCTCAAACACATCTTGGGACAAAGAGAAGAAAATCAGGATTAAAGAGACACAAAATTTAGGTACAAAAAGAGAATGAGTTCCTAAAAAAAAGCCTCAAAAGAAATGATCCAAGTGTCTTGAGACTAACCTGGGGAGTAACACAAAAGAAGAGAGGGGTCAAAGACAAACAATCCACAGTGCATGCAGCCAGCAGAAGAAATCCTGAGCAGTGGTTGCAGGGTTTAGCTTCACTGAGATGTTTGGGGCCTTAGTGAATGCAGTTTCAGGTTAGTTGGGGATGAAACCTAGATGGCATAAACATAGGAGAAAGAGAGATGGGGCTATTCTTAGAGTGGACAAAGAATGGAAGTTACTTGAGCTAAAGGGGATGCTCCAGGAAAACGAAAGATTCAAAAGCAAGCCAAAAGCAAGCCAAAGGGAGAAGCATTAACAGGTGAGGCTTCAAGGAAGTACAAGAAAGAGGGAATGGTAGATGTTTTAGACTGACAGCAGATGTTTTAGACTGATAGCCCAAGGAGAACAGGGTTTTTTTGTTTTTTGTTTTTTTTTTTTTTTTTGGCTGTAGGGAGGGAATTTTCAAAGAATAGGAGTGGATGTCAGAAGCTCGTAGGTGTGAAGGCAGGAAGTAGAGAAATATATCTGCTGCCACTTATCTTCTTTGTAAGTAGAAGATAAGGTTATCTGCAGGGAAGGAGTGGGAAGTGGTGGGTGAGAACTTTGAGAATCATCAAGAAGATTTTAAATAGCTACTATGGGTAAGAAAGTTGACTCCAGAAACAGAAGGATTGCTCGGCAGCTTCAAATTGAGACCACGAATGTTCTCAGGCAGCAATCTGCATAGTGGTATGAATTTCCCCAGAGGTCCTTGTGAGTCTCAGAGACAGTTGCATCAATGCAGAGTTCAGTCTGAGGAAAATGCAACAAAAATTTAACAAGGGAAAAACTTAAGGATATGACAGAGATGCTTGAATGGATGGACCCTAAAGCCCAGGCTGCTAAAGGAAGAAAGAAGGGAGGGAGGGAAAAAGGAAGGCAGGAAAAAAAGAAGGAAGGAAGGAAGGAAGGAAGGAAGGAAGGAAGGAAGGAAGGAAGGAAGGAAGGAAGGAAGGGAGGGAGGGAGGGAGGGAGGGAGGGAGGGTGGGAGGGAAGGGAAGGAGGGAGGAGAGGGCAGGAGGGAGGGAGGGACGGCAGAATGGGTTTCATAAGAGTAGCAGGGTCAAAGCACAGTTTTGCTGCACCCAAGGATGAGGGGTGGAGGAAGAAATCAGATATCTGAAATGCAGAAGGCTGTGAGCTGAGAGTTGTGTGTTTCAATTGAGAACTTGAAGGACAGAAGCTCCAACTGATGGCAATATCCAAGTGAGACTAACTGCGACCTGAGGGTCAGGGAGGATGCTGTCTTAGTTGGTTTCCCCAGAAGCACAATCTAAGAGCAGGACTCCTAGGAAAGTGATTGTTGAGGGAGTGCTCTCAGAGTAGTGAATCAAGCAGGGTGGGGTTTTGCCTGGACCCAAGCTTCAGTTCCAGATCCCAAACTGTGCCATGAAATGGGCACAGTTGGCTCTGAGGCAGAGACAAGCCTTTTGCAGCCCCATGCCAGCCCTCTGTCAGCCACTGCCACAAGCCGGCCCCACGTGGTCAAGGAAAGTTCTGGAGAGAAAGAGCCAGCTGTGAGTAGTCAGTGGCCCACACTTACAGCACTCTGGGATTGTCACCCAATGTGGAAAAGGGATCTAAGCAGGACACCACCAGCATCTACCACAGATGCAACCCGCCCCTAATCTGACACAGGTGGGTTCAGGGAGAGTCAGCAGATGCCACAAAAGAAGCAGCTGGAAGTTGTGTCTTCAGGGATAATCAGGCTTGACCACTTCAGGAGATAGAATATTCCATAAAGAATCCAATGGGTCTGGGAAATTGTTTCCCACAGGTCAGCAAATGCAGAGGGGAGAGAGTCATGGTTCAGTAGGAGAGGAAGCAGTGAGGTGCTGGGAAGGTCTCTTATTCTGGTAAGAGAACCACGAAGTAGCACAGACATCTGAGAGAGGACAGGTGACTCAGAGGCTCTGAGATTGGATAGGGAACCACAGAGGAACACAGACCTAGAAGAGCCTGTGGTTTGCATGGTGCCAGGTCTGGAGCTGCATTTTCCCTAGCCAGGCCTGCTAGCAGAAGGAGGCTGCACCTCTGTGCTGTGAAGATGTCAGATCTGCTCTTGAGGGACCATGCTCTGAGGGGCTCTCATCCTGGTGAGCAGGAAACTAAATTAACGGATTGGTCCCAGGACTGCTGCCCATAATGTTTCATTCCTAGGAACCACTGCTGAGCCTAACACTTCACACCCCTAACATCCCCACCAGCCAACACAAACCTAAGGCCTGGAGGCAGGTCCTCTGGAGGGAGTCACAGATGTCTCAGGCCACAGAAAGAAAACTATGGCTCCATCTCCACCTATCAACTTTCCAGTCCCTCTCTCTGGGCAAGGCCTATCTTCTTGGGGTCAATTTAGGCAGCTAAAGATTTGTGTTCTACTCAGGGAATCAGAGGTGGCAAGAAGTCATCCTGTGGAGCCCACAGTGCACCAAATGACAAAAGTGCCTTTAGGTGTGCCAACCTAGTGAGCTTCATGCCCGTGGAGCCCAGCCAGGCATGTGAAGAGGCACAGGTGTTTATCATTTTTCTTTTCTCAGTATGTGAACCTGTCGCTAAGATTTGTGAGCGAGTGATTTCTAAATCATCCATAGCTCCAGGATCCCTCAGTGTTGTGTTAAATAAAGGGAACTGTTCTTGACCTCAAAACAGTAGGGTACATTGGCTTGACTTGTGCTATTTAAAACTAATGAGGTGGCTTTGAATATTCTTTACCCTCTCTGGATACCTTGTTCCTCATTTATATGGTGAGGGGTACTGCTACCAACCTTCCAGGGCTCTTGCATTAAATTAAGGGCAATAAGCAAATCTTCCTGGCATAGGTCCTAGCAATACCAGGTGCTTAGGCAATGTGCCTGCTCCTGACTGCAACCCTAAAGGGATTGCTCCTGGAAAGCTGGATGCCTTTGCATCCTCCATCATGGCTGGAGGCACCAGTAGAGGGAATAATTTTGCTCTTCTGCTGCATGTGTGACTGTGGCTTTGGTCTTCACTGGACTTCACAGTACTGGCTCCAGTTCAGCCTGGTCTCTGAGCAGAACAAGCTTGTGAGACACTCTTGAAATCAACCAGACCAAGCCTCATCATCAGCCACTTGGAAGTGCAGGTTATTTTTTTCTGGAAACTTCTTTCCCCTTAGAAGCACTCTTTGGGCCTAGAAAGAAATTGCTTGGAAGAACTCATGGAAAAATACAGATTCTGTTTGTTTGCATATCTCGTCTCTGTTTTATTGGTTTATTTGCATTTGTTAGGTAAGTGAGTAGATAAATGAATGGAGATTGTGTATCAAGTGTCATTGTGATGGACAGAGTAGACTCTGTGGCTCCTTCTAGCTCTGGACATTGTGGAAAGGAGTGAAGAAACTCCAGGGAAAGCATTATCAGAATCAGTGAGCAAGTAGGGAAGGACTTTGTTTTAGGTTCATTTTGGTTTGGATTGGTGACTTGGTGGCTATAGGCTTGTCCATCTGTCCTAAACTACCACAGCACAGGCAGCCCCCTACTTCACCTGCCACCATGACCTGCCTGGGCATTGTTTTCCAGTCCTGAGATCCAGGGGAAATGGCATGAATTTCTACCTATCTGAATCCAAAGTACCAGAAAAACCAGGATCCAATAACCTCAATGCAGATAAATGAGTAATGACTGTTAATGGCTTTCATTCAAGAATAGATGCCAAGGAGTAAGCTGGGGAGGATATAGAGAGGCAGCAAAACCTCAAGTCTCTTTAAAGACTCTATAAATAATATTTTTCAGAGATACTTGGAGGGACTTCACCTCTCTTCAGGCCAAATATACAGGCAGCTAGAGTCCCAAAACAGCCATAGCCATCTATTAGTTTGCTAGGCCTGCCATGACAAAGTACTGCACTCTGGGTGGCTTAAACAACAGAAATTTTATTACAATTCTGAAGTCTACAAGTCCAAGACCAAGGTGTCAGCAGGATTGATTTCTCCTGAGGTCTTTGTTCTTGGCTTATAGATGGTCATCTTTTGGTATCTTCACAGTTTTGGTCCTCCTGGACTTCACAGTATCTTCCAGTCCACTCTGGTCTCTGAGAAGGTTTTGTAAAGTCCATTGAGGACCAAAGTACATAGTCTTCCCTCTGTGTGTGTGGTGTCCTAATCCCTTTTTCTTTCTTTCTTTCCTTTTTTTTTTTTTTTTTTTTTTTTTTTTTTTTTTTTTTTGAGACGGAGTCTCACTCTGTCTCCAGGCTGGAGTTCAATGCCGCAATCTTGGCTCACTGCAATCTCTGCCTCCTGGGTTCAAGCGATTCTCCTGCCTCAGCCTCCTGAGTCTCCTGAGTAGCTGGGACTACAGGTATGTGTCACCACACCCAGCTTTTTTTTTTTTTTTTTTTTTTTTTTTGCATTTTTAGTAGAGATGTGGCTTCATCATGTTGGCTAGGATGGTCTTGATCTCCTGACCTCGTGATCTGCCTGTCTCGGCCTCCCAAAGTGCTGGGATTACAGGCATGAGCCACCACGCCCAGCCCCTAATCCCCTTTTCTTATATGGATACAAATCATACTGAATTAAGACTCACCCATATGGCCTCATTTTACCTTAACTATCTCTTTAAATACCATATCTCCAAACACAGTCACACTCTGAGCTACTGGGGGTTAGGACTTTAATGTCTAAATTTTGACAGGACATAATTCATTCCCTAACACCCTATAACCAGTTTGTTGAATGGGCTGGCATCTGTAGGGTACAAACAGAAAGCCATTTCATCCTTTCTCATCATTTCTCTTTAAGACTAGGAGACACAACTTTCAGCATCTATGCATTTCTCCTCTTATCCCCACTCTGCAAAAAGTCTCAGGTTAGCTTCAACTTTTCCAGTCTCCTTCAATAAATAAACCAAATAAAAGTTTATTAAAGTCTAAAACAAAAGCTCCTGGACTTTTTAAGGAATTTACATCTTTTCCCCTCCTCTCTATGTTCTTTCTCTTCCCAGCCTCTCCCTCACCCCCTGCCCCATCCACCCACCCTACAGGCTGCAGCATCAGCCATGATCTCTATTCTGAGTAAGGTGCAAGTTCATATGTTTTCCCCAAATTCCAGAGGGTCATGGATCAAGCTCCAAGTGGTTTTATTGATAATCCCTTCCTTGATTTTAGGTAAGTGTCGGGAAAATGGCCCCTTTCTCTCATGAGCTGGGAGTGATACTCAGCCAAATATCTCTGCAAAGAAATTGCCCCTGGCCACTTCCCTATTACTTTTAGGCCAAGAACTGAAAAACTGAATTTGCAATTTCTTCATATGCCATGCATGGTTGCTTGCCACCTAGTTTATTGGTGTCATTCTTTGGAACGTCAGCAAAAACTAATAAAGAAAGTGTCAGTTTAGCATCCTTTAAGATTTTCTTTTTGCATAACTTCAGAGCCAACTATCTGTTGACTCCCTTTCAGAGAATCTTATAAGCCAAGTCTCTGGAAGCAGGGCCTGGCCTGTGGCTTCCGGGAGGTGACTGGCCAAGGCAGGGTCTGTGTCCCAATGTCATTCCTCCTGCACAGGCTATGGTCTTCCCAATACGCCACAATTACATTGTACCTAAATTGACAGGGTTTCAGACTCTTGCTTTCCCAAGTTGAATAATGCATTAAACATATATTAATGCAATATATTTATGGTTAAAAAAATGCCTCTAGCTCTGTACGTTGAAAGCTTTTGTCTCCATTTCCCTAGGAATAAATCATTATTGAAATCAAAAAGAAGAGCTTGGCTCAGCAGCAAAAAATAAAAATAAAAAAACATGCCTTGTGGTTTGTCCCCAGCATTGCAATCTATTCCTAGGTTAAGGATTTTGTAACTTATTTCTGTCTCTCTTAGGTTTCTTTCCTCTCCTTCCCTCATTCCCCACTTACCTCCCCCCAACACAAGGATGTTTAAGTTCTGCACATAGTGCTCCCATCTGCTCACGTCTTCTCCTATCGCCATGGTTACTGGCCCAGAGTGGTCTCTGTGGAGACAGAGGCAGAACAGTAACCAGGGACAACTACATAGCAAGAGGCTGTGAAAGTGAGGATTTTTTAACCCCCAGTTAAACTGGCATGCCTATACCCATGCGATTTCTTTTTTTGTTTTGTTTTGTTTTAAGTGGCATGTCAGATTTTAAAATTCTTTTTCAGAAAAAAAGATAAAATATGAGGTGTTTGGGTATGACTATTTAAAAAAAATCAATGTTTAGGGTGTGCTCCATATGAAGTACCGGGGTTCCACGGTGTGGAAGGTAGGAAGGTGGTGGCCAGATCTCAGCCAATGCCCCTCGAAAGGGGGCAGAACCATGACAGTCCAGGGTTACTGAATTTAATACATGAGTTACTGAATTTAATACAAAGGACAATGGAATAAAGCCTTTGAAGCTTACATTTCCTGATCCCCAACCAGTGGGTTGTGCCATCACAGACAGCCTTAATGACATCCAGGTCCTGCGGCTGCAATGGACTGAAAGTTTGTGTTCCCCACAAACATTTAGTTAATCCCAATCACCTCCCAAAGGCCCCACCTCCTAACAGCATGGCATCGGGATTGATGTGATCTTGTTAGCAGGTGGGGCCTTTGGGAGGTGATTAGGTGGTCAGAGTGGCGCCCTCGTGAGTGGGGTTAGTGCCTTTATAAGAAGAGGCCAGACAGCTAAGTCATTCTCTTTTCGCCATGTGAGGATGGAGTGAGAAGCCAGCTCTCTGCAACCAGAAGAGGGTCCTCACCAGAACCCAACCATGCTGGCACCTGGATCTCAGCCTTCCAGCCTCCAGAACTGTGAGAAATAAATTTGTTGTTTGTAAGCTCCCCAGTCTAAAATACTTTGTGATAGCAGTCCTTACTTATGGTGATGGTGCCCAATAGTCTTTATTTTATTTTTATCCAACCAGGTGGGATTTGATTTGCTTTGCTCTGGGTTCATGTGCCACAGGAAGGTGTCAATGCCTGATATGATCGGGGAGAACTCCTGTTTAGTAGAATCAAGTATGGGGTTTAATATCAGAAGTGAGTCTCCTCTAGGCTAGGCTTTGCTTCTGACTACTTGGGGACTGACACAGGTCATTTCTCGTTCTATGAAATGGGGTGGCGCAGCAGGGTGTTGGATTACAGCAGAGCATCTCAACCTTGGCTGCACTTCAGAACCACCTGGGAGTGTGCCCAAAATACCAATGTCCTGGCACAACCCCTGTACCATTAAATCAGACACCCTGCGAGTGCAGCTTAGCAGTATTTTTAAAACTGTCCCAGGTAAGTTTAATGGGTAGTCAGGTAAAAGTCACTGGCCTGGACGTGCTCCAAAATCCCTTCCAACTCTGCAAGCAAATGAGAACATGCCCAGCGTGGACTGCACACAGGTATGGCCAGTTGGCAGGAGGCACCACTGCAAGGATTCCTCCTGGCTCTGTCACCAGCTAGGCATCTCCAGCGTAGGCACAACCAAGGTTGAATGAAGCCCAGACTGGCACCGAGAGGCCGGGGCACTGACCTGCTTGGTCATAAACCAGCTGTGTAACCTTAAGCAAGTCTCTTTCAACTGAATGGCACAGTTTCTTCATCTATAAAATGAGGAAGGCAATATTTTGAAAGGGTTAAAATACAGACTCTGGAGCCTTTATAAATTCAGACACTGACTATGTACTAACTTGCTGTGTGACCTTGAGCAAGTTACTTAACCTCTCTAGGCTTCAGTTTCTTCCTCCATAAAATGGAAAGAATAATAGCACACAGTTCAAAGTATTGAAGGACTCACTGAACTGATTTATGTAAAATGTTTATCAGTGCCTGTCTTTAATAAATACTCAATTGATGTCAGAATTTACAAATCAACATTACAACATTACAAAGTAGAGGGGTTGGACTAGACAGTCTCTGGGGGACTTTCTCTGTCTCTGATCTAGGTCCTGGGAGACAAATGGTGGCTTTGGCAGATAACAGTGGGAAAGGCTTTGCAAACAGCGAGAAGGGAGGCAAAAGAAACCTGAACATGCTTGGGAACAGTAACTGGAGTGCACAGACTGTTGGGAATGGGGACTAGAGCCAAGGGAGAAACTGGACCATTAGACTAAAAAGTGGGGAAAGGTTATGGAGGCCCTGAGATACCAGGCTGTGGAAGTGGGGCTTTCCATGTACACTAGTGATTCCAAACATTCTTCAGTAGTGGATTTCAGCTTCAAACAAAGTTTTGTAAGGAATCTGGTTGCATACAACAAATAAAAGTAGAAATTTGTAAGTTGCAACCCAGATGGTGGTCTAGAATCCCTGGTCTTGTTGTCCTTCTCTTACCATGGCTGGCCCTTCAGTAGCCCCTGTAGTGCTCTAGGATTTCATGGAGCAAAGTTAATATTCTCTACTGTAAAGAACTAGAAATTATTGGGACATAGGAACTGATAGAATTTGAATATTTGTCCCCCCTGAATCTCATGTTGAAATGTGACCCCAATGTTGGAGGTGGGATCTGGTGGGAGACGTTTGGGTCAGGCAAGTGGATCCCTCATGAATGACTTAGTGTCCTCCCCCCAGTAATGGGTAAGTCCTCACTTTATTAGTTTGTGTAAGATCTGGTTGTTAAAGAGTCTGGCACCTCCCTCCCCTCTTCTCTTGATCCCTTTCCCACCGTATTATGTACCAGCTTCCCTTGCCTTCTGCCATGAGTAAAAGTATCCTAAGGCCCCACCATAACCAGATGCTGCTGCTATGTTTCTTGTACAGCCTGCAGAACCATGAGACAAAACCCCTTTGCTTTGTAAATTGCCCAGTCTCAGGTATTCCTTTACAGTGATGCAAAGTGGACTAATACAGGAACCAACTTCTAAAAAAAATTTTCATACTCTGTGCTATGCACAATCTGTAGGCTAGATGATAAGGTGAGGGGGGTGGGAACAAAAACACAACTCTTGGGACATCTATAAAGTCAGAGACAGAATCTTGAGCTGTAGAGTTCATGAACCTGAGTGACTAATACATTTTCTGGCTGGTTTTCATAATGTGCCCCATCCCCCAAAGCAGTTAAGGTGCTTACCTGAGTTTACCTATGATTGAGAGCAAAGGTGTATTATTTAAATACCGCTGTAAGAGTGCCAGGTAATACACAATTACAAACATATCACTGGCTTATGGTGGACAGGCCAGCAGTGATACTACTGGCACCTGCCGGGTTGGCTGAGCTTGACTTTAGAAAATGGGTTGGATTTAGGTCCACTCCATATGTCTACTCATTCTGGACCAGCAACTACCTGGGATGCTTTAATTCTTGTGGTGAAGTGGAAGAGTAAAAGACCAGCAGAGCTTTGCCATGACTCTCCAAGTTTCAGATCAAAGCAGTACCTGTCACTGTCACTCACATTCCATTAACCCATACACATCATAGGGCCAAAGCCAAAGTCAATGAAACAGACGACATTCTGCCCACAGGACTTGGCAATAGAAGTAGAGAAAGAAATAAAGGTCAACAAATAATACTACCTACTACAGGTTGGGGTGATGGGGAAGCTGAGTAGGCACCAAGCCAGAAGCTTATCTACTCCTCATTCTTTCACACCCAGCTCATATTCCATCTCCCCCATCAAGCATTCCCAGGCCAGCTCTCATTCTCTGACCTACTCCAGGTGGACTTTGACCCCTCTGTGAGCTGTCTCCGGGGCGAGATCTTCAGGTGGTCAGGAACACTGGCTTTCCCTTGGTGCCCAGCGCAAGTGGGCACATAGTGGTTGCTCAGTCAAGATAAACTGCTTGATGTATGGATGGAGGAAGGATCCAGGAAACTTTCCTGGAAGAGTGAGGTGGGATGATAAATTCAGGGGGCATCCCACTCTCTCTTTCTGTACCACCAGCACTGCCTTCGAACACGGCAATGTGAAGGAAAGCACATAGACTTTGGAGTCAGAGAGACTCAAGCTGAAATTACAGCTGTACGTTCACCAGTCCTGTCACCTTAGATGAGTTGCGTTGCTGTATGGTGCCTCCGATTTTTCATCTGTAAAATGAGGACAATAGCAATTACTCTGCAGGATGATTACTGTTTTCAAAGATACTACTTGCAGTCCTGCCTCAAGACCTTTGCAGATGCTGTTCCCCCTGCTGAACACAAGGTTCCTCCATTTATCTGTGTAGCTCACTCTCTCATTTCAACAGGGTCTTGGTCAAAATGCCATCTGATCAGTGAGGCCTCTCTTTATCATTTTATATAAAATAACATACACTCCATTATCTCACTCTATCTTCCTGCCCTGCTTACTTTCTTTATGGTATTTATCAACACAGTTATCTGTTTGTTGTTTACATGCTTCATTATTGTCTGTGTACCTTCCAAAACATAATGTAGACTCTGTGGGGCAACCGGGGCTTTGTGTTTTAAATCTTTTAACAATCTCTGTATCTCATTGCCCACAATGGTGACTAGAAGCTGTTTACTGAGTATTTCTTGAACGAACGAACGGTGAGTATTGAATAAAGATTGTGTCTGTAGATTCCCCACACAGTACCTGGCTCACTCAGTAAATAGTAGCAGTTATTTCTGAGTGGCCTGTTCTAGCCTGTTCCCATTGATCCCAGCCTGTATATTTCTGCTCAGGGTCCAGAGGACATAGCTAACCAGAGAAGAGCACTGAGCCTCTGGGCACCTGCCCGTGTGCAGACTCAGGCACATAACTAAGAATTTTCAAGGCTTTTCACTCTTCCTCCATCCTTAGCAAACAGAAGGGCCTTGATCTTGAGAGGCCTAGAGTGTATTCCATCATCTCTACTTCCTCTGAGGGCCCTGGACATATCATCACCCAGATTCACCATGTGAATCACAAGCATTCAGCTCATTCCTAAATGCCCTCCTCTGTGTAAGGCAGACAAATCAAGCCGGAAAACTGAACTCGAATTAAACACATGCATGGTCTCATTTTATTCTATTAGAAAAGACTCTGGAGTAGAATGTATTGACATGAATTGTGTGCCTGAAACTCACACGCAAAGAAAAAAAAAAAAAAAACACCCTGTGGTGACGACTTTGACCCCTGTAATATGAGATTTATACAACTTCTGAAGAAGTGAGATAACGCTGGGAAAATGAGATGTTAAAGCATACACAGTTTTGTGAAAAACATTGACATACAGCTTAAAGTTCAAAAACCCTGCTGCATTGGGTTTTTTTTAGATGTGAGGCGCTTTGCTGAAAACCAGGAGTGATGAGTCCATCCTGTTGAAGTGAAGTGAGCTCAGTAGTAACTCATTTATTGATTCAAGGTTATCCTGGATCCCATGTGCTGGTAGTGGCCTGGATCCTGAGGATACGCTGAAACGGAGTCTGTGCCCTCAAGGACCTGCTCTTCCATAGGGACTCAGTCATGCTCACAGTGGGGCCCCAGTGAAGGGGCTCTCATAGACAGAACCATGCCTTGCCACAGCTGATCCAAGGAAAGAGTGATGCCTCACTCACTTCTCTCACACAGAGAGAAGAATCAAGCGAACGTTCATTGGCGCCACTTGAATTGCATCTTACAACACATGCAGGTGTTCAACACACAAGACGAGAAAGGAAATGTACTCTGGCCAAAGGGAACAGCATACAGGAAGGCATGGGGTGACAGAAGACAGCAAAGTCACTTTGGGGAACTGTGTGATATTTAGTAGGATGGGAAAAATGGGACTTCTCTAAGGGATTGTTCTCTCTCTGCTTTCTTGAGAACAGTGCCAAACATTGCCACATATAATATCACAGGACAAGAGTTTTTTAAGTGATTATTTTCACAAGAGTTTTGAGAGAACGTGCTGTGCAGCCTCTGCTCCTAAAGCTGACTTTGTCAGAGTCTGTGCCTTCCCAGCCTATGGCACATCCATGGAAGAAAGTTCACTGGCTTTCAAAAAGGCCCTGATGGAGCAGAATATGCCCAGAAAATGCTTGTGTGCACACAAGCGCGCACACACACACACACTCACTCACTCTTCTTCCTCATCTGATTTGATTAATACGTGTATTTTCCAGTCTTTCTCATCTGAAGTCGGACCATCCTCTTCTCATTTTAAGCCCATAGACCCCGACTGTCCATCCAGGACAAAGTCCATGCCAGTCAAGTGACCCTTGAGACTCATCACTGTCTGGACCCATCCACCTCTCCAGCTCTATCTTGGACCATTCCTGCTTGGTACTTCTTGCACCACATCCAGAAGCTTCTGGTTTTCTGCACACAGACTTTTTTTCTTCTTCATTTCTCAGGTTGTTTTCTCTTCCAAAAGGGCCTTTCTACCTCTCTTTGCCTGCTCCATTCCTACTTAGCTTCAACACTTGGCTTAAGCTTCCCTATTAACTCTCTTTCCTGGACAGGGTAGCACTTCTCATTGCATGCCTTATTGAATTAAGAAACCCTGCTCTGGGGTCCCAGAGAGCACTGTGTACCCACAGAGCTCCTTTGAAGACTCACTTGCCAGTTTCCATAGGTATAACCCCTCTCCACCTGCCCAGGGCTGACTTTTCCATTAGGTACGGTGCCTGGGACCCATGATACCTTTAGGGATGAATAAAAATATTTTAATCTCCTTTAAAATAAAAAGACAAACTGAAAATAGTAACATTAATGAACATGTAATAATGACTCATGCCCAGATTGTGTTTATCTTTATGCCAATGTAGTCATAAAATATATGATGATTTTCAATTTTTCAATTTTTATTTTAACACCACAAGGAGCCCGTGGAGGCAAGAGTGCCTAGGGCCTTGGGATTCGTAAAGTAACTCTATCTTGCCACCTCCACTAAACTAGCCCATGAGGTCTTTGGGACCCTGCTCTGGTAGCTCCCTTTCTCCCAGTGCCCAGCTCAGCACCTGGCTGTGTGCTCACTACAGGTGTGTTGAAGAAACTGGACCATCTTGGGTAGAGAAAGAAGGGAAGGCTGCTGTCAGTATCTCCACAAGGGAACTGGGCATGAAGTCTTAGGAAATCAATGACCATAGCCCTAAAACTCCATTTGTAAGAGCTGAGGGAAGGGAACTGAGGACAATTTGAAATATCGAAGGAAGTCTACATACAGCAGCCATCCAGACCTAGTCTGTTCCAAGGTCTCAGAGTCAATTGAATGGTTCTACATTGTGATTATATGGAAGAATTAGTTCTGGCCAAGTCTCCAAAAATAATCATTTGAAAATGCATGATTCTCAAGACAATTCTAGCAGACTGAAAAAGTAGGTAGGCCTATACATCCACAGGAAAAATGAGTAATGGGTGATATATTTTTATTCTGATGTGATTTTTAAATGTATGACTCCTGAAATAATACTCACCTAATATCTATAGGCAACCTACTTAATAACAGATTCAAAAGATGCATCTGCATTATTTTTAGAGGGGGATGGAATGCCTTATTGGAAATTATTTTGTCAGTTTCCAAAGAAGAAGATAAATCATAGCCTATAGTACAATCAGGAAGTAAAACATTGTGAATCACAGAATCCTAGACTTGTTAAACTAGCAAACACCTTAGAGAGCATTCTGTGCCCTACCTCACTGAATCGATGAGCAAACTGAGGTCTCCAGTGGGGAGCAACTGGCCCAAGGTTACTAAGCAAAGTACCCAGCAGTGACAGAGCTAAGAGTGAGTGCGGCCTCAATGCCTGAGCTCCAGTCCAACCATCACCTTGTCATGCTGCAACACCATTCCACTGCAATAAGAGAAGGGATCATGTAAATGTTCATTTTCCTTTTGAAGTTCAAAGCTACTTAGAATTCTTTAGTTGAGGGCAAGAGGTAGCTGTGGGTGCAAGCTGTTTCTGATTATTACAATGTGAGATCAAATGAAGGGACTCACAGCTTCACTGGGGTCACTTTATATCCAATAATTTTTTAATTAATGCAGCCAGGAGAGTCTAGAGTCTCAGCCAGGCCTGCTCAACATTCTGCACATCAGTCTGCTAGCCTAGAGTCCTCTGATGAGACTGTGGAGAAGAAGAGGCTAGGACCAGGAGCAGTTACATCCCTCACCTCAAGATAACACCAGCAGGGTAGGCAGGATCCAGCCAGGGCACCCCCTTCACTCCAGGCTCAGATGTCCATTCTGTCTCATGGGAGGCTCCTGGGCCCCTCTAGTGCTACCCCAGAAGATTAAAAGCACCTGCTTATCAGATCCTGCCTCTTCACCGTGCTGCCTGTTGGACTCACCCCTTCCCACACATTCTCTGTAGTCCCTCAGGGTATGCAATGTCCAAGCCAATTAACTCTCAGCATGGTTTTCCAATCCCATAAATCCTCCAGCAAATTCAGAATTTTTGAAAGAAGACTATCATTTATTCAAATATCCAATTTATAGTAATCAACCTGGAATGTGAGGGTAACCAACTTTAATAAATTGATTCTGTTTGGTACAGAGGAAACCTCCAGTTGCTGGATTATTGGTTTTCAGAATGTACTATTTTGTTCATGCAACTTTGATTGAGTCCCTACTTCGTATCAAGCACTGGAATTAAAAGATGAAGCAATCACAGTTCTCGCTGCTAAGAAGCTCTTGGGGAGAGTCAGATAAGTAAACCAGATATTTGTGGCAATTGTGATAAATGTTAAGACTGAACAATTTTCAGGATGGGGATTCTATTTATGACAACATGAGGGATTAGATACACAGGAAAATCACTCAAGCACAGTTTAAATGCAGCTAAATTAACTATATAGAGAGAGATACATAGCTAAAGTAGATGGAAAGGAAATTCCTCAGAAGCCAGAAATGACAAGGAAGTGACAAGCACAATTCCACAGGTGAAACTAGACCAGGAGCCAGGTACTTTGAGGCGGTATGCTGATATCTGGGTGCTTAAAACTTGGGTCTTAATGAATATCAAATAAGACCAAAGACAAACCTTGGCCTTTAGCAGGATTGACTGAATCAAAGATACCCACAAAAGCCAGGCCGCTTTGAGGAGCAACATTTCAAATGGGAAAACAAGGGGATAAAACACACCCTACAAAAGCACGTGGTGAGGCTATGTTTTAATTAAACAAGAAAAAAAAATAAAAACCAGCTTCTTTTATAATTTTTAAACTTGTGCCTATACTCCTGTAGGTCTATGATCAAAATTAAACTTATCAATGCAGGAAAAAAAAAAAAAATCCAAAACCAAAAATACCCTCTAGGCTTTAGTTCTTAATAGGCCTAGAATGCTACTGTTCCAAAGACACCAAGGGCAAATCCTCTCTGCAGAAATGTATTTTAAACCAAGGCTTCAAAGAATTCCCACAGATAAAGAACTAAAGAGCATGAGCTCACAATTAAAACTCACTCAACAGAAAAGGAAAAATGTCCCCAGCAGAGGTGGTGTAAATCATATAGAATTACAAGGGAAAAGGCTGTGGGTATTTCAATTATAAGGAAGAGAGTATGAAACAAATATCTGTAATGTTTCTAGAAATATAAAATGGAATCAAAAGTGTAATGAAGAAATAAGATATTAAAATTGATCAGACACATGTAAAATAGAAAAAATAAACAAATATAAATTATAGAGATAAAAGAAAAGTATCTATGTGTTTAAAAAATCACCAATTTTATTGGAGATAAAATTTATGACCTGGAGGATTTATCTGAAAAAAATTACTCAGAATGTTCCCCCCCCCACCAAAAAATAGAAAGACACAAGTAAAGAGACATGAACAATAAACTCAGAAGGTATTAATATGTCTAATTAGAATCATCAGAGGAGAAAGAAGAAAGACTGAAGTCCAATCTCTACTTTAAGAAAAAAGGAAGAGGTACAATAATTTCAGAAGGAAAGTTAAAGACTACAAATGGAATAGTAAACAAAGAAAATGTTAAAAATGTGAGTAAATGCAAAAATATTTATTGCATTAAACTATTATAATATGCACAGTTAATTCATACACCTAAGCAAACAAGAAAGAGCCAAAATTCAGGACAACATTAGCAAATTATTTAGAATTGAGATGATCAGAGTTAATGTGTCATAAAATTTTCATACAGTTTAGAAGAAGTTAAAGATACTAAGTTCAGAATTTAACGTGTGTGTGTATGTGTGTGTGTGTGTGTGTAACTTCCACAGTAGTTGAAGAAAAGTAAAGTATGAAAGAGATATAAATCAGTTCACAAGAAGGCAAGAAAGAAAAAAGGCCGGGCGCGGTGACTCACACCTGTAATCCCAACACTTTGGAAGGCCAAAGAGGGTGGATTGCTTGAGGCCAGGAGTTCAAGACCAGCCTGGCCAACATGGCAAAACCCTGTCTCTACTAAAAATACAAAAGTTAGCTGGGCATGGTGGCAGGCACCTGTAATCCCAGCTACTCAGGAGGCTGAGGCAGAAGAATCGCTTGAACCCAGGAGGTGGAGGTTGCAGTGAGCTGAGGTCGCGCCACTGTACTCCAGCCTAGGTGACAGGGCGAGACTCCACCTTAAAAAAAAAAAAAAAGAAAAGAAAAAGAGAGAGAGAGAATAAAGGAAAGACAAAAAAAAAAAAACTTGGAAACTACAAATTGTAGTAAAGAAAGGATAAATTGGTATAATGGCTTTTGAAAACAATTTAGCATTGCCTAAAAGAATGAAATTTGCATTTTTGACACAACACTGTCATTTCTAAGTATATAGCTTAAAAACTATATTTTTGACTTGCAATCTACACTAAAAGAAATGTTCAAAAACGTTTATGAGAATTTCTTACAAGAATAAAAAATAATACTCTATCATCAGGAGAATGGATACATAAACTGTGATTATTTATACAGTGGAACCCTATATAACAATGAAAGAATTCATGGACATTGGCCTTACGCATCATCACGGATGGATCTCAAAGATATAATGTTGAGTGAAAAAAGCAAATCAGAAGAATATGAATTGTAAGTCATTTGATTCAATGTACAGAAAGTTTAAATATAAGTAAAACATGCAATGTGTTGTTTATGTATGATTGCAAATGTGGTCAAACGCTACAGAAATAAAAAAGAAAATTCAAAAATTCAGGAAAGTGGGAATCTGAATTTTTTCCCTGGGGAGGGGAAGGGAATGGGTCAGGGAAAGGCACACAATGTTTTCAAAAAGTTGACAATCAAGCCAGATGGTAGGTGTCTGGGTGTTCGTTTTATTATTATTCTTTAAAGTATACAGCTATATTACACACACGTATTTGTAAGTTTTTAAATGCTTTTAAAAAATAATAAAGAGAATAGGAGAAAAATGAATGCCAGTAGTGCCAAGAAAAAAAATGATGGTAATCTCATCCTTACAGCAGCAAAGTAGTGTTTCAGTTTCCCAGAGGATAGGAAGCCTCTTTTTGAAGAATGAATGGAAGATATCCAGATCAAGGGGACGCCTGCTCAGAGGCAAGTCAGAGCAAGAACAGTGGAAAAGTACAAGTGATTGTGTCTGTCTGAAGCGTGGGGTGCACTGTGGGTCTGGTGGAGGCAAGGCTGGAAAGTGAGGCAGGCGCCGGAGCTGGTTTAGAGCCTTGTTCATGCTCTTGTGTCACGATCAGGAAGGCATTTAGCTGACTTGGAATTTCCTCTTGGTGATGGCCTGAGAGATAATATTTTATGTGGGTGACAGGGGTGAGATTCATTTTAAGCGAAGCCCACATAAATCTTTATACTGAACGGCCTTGCAGCACTCTCTTGCTGGAGGATGGGATGTGAGCCTCAACCCAGAGGCAATGGGAAGAGTCTCTTGGGTAGGAAGGAAACGAATGCCTCAATAGACATACACTGCCAGCATTTCAGCAAAAACAAGTGTGTGAAACCATTTTCTCTATGGTTGGAAAATTATCATCATCATGAGCATATTAAATTTTTTTACTTAAAATGTGTTCTTGGCTATCATGTGTAGTATGTTTTTTGATGTTTAAAATTCAGACAGAGAAATTGTGGCCAAGGAAATTATCAGGTATCATTCACAGTAATTAGAACCCAGAACTCCTGCAAGCAGTTGAAACCCAGGACTTCCGAAAGCTTAAAAAGTGATGATGAACTTAGAAAATGAAAGTCAAGAAATGTTGAGTAAAAACATTTAGGTTGACCCTCTCTGCATTGTGAAATTGCAGGCAGAGAGGCAGAACTTTCATTCTGTGATCATTGGTGCTTGTCAGATATGGAGTCTATGTTATATGATGACTTCAAGAAGGAAGAAGAAATGGGTCCAGTGAGAAGGGAGGATGAGGAGAGAGCACGCCATGACACCTCTTTCTAGTGGAAAATGACTAACACTAATTTCTTCAAGCATCTAAGGCATCAACTGCCTTTCAGAGAGACTGAGACACTGTGCAGGGAATATGGAGGCTAGTGCCTTTGAAAGCAAATTTCCCCAATTTACCAGTTTTCCCAACCCATGATCAACTCTTATCTGACATCTTATTCCCTCATTCTATAGACAAAGAAAGATGCAGTGCCCATTTATTTTTCTTCTAGACATTCTGCCCAGGAATCATATTTGCTTGTGTTCAAACTACAGATGCTCTGGGCTAAATTTCTCTCCTTGGTGTGGGCCACAGGTGGTCTCAGATCTATTTAGGCTTTGATGTTTATAGCTCTTTTATGTTACGAGAAAGGTGGCTACATGTGCAAAAGTCTCTCCCCTGCAATAATGTAGAACCAGTATTTAGTTTTGCATTATTCTACAGTGTTTCCTCAGATGTAGCAGAGTGAAAGTGACCCTTAAAATAGATCATCAACTCAGAGTGAAACCTGATGAGACATAGTCAAGAAGGATGAAATGATGCCCAGACAACTGGCAGAGTACTATATGCAGAACAACCCAGTGCTCTGCAGTAAGGAAACATGCAGGAAACAGACCCCTCTGTTGCCTCTAACATTGCAAAGTCATGGCAGGACAAAACCTGAATCTTAAGTTTAAGAAAAGCAAACAAAACCTGATGTTTTATGGAAAAGTTACCTTGATGCTCTTAGAGAGTATTGGCAGTGTTATTACACACTTACAAGGTATGAAACTCATAGGAATTGTGGTTTTGGTTTTTCTTATTTTATTTTCCCTATTTCATAAGAAAAAATGATCAAAACAGAAGTACTTTGAGAAGATGAAACACAGTCAGCTCAGTTGTTGAAATGCCCCCAAATTCTTATATAGGGATGGAGATGTATGTCTCAGCCTCTCACGCTGGCCATTGTAATGGGAAAAGCTTTTGAGAGTCAGTGAACAGATGGCTGCTTAATTCCAAGAAAATTGTTGTTGGGACAGCCACAGAATACATAAAGCTGAGAATCTGGGTCTTTTTACACAAAATATTTTCTTATATAAAACCACTATTTGTATTATGTTGAACATCAATTTAATGTTAAAATTATTCCTAAGAAGGTGTATTAGTCCATTTTCACACTTCTATAAAAATACTATCTGGGACTGGGTAATGTATAAACAAAGGAGGTTTAATTGACTCACAGTTCTGCATGACTGGGGAAGCCTCAGGAAACTTACAATTATGGCAGAAGAAAAAGCAGGCACCTTCTTCACAAGGCGGCAGGAGAGTGAGTGACGTGGGGAAGCACCAGACACTTATCAAACAACCAGATCTCATGAGAACTCACTCACTATCACGAGAACAGCATGAGGGAAACCACCCCCATAATCCAATCACTTCCCACCAAGTCCCTCCCTTGACATGTGGGTATTACAGTTTGAGATGAGATTTAGACACAGAGCCAAACCATATCAGAAGGATAGGATGTATGAAGCATTCTTAGAAAATATATTCCACACTCCTCTTTGTGTTGGTAAAAATACTTTCCTATCTTCCTCATACCCATGTCAATCTCCTGAGTTGCGTTCTCTCCTAGGATTCATTTGTGGTATCTCTTTTGCTTTTAAATAATTAAGCAGAATTGCCTTCTCCATAATGTCTTGGTCCCAATCACACTAATCATATGTGGTCATTCCATTTTCACCTTCATATATATTTCACAGTCTTTCTTTTGGAGAAAAATATCCTATCTTCTGGGCATTTCTTATCCCTAGCCCAACAATCCTAATCATAGTTTGGCTTTCTGGCAGCATGTGGCTTTTTCCTTGGCATTGTTGATATGAAGCAATTCCAAAACAAGCAAATCCTAGCATGCCTCTGTTTTCCCAGAAAATAGAATGGCACACTCAACAACTCGTTGGTATTTTTGAATCTCCGAAAACTCAGCTGATAACCTTCATTGTCCTCTGCTGTCTTGGAAATTGAAAGGTCACCCTAAAGTGGAGACAGCTTTTCTTGTGTCACCCAATGAGTTAGAAGAACTCTTGACTCCCAGCTCTTGCCACACAGTTGTGCTAAGATCATGGGTATTTGACTAGGTTTCTGTTGGGTATTGGACTAGGGAATTTTGACTCCATTTTCTCTGGTTAGATCAAATCCTGATATTTGATCCACTGTCTGGGTTTTTGTCACTCGTGGCTCCCTTCCTTCCCTTCCTGCCAACAACTCTATGTCCTCCATTCTGAACAAACATCACATGTGTGTGCACAGGAGAGTGCTTGCACACACGTGCACACACACACATTGTCATCATCATCATTACTGTCATCATCTCCACACCTCCCACCCCTTTGACCCTGCTACTTTCCTCCTCAAATATCAAGGAAAGCACTCAACAGGTGAGCAGGGCTTCTCAGTGTACCTTTTCTGCAGTTAATTGCCTCCCATCCTCTCTCTGGCATTCCATGCGCCATTGAATTCAAACAATATCTGCTGGAAATTGTGCTAGGCCTTGAGAACATGTATTTGAACAGAATATTGGCCTTACCTTCTGCTTGTTCACTGTCCAGTAGGGAAGGCAATTGTGAAAATAAATAATTGAAAATGAAACATGATCAATAAGAACTGAAAGATTATGTGGCTTTTCTGAAGTCACAAGTCCAGTGACTAAGAAAAAATGACTGGAACTCAGATTTTTTGTATTCTAGCTAGGGACTTTAGTAAAGTTTTGCAGGAAAAAAAATACACATTAGTTTTAATTATAATGAAGCAAAAGTGACTTAGCGAAAAAAATTTTATTGGCCATATGTGTGTGAAGAGCTTTAAAATGCTGTAAGGAATAGACAGGGGAAAAAAAGGAGTAGAAAGATGAAGAGGAGGAAAAGGAGGAAGAGGAGACTTAGAAGGAGGAGGAGGAGAAGAGGAAAAAACTTTGAAAAAATAGAATGATATATATTCTAGTGTTCTATTTTAAGAAGGTGGATACCAAACAGTGCTTGCCAATTACTGTTGCTCTAAGCCTCGGAAAGAGGATCTGAAGTCATCTAGGGTCAGTGTAACTTCCGGAAGAGAGTCGGGAAATGTAGAGCATGAGAGACCAGGCACTGGGCCTCTGCAGAATAATCGTTTATTTTGGATTTTCCACTCACGGAAAGTGGACTCCTTCCAGAAGAATCAGAAGAGGCAAGGGCCAGGTGTTTGTTGGAGTGTCCCCCACTCAGCTCCAACGAAGAAATATTGAACCAATCCCCAAAGGCAGAAAGGGAATGCATACTGGCTGGAAAAGATAAAATGTGATGAAGTGGAAAAAACCCATCCTGGAGTCAGACTACCTAGGTACTGGTCCTAACTCCTCCATCTGCTGATACCAACCACAGTCATGCCACTTTACTCTCAAGTACCTGAGTTTTTTGTGTGCAACAGGAGAATAATTGTACTGTCACTGTTAGCCTTCCAGGGCAGCACTATGGTAAGGATAAGTTCAAGATGGCAGCGGTCAGGTATTCTGAAATGCTGCAAACACGTGAGGGGCTATGGAAAAACTAGCGTAGCATGCAACGACTGGTGTGTCACAGATTCATCAACCACCTCGTTCATTCATTCCATCTGTAAGCTTTCACCATCTACCCTCTGCCAAGCACTATGATGCAGAGCTTCAGAGATGACTGAGACATAGCACCTACTCTCAACGAGCTCCGAGTCTAGAGGAGGAGACAGACACTCAAAGAGATAATTAAATGCAAAATGCAAGGGCCAGGATGGCACATTGAAGAGATGGCTATGTGAGTCAGAGGTCATCTCTCGGCTGAAGAGAAAACTGCAACTGGCTCTTGAAGAGCGTTTAAGGATTGAGGCTAGGTTTCGGATTCGAAGGGTAGAAGGCAGGGCAGAAAATACAGCTTTGGCAGAAAGATAAATCCAGGCTGCACTTGAATTAGAAAACAATGAGTCCCCTGGGAGGGGCCTGCCTCCTGCAGGGCTTCCCACTCTCCCTACCCTAGATTCTGACTCAAGCACTCAGGGATGTATGCCTTTCCATTCTCCCACTGAAATGGAAGACATAAAAATTAACTCTCTGTTATTGATCCGAGTGTATTATACCCCTCAGGAGTGTGGAGGTGGTGAAAGTATTTTGAGAGTCACTGAGTGTGATTCTTGTGCAAAACATCTGTAGACGTGTTTTTGTATAGGCTATGAATGGCTGCATTTGTATCTACGTACAAACTTCAGTAGTGTCATCAGCCAAAAAGAAAGTGTATGGAAACTGCGTGGTCACATATTGAAAAGTCAAGCATCAAATTCCATGCCAGGTCCCAAACACGGGCTATGTTTGTAATTACAGTGATAAAGGAAGAGCTTTTCAAATGGCTTATGTTCCTAATCCGTGTCGTTATTCAGGAACAGACCTGCAATTTCCTGCTGCATTATTGATACTCTAGGAAGGCACAGCCACTCTGTGCTCCAAAGAATGGCTCAAGTAGTGGGTATGACTGAAACTAAGTTATATTCAAAGATGGTCTTTAGCCCCATTAAATCCTAACTGGCTTTAACCCAATTAATCCTCCCTCTGACTGCCTCTATCTTCTTCCCACTTCTGCACATCTTCTCACAGCAAAACTCTGTCTGTGCCCCCTAAACACACACACACACACACACACACACATACACACACACACACAAATGCACTCCATTTATGTGGCTTCAACAAGTCTTACCTCTTTGGGTGAATTTCTCCTACTCATCCACCACCATCAACACTATTCTATTCTCCTGGACAAGAGCCAAACATTGTGGTTGTTATTATTACATCCTTCTTTCTTGCCTTCCAGACCAATGTCCCACCAAACATGCATCTATTCTCCTTTCCTCACCTCAAGCATTGTTCTCCTGAGGGTCTCAGTGGGACAATCTCCTGACTTGCCATCTTCCCTTTGTCCCATCTCAGTCTGCTTCTCATCTTCACCCAATCCATCTTTCATACAGTGGCCACATTGACTTGCCTATGCACAAGCATCTTAGTGTCCATCTTTTTCTTTAAAAAATCACTGGTTATGTGTTAGCTGAATGTTAAATCCCATTGACTGACATCCTGGTTCTCGCCAACATGAGCCCTTCCAATTACACCTTTCAGTGAACACACCCTTCCAACCAGCACAAAGAGGCTGTTTCAGGAAAATCCACCATGGTCCTACTCTCTCCTTCAACCACACACCTTGCTTATTCCCACTGAGGTTCTGTGCCACCCGGACTATACTGTTTCAGGATGTCCTCCTTCTATCATCAGAAGAGCCATATCCCATTCTTCCTCCAAAGCTCAACTAGAGCCTCATAACCTTAAGATGTTGCCCCAACTTGCACTGGATTTCCCCATGGCATGAATTCCTTCTGGTTTGCCAAGTGACTGGAATTAATTCTTAGCTATTTCCTGGATTATACATCAGCTTCTTAGCAGAATAATAAATTTCCTTAGGATAGGATAGGGATAATAAATTATAGATGTAGCCTGGACCACAGAAAATATTTAGCAATTGCCTTCGAATCAAGGAATTTCTTTTTATAGTCAATCTGAAATAGATGTTTGCAAGAAAAAGGAAAGCATACATAGTGCTCTACAGATTAGGTGAGTATGCTATTAAAATAATAAAGATTATATTTGATTCAAAAATGTTTGACCTTAAAGTTCATTATTGTGGACACTTTGACAGATAAATAAAATTAATTTTAGAAAGGGGTTAATAGTTTCAAAGGATATGACAAAGTATTTTCAGGTATTCTGCAGAGACAAGGATGTGTGCACTGGTCGGAGATTTCACAGAAGCAGTGATGGACAAACATGGGAAGGGAAGTCTCAGCAGAGGGACCAGCATGTGCAAAATATGGGAGCCTGGGGAAAATTGTCTATTCAGGAACAGATTACAGGCCTTATTTAATCAGAAACTCAAGTTAAATCTCCACACACCTGGTCATATTCTTTGTTTTGCCTTACTAAGGAGAGTCTAAAGAATGCAACTAAATTGCTCCTTTGTATTACAGAATCCTCCATTGCTTAAGGAGTCTTAGAGGGTATTTCCGTCCAGACCCAGGAAGAGAGTTGAACGTAGCCTTGCCTCATGCCTGTCACACAAGGTTTTGTGTTTTTTGATAGCTGTGAGTTGTTTACATTGCCATTTGGTTCCTTCTCCTGCCTGTTAGTAAGGATATGAGACCTTATACTAAAAAAGAAAACAGTGCAAAGCTCACAGCCTGGTAAATCGACTAAAAAAGATTAACTCCCTATTTCTTCAGATAAACAGATTCTTACAAATGTGCCGTAACTATGTATATGATCTATTTGTTTTTCTTACTCATAGAGTGACATCTCTGTGAAATCTTGGAGCAGGTGCAGGAGCAGAGGATGAGGCCAAGAAGAAATCCCTTGCAGAATCCTTGCAGTAGACAGCATACACACACTGACCCCCACATCCTGTTGGCTCACCTTGGGAGGGTGCCAGCCACTTGAGTGGACAGTTCCCCCACAGGCAAATGACTACTACCTTGAGCGCCTCCACTTCTCCATCTGAAAGCTCTTGTTACTCCCAGGAGCGAGCTGGCTCTGTGAGGAGCAGAACAGACATGGTGGAAAGTTAATATCCCCTGAAACAAGCCTTCACCGAAGAGAAACAAGCATTGGTGGATAAATGCCTCAGCTGTTGTACCACTTAGTGGGCAATTCCTCACTCGAATGTTTGCCTCGGGGATAACTCAAACTAAGACAACTCCTTAAGCCATACTCAAGAGTTTAAATTCTACCTGTGGATCTAGAAAACCAATGAAGGGTTTTAATTAGGGAGATGACCTGGTTACAGGCACACACATATACAGTATACATATTTTTAAAATAAATATCACCAAGATGACTGAGATAAGGAAGGACTGAGAGGCAACAGAGAAAAATGAATCTCAGAGATCCATAGCCAAAGTCAGGGGAAGGTTCCAAGGTGGTCATGACATAAAGTGTGGAGTGCCTGAACTTCCCTGGCCCCAGCCCGTTGTAGCTACAGCTGTTCATCTTTGACTATTTGTAGTGATTTATATCCCAGAGAACTGCCCACCCACTTTTACTGGAACCTCTAATTGCAGAATTACACACATGTTTTCCAAGGAGAAAATGCTGCCTCCCCACTGACTCATGTTCATTTATCCCAGGCAGAAGGACTATTTCAGCACTCTTTCCACCATTTTCATCCCCAAATTTATCTTGGGCCTCTTAAAGAACCCAAGAATCTTTGTTTACTATGAACATACATTACCGGGGGCCAGAAGACTTCATTTCTTTTTTCTTTTTTTTTTTTTTTTTTAGGCAGTCTCACTCTGTTGCCAGGCTGGAGTGCAGTGACACAATCTCGGCTCACTGCAACCTCCGCCTGCTGGGTTCAACCAATTCTCCTGCCTCAACCTCCTGAGTAGCTGGGACTACAGGTGCACACCACAATGTGGCGATAATTTTTGTATTTTTAGTAGAGACAGGGTTTCACCATGTTGGCCAGGATGGTCTCGGTCTCTTGACTTTGTGATCTGCCCACCTTGGCCTCCCATAGTGCTGGGAATATAGGCATAAACCACCATGCCTGGCCAGAAGACTTTATTTCTAATCCTGGCTCTACCTCTTACTAGTCTCCTCCTAGCCTCAGTTGCCATATCAGAAAAATAAAACTTCTCACGGGACTGCTGTGTGGATGAAAGGAAATAACTAGTTGTTCTTCATGCTCATTGCTGATGGGCCCAATTTAAATGTGGCTGTCCATTCCTCAGCTCAGCCACAAGCTAGTCAGGACTCCTTAAGGCTGGTAGGGTAGCCATTCATTAAGGAACTTTCCAAGATCCACATGAGCAGGGACCATGCCAACTCATCTCTTAATCTCCAGTGCCCACCTGGAGTCTAAAATGTACCAACTATTGTTAAATGAGGAAAAGATGACATGAATGCATGAATGAGTCTGGCAACAGGCAGAGGTTTGGCCCCACTAGAGGGTCGCAGGGACAGGAAAGTGCACGGAGACGTCTGTGTGCTGAGACCTGGCTCAGGAGAACAGCCAAGCTGTGCCCAGTGGTGTGACAGGCTGAGAAGTGGCCCTAAAAGGGACCTGAGCACCTGGAATGAGCCTACCCAGCTAGATAGGTCTGGGGAACAACAGGAAACCAGTATCTCTATTTTCTTTCAGGGACCTATCACAAGGTTGGCAAGCACGGCTCACATATGTGGGAAGACCAATGATCTCTTGGGCTGAGGGGTGTCCGAGGGAACATTGATATGGTTTGGATTTGTGTCCCTGTCCAAATCTCATGTCAAATTGGAGGAGGGGCCTGGTGGGAGGTGATTGGATCATGGGTACAGATTTCCCCCTTGCTGTTCTCATGATAGTCAGTGAGTTCTCGTGAGATATGGTGGTTTGAAAGTGTGTGACACTTCCCTCTTCACTGTCTCCTACTACCATGTGAAGAAGGTCCTTGCTTCCCCTTCAGCTTCGGGAATGACTGTAAGTTTCCTGAGGCTTCCCAGTCATGTTTCCTGTTAAGTCTGTATAACTGTGAGTCAATTAAACCTTTTTTCTTCATAAATTGCCCAGTCTCAGGTAGTTCTTTTTAGCACTATGAGAATAGACTAATACAGACACATTCTGGCAGGGGCAGGGAGAACTGCCTAGATGTGGGTCTCCTTCAAGAAATGAGATCTAATTTCCAGAATCTATAAGAAGCTTAAACAAATCAATAAGCAAAAAACAAATAACCCCATTTAAAAGTGGACAAAGGACAGGAACAGACACTTCTCAAAAGAAGACATACAAGCAGCCAACAAACATGAAAAAATGCTTATCATCACTAATCATCAAAGAAAGACAATGAGATACTATCTTACACCAGTGAGAATGACTTCTGTTAGAAAAATCAAAAACTAACAGATGTTAACGAGGCTGAGAGGAAAAGGGAACGCTTACACATTGTTGATGGGAATATAAATTAGTCCAGCCACTGTGGAAAGCAGTTTAGAGAATTCTCAAAGAACTAAGAGTTGAAATACCATTTGACCCACCAATCCCATTACTGGGTATATACCCACAGGAAAATAAATCATTCTACCAAAAGGACACATGCATGCATAGGTTTGTCACAGTGCTCTTCACAAGTGCAAAACCATGGAATTAACCCAGGTGCCTTTCAAGGGTGGATTAAATAAAGAAAATACGGCATATATATACCATTAAATACTATGCAGTCATGTAGAATAATGAAATCTTGCTCTTTGTAGCAACATGTATGCAGCCGGAGACCATTATCCTAAGCAAACTAATGTAGAAACAGAAAACCAAATACTACATGCTCTCACTTATAAGAGGAAACAAAACATTGGGTACACATGGACATAAAGATGAGAACAATAGACACTGGGGAATACTAGAGGGTGCAGAGGAGGGACTGAAAAGCTACCTATTGGGTACTATGCTTACTACCTGGGTGACAGTTTCAATCATACCCCAAACCTCAGCATCAGGCAATATGCCTTTGTACAAACCTATACATGGACCCCAAATTCTAAAATAAAAGTTGAAAAGAAAAGAAAAAAAAAAAAAAAACACTGACCAATGACTTTACCTCCTCTGATCTCTCACATTCCAGAGGTCCTGCACTCTAAATTCTAGCTTTCTGCCTGGCAGTTGTCATCTGGGCACTATTTTTGTCCCACCTCTTTAGCCACAGGTGTCTGGCACTGTACCATGTACACAGCACCCAGGGGCCCTTGCCCAGCTTAGACTGTGCTTAACATAATCTGATGCCCAGTGGCATAGGTCATATTTACAAGAACCCACAAGATGGTAAGACAAATGCTTTCATGATCCCCAATTTACAGATGACACTGATGCACAGAGAGATCTAAAAGATCTGCTAAGGTTATGCAGCTTATTTGTGGAAGAGTTTGACCTTGATCCCAATCTCCTGATTCTTCCCCCTATGAAGAGGTTCTCAAGTTGCTGATAGTTTCAACACTGAGATTATATTAGGACAAAAGAAACCCCACTGGCCACTGTGTAGATCTCAGATGGATGATTAGGCAGCTGGATGCCCCTTGTCAGAGAAGCTGTACCAAGCAGACAGTGGAAAGGGTGATCTCAGAGGAACTGGTCTCTGATCTAAGGATGGCATGAGCTCAGAGCTACCAGCTTGGTTTAGCTCATGAGTGTCCTGAATCCAGGATTAGGAGAAGGCAACTAATGTGTCCCAATCATCTGGGGATGCTTTGCTTTGCAGTGGAGTTTCACATCCGAAAAGTCTATGAGTCCCCAACTCCCCAACATGGGCCCCATGACACCCCTGCAGGGCGTGTGCTGAGCATTCTTGGCACTGTCTCTAGTTGGGGATGCCAAGACGCTGTGATAAGTGACTTGTCTAGCAGGGAGCTAACAGCTTTCCAGGGCCTCATGCCCCCTGCTTCCGAAATAACTTTCTTTGACAGAGAATTATCTAGAAAAAAAATTAAATAAAAAAATACATACACACACACACTCACACACTCCACTCTCCCAGGAGTGCACTTGCTGTGTGACAGACGGATTCTATTTCTGTTGTGAGAACACGTGGCGTAGTCAGCAAGAACATGGCCTGAGAGGCATCGTGCCGGGAAGGCGCCTGCCTGGCCTGTGTTCACATCATGGAGCAGGTTTTGGGGATGGGCTTGGAACCCCCTGGTTGCCAGTAATTTTTGATGAGATGACACTTCACAAATGCTATTTCTTTCTGATTCTGGGAAGTTTGTGTAGCTACAAATGTTGTTATGGCAAGCTCACAGTGTGGGAGTAAGTGTGATTTTTTTTTGTTGTTGTTAAAAATAGATCCATAGAGGGTGAGAATTTAAAGGCACCTTTCAGTTAATGATTTTGCCATGGGAGATCCAGAGAAGGCAAGGGGCTTGCCCTAGGACTCACAGAGAGCTCACAGAGCATCTGGGAGAGGCAGGAGCTAGCACCTCCACCTAGGGCCCTTTCCAGTGAGCTATAGTCACCTCTCAATTTTCTTTGTTAAAGACACATGAGTACTTCTGTTGCAGATTCACAACCACTCCAGGCTGCCTTCTCCCTTAATCTCTTCCTATGAGGTTTCTGATTCCAGTCAGAAAAAAAATAAAAAATGAAGTCTATGAAAAAAAAATCATCTTTTATTTTCAAAGAACACGGCATCTTCATGTTCAACTTTTGTATAAATTCTCTATCTCTGCCTTAGTCATTCTCTTCTCTTTTGTAACTTTCAAAGCATCTTTGTTTCTCCGACTGCTCTTGCTTCTGTAAGTTCCTACCAGTTATTGATCTATCCAGTGATGAGGACTATGGCTTACAGCTACGTCCCCAGGAGGCCCTGAAATTACAGGCACTGTCCTCTCCTTCTGAGAACTCCCTCAGTGCAGAGCAAGTCTGGGACAAAGGTCTCTTTGTAGAACTCCTAACCTGCTGCTTAAGCCCCATCTCAGATGTTGCCTCCTCTGGAAAGCTTTGCTTGGCTCCAAGAGAGGTGATCTATTTTACAAATGGGCACCCAAATTGTGTTTCTGAGCCAGCTTCCTCATGAGGAGCCTTGGGGACACACCCACTTCACAGCACGACGTGACACACAGCACTGGGAGCCCACGCTTGAGCCTGTCTGTGAAATTATGTCAGTATTCTCTCTGAACTTATCAAGGTCACCTGCCAGTCAGATTGAGACAGTGTTGACCACTTGGCAAATTCTGTAGCCTTGGTCTTGATGCCATTCCCAGCCTCTGGCTTCCACTGCATTCCATAGCCTTCCCCATTTCAGGATTTCGTTCCTCTCCTCACGCCTCACCAAAATATCCAGCTCCCAGGAAGGGTCCCATCTCTAACACTGTGCCCCACTCCTACCGACCCTGAAAGGTGCTCTCTATGTCTGAGCTACCTTCAAAAAATGTTGTCATCTGCTAAAAGGGAATTCTGGTATCAACCAGTAGGAATCTCACGGCAAAAGCTAAGAAACAGGACTTGGGGGAGCCAGAAGTTCTTTCTGGACTCCCTGAAATTGCCCAAGTATGGAGCAGCCTCCTCCACCTGTGGCCCATCAGCCTGGAAGGCAGCCTGGAGAGTGACGGAATCCCACAGGCTGTGGACCAGCTGGATGGTGGAGCCCGGCTCTCTGATTAGAAAATGTGAAGTGTGGACAGTGGTCAAGGATGACCCCCTGGGGGGAAGACTTTTCACACCAGACCCCTGGTGCAGACTTTGGAATGTGGAAGAAATCTGTCCAGTCACAGAACTATTCAGGGAGGGGGCATAATGTCCCATGGCCTGGTTCATGACATCCCACAGAGTCTGCACTCAGGGGGTCGGAGAGCTTGCCACAGCATGACCGATGACCCTCCGTGGAGAATGGAGCCTCTGTTTCAGAGCAAGCCTCAGCCTCAGCATCTGTCCCCTGAATCCCTTGCTGCCAAAGCTATCTCCACTGACCCCTACAGCGGGGCCCCTCCCTGGCGAGGGGTCCAAGAGTTCCCAGATGGATGCCAGGGACTTCAACCCTGCTGAACCTGGAGTCATTCTCCCACTGGGTGTAGTCTTTGTGCTCATAAGTGTTAGGCAGGTTTCCAGGGTCATGAGTTTGAGGCCCAGAGATACCCTGAGCACAGAAACAAAGCAGAGCCAGGGCTCTGATGCTCTTCTCACCACTGGAGCTATACATGGAAGGCAGGGTGGCCGGGAAAACTGAGGTCCCTGTCTGAGTGACACATAGAATGAGCCTTGATGTTGGTGAAAAGCAAACACATGTTCACACAGCCATGTCTGCACACACACATGCACACATACGCCCCCTCTACACATACACAGCCCCCACACTCATGAACACACATACACACACACACATACACATACATGCACATGCAGAAGTAGCATTCGGAACACAGTCACAGTAAGAAGTGGGGCATGGAAGACAGCAATATCCAAAGAGCCGGGATGCCTTGTGCAGGAAAAACCAACCATACACCAGGATTGCATGCTGGTAAGAGAACGGGGAAGCAAGCTGTGGAGAAGGGGTGATGTCACAACCCCTTCCTGCTTGTTCTGTAGTGTGCCACCCAGATCCCCTCATGGGGCTGAGTCACTCATTCCCCAGCTGCTGGGAGTGTTGGTAGCAGGCGACTCTAAGTTCCTCTGAACTTAATTCAGTTCCTCTCCCTGAATCCCTGAATTGTACTTCCTCAAAGAGAATCACCTCGCCCAATGTCACACCCTTCCCTGGAGGCAGCTCACATCCAGTGACTGGTCAATAACAGGCTAGAAAGGCCTGGAGCCCTCCCCTGTATTGAACCCAACTGTGAAGGGCCATCCCAGCCCCAGCACTGCTGGTGGGATAGGTTGATGCCTTCCTTGTCGCTGCCATTGCAGCAGTTCTCCTCTGCCCAGTTCTGCTGCTTTCATTCCTCCACAGGCATTGACTGATCCTAAGGAGATTCTCCAATGAGCTGCCTCTTCCTGTTCCAGAGTCTGGCTCTTGGGGAAGTTAACCCTAGACCAAGCCAGACCCCAAGCTCAAGGGCAAAGGTGCACCAAGAAACGAGATGGAGCTTCTACCCTTCAGGAACATCTAGTGTGTGGGGGAGGCAGGTGTGTAAAAAAATTAACTATACTCCAGTCAGTAAAAACCTGGATGTGAGCCTTCAGTTCTGGTTTTGCATCTTACTATCTACCCCTCGGAGCCTCGATTTGTCTACCTTTGGAATAGTTGTAATCACCTGCCTCACCTGGGGCATGAGAAAATCACATGAAAGAGTAAACATTGGTCCAAGTGCCTATAGGCTATAAATGGCTGCAGGATGTGCTGTGGAGCAGAGCCTGAAATACTCCAGGAGGACTTACTCTGGCACACAACAATTAAACACAGAGGTAGGTCAGGAGACACTTACTCTGCTATAAATCTTTTGGGAAAAGAGAAATTAGACAGCATTCACACAGGAATAGGGGTTTTAGAAGATCTTGAACTGGGAGCTTCAGGTTCCCATCACAGCTCACCCTGGCCAGGCCCTGAGCAGGGCATGTCTTCTTTCTGGGAAGCGCTGCCCTCATTTCTCCTTTCCAGAAAGACAATCGACACATCATTCCTGCCATTGTTCCTGAAGCAAGTAAAAATGATGAACTTTCTTTCTGCTCTCTAGAACACTCAAAAATGCTCCTCTGGTGACAATTGGGATAATACAAGTCTCCCTAACTGAGTTTCCTGACTTTAATAACAAAATGTGAAATGAGTTAGACTGCATCCTAAGCCCTTGATGATGTCCTAGGGCCTTCACTGGGAGCAACAGAAATTTCACCAGTTGAACAGGAACTTGTCCTCTTGAGCTGCATTAGAAGGAGCACATCAGGTTAGTGTCTCTCCTCCTTAGGGTGAAGTAGGATCTCCCAGAAGGGGCTTGGGTATGCAAGGAAGGGGAATAGAGTAGAAGACAGGAAGAAAAAGACAGAACTCTCTGTTTTTTATAGCTTAATATGTATGGCCTTGAAGATCATTAAAGGGCTTTGTTGATTCCCACAGCTGCCACCTGAGCCTCCACAGAGGAGTTTGCACAGGCTGCTCAAAGCACACAAGAGAGACCAGGATTTCTCCATCTGTATTTGGCATGATCCTTCCATTGGCTGCACCAATGACCTCACCCACTCAGTCTGACCTTCTTATCCTCTAAGTGAATATTTCCTGAATGAATGAATAAATGAACTTCTAATCCTCAGCTACTCCCTTCCTCCTGTATAACAACAAACAAGTAAAAGCTACATATACCTAAATGTATTAGCATACTCATACACAGACATAAACTCACAGAGTTCCATACATGCCTACCAGCCCTAGGTCACAGGGTCACATGCACAGTCTCATGAACGTAGACGCACAAGCACACACATAAGAGTCACACACATACATGCATACACACACACAGATACTTACACACTCTCAAATTTTTACTCCTGAGCCCTCTGTTCCAATTCATGATTGTAGGGACAGTATAACCAAGTGTGATTCTTTGACTAGGGAGTCATGATGACAAATTGCTGATCATACATTCATGTATTCACTTACTGTAGCACACAATAGTTAAACAAGATTGAAGAAGAGCTGGCCATGGCAATGGTAGGCAAAAGACTGAGAAACCAGTGCTAGGGAAGCTCCCATTTTTCCAACAGGACTGCCAAAGCCCTCTATTATTTGGGTTGTTTTGTTGCTCTCCTTTTGGTGGAAATGAGAATTATTGTATGTCCATCTTTAAATTGCTCAAACATAGGAATACAAACCAACTGTCAACTACAAAGCGCTGCAGAGAGCAGTCTTCAGGAAGACCAATTTTCTTCATCTCCATTCCCAGTCCTATGAAAGAAACTGGTTCAGTTCAAAGTACCAGCGATTTTACCTAACAGTCATCATGGCGGGCACAATGAAGGGTAGAATGTTGTAAAAGCATGCCCTCAAACTAATATCCCTCCTGCTTCTTTAGCAATACTAAAAGAATAGAATTTAAATGTTTTCACTTTCAAAGAAAATGAATATGTGAGATAATGGCTTTGTTACTGAGCTTGATGTAATCATTTCATAATATAAACATATATCACAGTATCACATCATATCCAATAAATATATAATATGTACAATTAAAAAGTAATAATGATAAACTCAAAAAATCAGTTTCAAATATGGTATTTAATACAATGTTGCAAGGGAGGAAAATTGTCAAATTAATGGTCTCCTCTATTTTGTATTAACAGAAGACATTGTGGTTCAGATATGGCAGGTATCTGCCCTCAGGTCACAGTTCAGAAGGAGATAACCACAGTTTTAATAATCTGTCACAATGTGAAACTTAAGCCCACTACACAATATACAGCTTCTCCCACACTCCGGGTCATTTATAACAGGAGTGACAGTCAAACATGAAAGAAAGTAAACATGAAAAATTGGTACTCTAAAATAATTTTAGTTTGGGCCATATTGATTCATACTGGTGACAGGAAATCAGAATTCGATGGGGCTGGCAAGGCGCTTGGAGGCCTCAGACACATGAATTGGTCACGTTGAATTCTGTCATCAGATTCCGGGTGTATCGGTGGTGCTTCATTTGCATTAAATGAAAAGCAGTCCAAAAATACACACTGTTGCTAAGGTTACATCTTGCTAGATGCAAATGAAGATGTGTTTGTTCAGACCAGTTAAAAATACCCTGGCACTAGCTAATTTTCCCATTGGCATAGAGAGATTATCGGCAGCCTATGAAACTGAGAGGTTAGGTATACCTTACTCAGCATTAGGGTTCTGGAAAGACCATTATTTCTGAGTAATATTTTTAGAACCTGTAGAAACTACTGTACTTTTTTTTTATTAATTCAAGTAATAAGTCTGGTTGCAGTAGAGTTATAAATATCATCTAATAGCAGGATCTACTACTGCAAATATATAAATATACTTTCCCCAGGTTCAAAAACAGCCATCTGCATTGATATTTTTGGAATCTGGGAGGAAATGGGAGCAAGCAGGGCTAGCAATTGCAGTTCAGGAAGACAGGTACGGAAGGATAACGTCCTTTCACCTGGCTGAGCCTTTATGTAGATTATTTTACTTAATTCTCACATAACCCTGCAGGGTAGAATTATTATTTCTCTCTTTAAATTGAGGAAACTGAGACTCAGAGACATTCAGCCACTCTGTAGTAGTAGAAAGGCAGAAAGTTAAATTTAGAATTAACTCTGAAAACATGCTCTTTTTTCTATATCATGCTGCTTGTATAACCAAAGATGAATTCTCTAAAAAATTAAAATCTGAATAGGAAACCTCAGCCAGAAAATCAGAAGTTTTGGTGTTTAAAAAAAGAGATTATTCAAAATTGAAGTGCTTTTTACTTTTTGACCCAATTTTATTTATTTTTCTAAATATGCCTCAGCTTCCTGTGAGTCAAGAACAGATACTTCTGTTTCCCCTTTACCTCTGGAGATAACAACCCCCAAAATCATTAAGTCCCACTAGTTATAAAATCCTAAAATGTAAGAGTCAGAAGGGGCCTCAGAAGTTACCCCACCCACCTCCTTGAGACACAAAATCCCTGGTACCATATCCTGGAAGGAAGGCCATCAGCCATCTGCTTGAAAGCCTGTATATAAACAGTAGCTCACGTTTGTTGAGTGCTAACTCAATATTGAGTATAAGGCACTCATCTAAGCACTTTACCCATTTTAATTCACGTAATCCTTGCAACAACCCAATGACACAGGTACCATTACCCTCATTTCAAAAATGAAGAAAAATACACATAAAAAGTTTAAGTAAATTGTTCAAGTCCTCATAGCCTCTAAGTGGTAGAAATGGAATTAAATCTCATATGGTATTACCTTTATCTAACTATCTATTCAACATCTTCACTTAAATCTCTAATAAATGTTTAAAACATAGCAAATAAATGAGTCCTATGATTCTCATCTTCCTCAAAACCTGCTGTCACTCCATCACAGTCCTCCCCAAACAGGATCCTGCATCCATTCAATGGCAAAACCTACATGTGACCTTGGATTCCATTCTTCTCCTTAGTCCTCAAATCCAGTCTCTCAGCAAGTCCTATGGTTCATCCCCTGAAATACATGTTGAATCTCTCCCCTCTTCCCCACTGATGCTACTACTACCTGGGCCCAAGCTTTGACAATGAGTTGCCCAAATCACTTCAAAGACCCATCATTCTTCTTTCTACTCTTGCTCTTCAGAGCAAGCAGAGTGATTTTCCTACAATGTAAATCAAATGAGGTCACTCCATTCTTTTAAAAACTCCAGTGGTTTCCAGCTGAATTTAGAATAAAATTCAAACTTCTCCATCTCAGGATTTCTCCTTTGTTTTCCTCTAGTCTAATTTTGTATCACTTCCTATGTCACCCATTGGTCTCCAACCACACATACTTTTGTCTCTTCCTTTAGTACTCCAAGGTATTTTTACTTGCTGGGCCTTTTGTTTGCAAGACCCCTCCCCCTAATTTTCACATGGATGACTATTTTTTATCTTTCAGATCTCAAGCCAAATACTCTCAGCTTGTAACAAATTACTCCAAAAATTAATGGTATAAAGCAATCATTTACTATGATCATAGATTTTATGGGTCATGAATGCAGACATGACCCAGCAGACCTGGGACTGGAGCGATCTGAAGCCAGTTCACTCAAGTGTCTGGAGGCTTATACTGGCTGTTGGTTGGGGGCCTCAGTTCCCCTCCATTTGGCTACCTTGCGCTTCCTAGTGCAGTTACTACAAGGTGAGTAGTAACTGAGTTCTAAGGATGAGTGTCCTGAGAGAGAACAAGAAAGGGAGAGAAAGGGAGACGTCATACTGCCTTTTCTGAACTATCATCAAAAGTTACACAATATTACTTTGGCCATACTCTGTTCTGTAGAGGAAGTCATAAAATCCTGGCCAGCTTCATGAGGTGAAGAAACAGGTTCTATTTCTTGATGAGAAGACAACATTCTAGAAGACCATGTGGGAAATGTCTATGATAGGAGTTTTCAACTGATTTCAGCCTCCAGCCCCAGACCTCATAGAAAAGGGACATGCACTCAGCAATCAGTGAGCTGTAGTAAATAAATTTTTAAGCTATTGATTTTTGTGGTAATTCATTAATCAACAATGGAACTAGAATATCGTGGTGGGCTGAATTGTGCCCACCTCCAAGATCTTCATATGTTGAAATTGAAATCTTAATCCCCAGTGCCTCATAATGTGTTTATATTTGGAGATAGGGTCTTTGAAGAGGTAATTAAGTTAAAATTAGGTCTTTAGGGTAGGTTATAATCCAATATGACTATGTCCTTATAAGAAGAGGCGATTGGAACACAGACACATATAAAGGAAAACCCATGTAAGGACACATATATGAATAGAAGGTGGTTGTCTGCAAGCCAAGGAGAGAATCCTCATCAAAAACCAACCCTGCTGGAGCGTTGATCTTGGACTTCTTGGCTCCAGAACTGTGAGAAAATAAATGTTTTGGTTAAGCCACCAAGTCTGTGGTATTTTATCATGGCAACCCTAGAAAATAATGCAAGCAGTATCTAGGGGGAATAAAAACATAATTGCACAAAGAAATGTATATGTTCTCTGAAGTGCTTGTTTTGCATAGCAGACATATGAAAGCAGAGCTAATTTTTCCTCAAAAGGGAATTAAACTGTGAATGGTACATCTCTATCACAGAATAAAAGGTTAATATTTAAAAATATTTAGGTACCATGTATCTATTTATACTAATATAAAAAATTCAACGTATTAAATTTTGAAGAATGGCCAGGCACAGTGGCTCCACCTGAATCCCAGCACTTTGGGAGGTGGAGGCCGGTGGATCAATTGTGGTCAGGAGTTCAAGGCCAGCCTGACCAACATAGTGAAACCCCGTCTCTACTAAAAATACAAAAATTAGCCAGGTGTGGTGGTGTATGCCTGTAGTACCAGCTACTCAGGAGGCTGAGGCAGGAGAATCACTTGAACCTGGGAGGTGGAGGTTGCAGTGAGCCAAGATGGTGCCAATGCAGTCCAGCTTGGGTGACAGAGCAAGACTCCATCTCATAATAAATAAGTAAATAAGAAATAAAACAAAAGTTACAAAACATTACTTATAGCATAATGACATATGCATGTTTTCAATATCAGCATATCTATATCTGTGTATGTATTGTATATAAATGCACAGTAGTAGTTCTAGAAGTATAACACCAAACATTTCGTTGTGTTTACTCTGGGGAATAGGGTGGGTTACATGAAGCTCTGAGTGTGTTGGTCTTTTGCTTTGAACTCTGTATACTTCTAAATTGCTGACATTTTTACACTGACTATGCATTCTAGCATTAGTAATGCAGAAATGAAGTTGATTCTTTAACTAACTCATCATATCTTAATTAACCCATTATAATGCCAATTTCCTGGTTGCCCAGTTCCAGCTTCTTGTAGACCAAGATTGCAGCAGAACATTCTCTAATCCAGCAGCCTCTAACACCCTTCAGCTCTGTGGGAAGCACAGATTAGGTCTTGAATGCCTCAGCTTGAGCAAAAATGCTGGAACAGCAGAATTTGATGGAAATTTCATTAGTGGACTGAATTACCAGAGCCCAGATTGTTAGGTTTGGAAGCGTCCATGCTTCTGCCTGGGAATATGGGGTATAAGGTTGCTGCAGTGGCTAGAATAGTTGTTTCCATTTTGAAAGCCTCCCAAGACAAAGAATAGAGACAGATTGTCTTAAAAATTTAATTCTCTAAATTTGAAAAAGAATTACCAACTACAGACTATGAGCCAGGATGTATGCTACAAAATATACATAAACAGTCCATTGAATGCTCGTAAAACTGTGCAAATTTGACATTATTGTCCTAATTTTACACAAGGGAAACTAAGGCTAAGAAAGTTGGCTTAACTGGAGTAATTATGAGATCTTTTAACAAAGCAGGTTATTCTCTTGGGAAAAAGTAAAATGTACACTACACCCCCACCATCTTACCTGATACTAATTTGTATCTTCTACCTCATGCCTTTTGTCTCTTATCATGCTACCCTCTTCCTGTCATGTGCAACTGTTGAAGTGAGGCATGGCTTTGCGGCCCCAGGCAATCCTGAGTCCTTCCTTCCTCTCAACATACTCAAGAGCCCCACTCTCTAGGCACTTTCACCAGAGAGAGAAGGGCCAGGAGAAGTGCATAGCGGGAGATCCAGGGGTGCTCACTCTCAGAAAACAAGTTAGCTGAAGCAAATGCCAGAAATAGAACAGTTTGCTTAAAACCAAGAAGGGAAGAAGCTAGAACAAAGTATGAGGACTGGGAGAGCAGGGGAGTAAGGGACGAGTGATGGCTGAACAAGGTCAGAAGTAGCAGTGTTGGGGTATTAATTATATTTTTTTATTTTCTATAAGATTGATAATCTGGTATCTGGAGTTTCACTGACTGGGAAGAGGCTGCCCCACCCACGGCTGGCTAATTCTTAGAGATAGCAGAAGACTTGCCCAGGAGAGCACCTTTCGTCTGCATACTAACCAATCTAGAGCCCATACTCCCAACCACCTTCTCTGTCTGGCTCTTACACTCCAGGAGGTGGTACTCTTCTGCCCTACTTATCCCAGAAACAGGTACTGAACAATTAGGGTCAGCTTCTATGCCCCAGAGCCCATTGAAATTATTCAAACTAGCCCATTCTAAATCTACATGCCTTGCCTTTCCCACAGAAACCACAACAAAGGCTCTGATCTCTGTTTTCCTTGACTTTTTTACCTGATTCCTGCCCCTCTGCCCTGGTGCTTCCCCATGTGACCCCAGGCCTCCTGTTTCTAGAGAATTGTGAGTAAACCCTTCATGACAGCCATTTATATGTCTGTGTGCCTTATTATTATCTGATTAAAACAAATCAAGAGTATATTTTTCAATAGCTGGTCAGGGAAACACATAAATAAGATATTTAAGACACTGGCTGGTGTAAGGAACAGGTACCAGACAAGTAGGGTCAGGTGTTCGGATCAGTCTATGTTGATCCACTCTGCCATGGAGCACACTGATTGGCACTCAGAGCTCGAAGACTCTCTCCCTTTGCCCTTGATCTAAACCAGCTTTCTGAAAATTGTCTCATCAGTCGCCTAGAAGTCAGCATTTACTTTTTGAACTTGCTGGACTTTCCTAGGAATACAGAATATTTTGTCCTATGGGAAAAAAATACCGAGACCTTAAATAGCATGTACAGGTGACCTGGAAAACCCTGAATCCACATCCCTAGAGTACAACCAATGCCCGCTCAAGTGATATGGTTTGGTTCTGTGTCCCCACCCAAATCCCATGTTGAATTGAAATCCTCAGTGCTGGAGGAGGAACCTAATGGGAGGTGACTGGATCGTGGAGGTTATTTCTAATGATTTGGTACCATCTCCCAGTGCTATCTCCTGATAGAGATCTCACAAGATCTGATGGTTTAAAAGTGTGTGGTACTTCCCCCTTTGGTCTCTCTCTCTCTCCTGCCTTGCCATGGTAAGACGTTCTTTCTTCCCCTTCACCATCCACCATGGTTGTAAGTTTCCTGAGGCCTCCCAGCTACACTTCCTGTACAACCTGCAGAAATATGAGTCAATTAAATCTCTTTTCTTCATACATTACCCAGTCTCAGTTAGTTCTTACAGCAGTGTGAGAACAAACCAATACACCAAGGTGGCTGTTGTTATTAACCTGGTCTCATTGCAAGGCACGGGAGTCATAATTAGGATTTGCTTTTCTTTCTCTGGTGAAGAGAAGAGGTAACTGACTGACACACAAAGAAAGAAGTCAACGAAGCATCTTCCCAGTGGCTATTTTCCTAATCACGCATCCAACATGTGATCTAAATGCTCAGGAAGGGACTCTCCTTTCTTTCCTTTCAGACCAACCACATTTAGACTTTGATCCTCTGGGACCTGTAGAACTTTCCCCTCACTGGTCCTCAGTTTCTCCATCTATACAGAGAGATTGATAAATGAGTTGATCTCTAAGGTCATATCCAATTTGCAGAGTCTGTGATGACCAACTGAAGCATTTAGAGACAGGCTTAGCCTTGAGTATACTGAGTCCCAGTTGGATCAGGAAGCTCTAACTTTATTACAGATGCCATCTCCTTTAATACTGCAGGACTGCCATGCATGAGTGCACAAGTGCATACACATATACACACACAAGAAAGAAAAAAACTGGTTTACTTATTGATTTTGGTTTCTCCACATTAAAAGCCAATACTTTATACTCCAGACAACTCTTTCTGGGTTGTAGGCCATCTGGATAGCTCCCCAGACGCTGATCAGACCCACTAATTATCAGGAAGACATGCCCCCAACCCTAAATAATGGAGGAAGCATATGAGTATTCCATAGAGAACAAAGATTTGGAGCCCAGGATATTCTAACCAGAGCAGGTGCAAAATGCATTTCAGAAGGAGAAACTAAGTGAAGAAAAGCTCCTTTCATTCCTGCAACTTAGGAAACTTTCCTTGGAGCATTGATTTTAAACATCCAGAACCAAACAAAGTCACCATTAATTTTCACTTCAAAGGCCTTTTCTATGAGCTCTAGTGGGACAAGTGGATTAGTAAGGCATTTATGGTCGTGAATTTGCTGTTATTTCTTTTAATGTGGTGCATCCGACGTGCTAAATGCACTAAGTACCTAATAAACTATAAACTGAACCGTGAACAATTTCATTATCTTGTTCAGGGACACAGATATCCATTAGTTAATTCACCTATTTGCAAAATAAACAACAGACATTTTAAAAATGAGAGAAGCATATGGTTTTAAAATTGCATTTATTAATTCATACTCCAGACATTCAGGCAAGATGATAGGCTGAGAAGCAGCTCCATCTCACTTCCATGCTTTTACCAACATGAGAAAAGAAGAGAAGTGAACTCAAATTTTTACAGCTGTGAGTGAAAGTTTAAGTCAAGATAAATTCCTGTGAGTACTTATATCAGATATACGATTCAGGAGCTGAGATTTGAATACCTGTGGGAGAAATGAAAAAAAAAATATGGCCATGTATTTAGAGGGGGTCTGAAGTGGCCTCACTGCACAAAGACCAGCGTAACAGAAGCTACGTTACCTGTGTACTGAGGCTAGAAATGTTTCACCTGTTGGACAAGGAGCAGGATGGCTTAACCAAGGAGGAGACAGAGGCAGAGATGCAACCTCTAAAGCTGTAAAGAACACTACTATGTAGCTCTTATGAATACTTTTCAGAAGATGTAAAAATTCCTGATTGGGAAACTATTGTCAGAAGGGACCTGGTCCTGATTAATCTCATGGGTCTCCAGATGACTGCTTCTACAAATCAGTCTACAAGCAGGATTCCCACAAAAGGAAACTCCACTGGATATTAGAAATCACAGAAAAAAACTGCCATGTGGTATCATCAGCAATAGCAAAGGACATGGGAATTTGTACCCAAAGAAGAGAATTTAATTAGGAATATTTAAAGTGTTTCAAAAAGCAAATTAAGAAAGGGAAAGTACAATGTAAAAATTTAATAGAATAAAAACATAATAGGCAAACCTAAAAAAATCTAATGATAAAAATCAAGGGGCTAAAACTGAGGGGGAGGAAATCAGCATCTTGGCATAATAATTGATTAACCAATAACAAAATAAAAAGAACCATCTAGAACGCAGGAGAGCTGTGCAAAATGGAAAAAGAATCCAAGAGATATGAAGCTTAAGACATGAATTCCAACACAATCAAATAGGTGTTCAAAGGGGCTTGCCTTGTGTTTGCTAACTTGAATGAGCTGTGACCAGCTTTGGTTTCAAAATTGTAATAGTCTTATCAAAAGTGTTAGTCAGTTTCCCTCTTTTCCTAGTCTCTATAATATTTTCCATAATTTAAGAGTTTTCTGTTCCTTGCTAAGTGGTAAAATAGGCCTGGGGAATGTGTGGAGTGGGGTTGTTGGTGACTGGGCATTTTAACTATAAAGTTATTCGATGGTAACATTTGAGCATTTTTATTTCTTCTTGAGTCAATTTTCATATTTATAATTTGCTTTAAAATGTATGCAGTTCAGTCATTGGCATAAAATGGACTAACTCGTTTTTAAATGTACATTTGATAAAATCAAATACTCATTTATATTTTTAAAATATCTGAGTAACCTAGACTCTGTAATAGATAACCTTAACCTGTTAAAGGTATTCTACTAAAATATGTCAGTAAGTGTCACATTCAATATGAAAAACAGAGCAATTTCTCAAGAGAGTGAAAATGAGATCAAGATGCCTAATGTCACTATTTATTTAATATTGTATTGGAGGTCCTGGGCAATGCATTTAGACAAAAAATAAATAAAAATAACTAATAAAAGTTTTAATAAAAACAAAATTTTTATTATTTGCACTTTACATGATTTTTGTAAATAAGCTATAGAAGTAGTAAATGATTTTAGTGAGGTCTCTGAGTAGATCAATATACAAAAACTGTATTTTCATATATGAACAATAAAAACTTTGTTAATGAAATTTTAAAATGTATTCCATTATAATAACGTGAAAAATATCAAACACATGAGCATATAACTAAGAGATATGTAAGGATTATATATGGAAATCTGTGAAACATTATAGAGATAAACAAAAGAAGATACATAAATAAAGGGATATACTATATCATGACTAGAAGGCCCAACATTATAAAGATATCAATTCTTCCCACATTCATTGAAAGATTCATTGCAATCAAAATAATGATAGGAGAGGTTATTTTGGTTCTTTATTTTGTATTGTTCTTCTGAGAAAATTGACAAGCTAATATTAACATTAAAATGGAACTGTAAAAGAGAAAAAGTTATGGTAATCATGAAAAATAAACAAAATTGGAGAAATGGTGTAACCAGACAGCAAGAATTATTAGAAAGCTAGAGTATGTAGCTACAGTGCTCCAGCACTGGCTTTAGGATAGACAAAGAAGCTAGTGGAGCTAATGGAGATTCAGAAATAGACTCTCATATGTATGAGAATTTATTTATAATAAAATGGCTCTGCATAGTCATAGGGAAAAGGCAGGCTTTTCAATAAATGGTTCTAGGTAAAATGGAATTTTATATTAGAAAATGTGAATATTGACCCCTACTTCACATTATGTACATCATGTACAAACATTAATTTCCATTAAATTGCTTAACTCAGTTTGAAAGTTAAAACAACACAGTTCCTAAATGATAACATACGTTCAATAATACATATACTAAAGGATGTTATTCAGCTAAACGACAGTCAGAATAAAAGCAACAGTGAGTTAAGAAGATAAAATATTTTCATAAGACTAAATTTTATTGAGTATAAATATTAAAACATAAATGTTAAAGGTATATGAAATTTGATATTAACTCATTTTAATAAGTCATATGTTAAAGAGAAAATAAAAATGGAAAGAATATTTTTAAATGAACAGAATATATCACTACAGCTTAAAATTGTGAGATGTAATTAAAATAGTACTTCAAAATACAAGGCCAAATGTGTAAAGTAGAAAATTTAAAAAAAAAAACTGAAAACAAATGAGCTACTAATGAAGAAAAGTTAAATAACAACTCAGGAAAGTCAAAGTAAAAAATAATTTTCAATAAACAAAGCAAACAGAATATAAAGCAACAACCCAAGTATTAGTAATGGTTATTCTTTCCAAAGCCTAATAAAATATTTTTTAAAACTCACCAGAAAAAAAAATTAAATGCTAAACATATTACCAAAAAGTAGAATATATTATAGATACTGTAAGAGAATAGGAATAACTATGTACCAGTAAGTTTGAACTCAAATAAAATAGAAAACCTTTTAGAAACATATAAGTGATAAAAACAAATTCAGTAAGAATATGGTCAAGGCCAGTGTGCATTTTTAAATACACTATTAATTTTGGTTTGCTGGTATTATATCTGGGAATTTTATATCTGTAACTTAAAAGTGAGAGATATCTCTGATTTCTTATTTGGGTATTGTCTCTAACAATTTTCTTTTCCTTAAAATCAGGATTATAATAGTTTTATAAATTAATTCAGAGGCTTTCCATATCCATCTATGCTTCAGAGCAGTTTATCAATTGTTTTTCAAGTTTGAAATAAATCACTTGTAAAACAAATTTGTCCTAGAGTTTTTATTAAAGATATATGTAATAAATCTTTAATGTCTATCACGTTTATTGTTCTATATAGATTTTCTGTTTCTTGATTCAATTTGTGTATTTATATTTTTAAGAAAAATATTTTATTGAAGTATCATTATAACAAAGTAAAAAAATATTTTATTATAATTTTTAAATCTCATCTATATCTATTATTGCACCCTCACTTATAGTTTTAGTTTTGCTTGTGTTCTCTCTTTAATTGGATCATATTCTATTTATCTATTTTACTGATTTTTAAAAATTACCTCTTGGTTTTATTCATCAAATCTTCTTGGTTTTCTTCTTCAATTCTCAGTATTCCCTTTTGTCTTTACTATTTTATTTTCTTTATGTAAATATGTCTTCTTCTTTTTCTAATATCTTTATTTGAATTCTTATTTTATTTAATTTTCTTTTAATAGCTACTTTTATAAATTTGCATCATATTATATTTTAGGAAAGATTATTTTGAAATGTGCTTGTCATAAAATAATGACTTTCCACAATTACAATTTATGGGAAATCTTGCTCTAAAAATTCATACATTGAATCAATCAAATCAGAAACTTGGGAGCAATCAATCTTCCACCTCTCCAGCTTTCCCCCATTTTACACCAGCCCACGTTGGCCTTGAATTTTTTAGTCTATTTTTCAAAATTCTATTAGTTCTGTCCTTTTTCTGTTCCCATTCCTGCTGCCACTATCGTAAAGTTATCTGTCATTTCTACCCAGATTGCTGCAATAATTATTAATCTTCCTGTCAACTGCTGTTTTTTAAAAAATGTATTGTCCACAATGCTGTTAAAAATTTACAACTAAGTCCACAGTTTTCTGTCCACTGAATTTTGTCCCTTTAAAATTCGTGTGTTGAAACCCTAACCACCAATATGACTATGTATTGGGACAGGGCTTTTGTGGATGTAATTAGGTTAAATGAGGTCAGAAGAGTGGGGCCCTGATCTGATGGGATCAGTGTCCTTGTAGCAGACACCAGAGAGCTCGCTCTCTCTCCACTGTGTGAGGGTGCAGAGAAAACTTTGCCATCTGCAAGCCCGGAAGAGGGTCTTCACCAGAAACCGACAGTGGTGGCACTCTGATCTTGGACTTCCTCCTTTCGCAAGGATGAGAAAATACATTTCTGCTGCTAAGTCACCCAATCTGTAGTATTTGGTTGTGGCAGCCCAAGCACATTAATACACATTGGTCATGATACTTCCTCATTTAAAATGTTAATGACTTTGCAACGCTTTAAATTCGATTTTCTAATCATGGCTCATAAAGACTTCCATGATTTGTTCTTACATCTCCCTGTCTCCTCTCCCCATTAATCACCCCAGATCATCAGTTGTGCCAAGATGGGAAGGCACTGTCATCCACAAAGCATTCAGTTTCCAGCCACTTCTACACAAACCTTTCCCAGCCCTGTCCTACCAAATTCTCTCTCACAAGTGAAATGGATGCACCTTTTCAACTATTTTACTCCCTTTGCCTAACACTGTGCCTGACACATAATAGAGATTCTATTACAGTCTGTGGAACTGAGTAAAAATGAATAAAAATTATTAGCTATTGTCTTAATTACATTACATGATATATTTTAAAGACCACACACTTTGTTTTTGTTTATTTTAACAGATTAAATCACCCAATTTCCAATTCCATGTCCTAATTCAGGCAAGAATATCCAAAGGCCCTGTAAGAGAAAAGACAGGAAGATGCTGATGAAATAAAGTTCCGGGCCTGGGACTGCTCTGTACACGAATCTGATTATCAGCTAGCATAGAAGTCTCCATGATAAACTGGCGATGGCAGGTGGCCATCAGGAGATTCCAGGTGATTTTCCAGAAGAAAAAACTCACACGTGAGCTTTTGCTGTACTTGACCCAGCATCCACCAGTAACAGAAATGTGGGTAGTTGCTGAAATGAAAGCCTTTGTCTCTGCTTATAGAAAAGGTAGGCTGGGCACCGTGCCTTACATCTGTAATCCCAGCACTTTGGGAGGGCGAGGTGAGCGGATCACGAGGTCAGGAGTTCCAGATCAGTCTGGCCAACATAGTGAAACCCCATTGCTAACAATACAAAAAAATTAGCCGGGTGTCGTGGTGGGCGCCTGTAATCCCAGCTATTCGGGAGACGGGAGACTGAGGCAGGAGAATCGCATGAACCCGGAAGGCGGAGGTTGCAGTGAGTCGAGATCAGGCCATTGCACTCCAGCCTGGGTGACGGTGCAAGACTTCGTGTCAAAAACAAAGGGAGAAAAAAAAATGTAAAGGGAAACAATGCCTCAAAGTTGTCAATTGGACACATTGAAAGAACAAATGACACCCAATGAAGTAAGGATTTAAGAAGATAAAATCAAAACAGTTTTCATTACAGCAGACACTGCTGTTGCTCCCCCCGGATCTCCTCAGGTACCTTGTACTGTTGCTGTGCTGATCACGGCGTAACAAAACAGGAAATTACTAGCAAAAAATTAACAAACTTAAAAAAATTAAAACATTGTTCTGTTAAATGAGAAAATTAAAATTGACATCACACATTATCAATGAATTAACTCAAAGGCACAACATTAAAAAAAGCTGTTATTTACATATCTAAAGGAACTCCATAATGTTTTTTAAACATTTTTATTTCAAAAGCTTTTGGGGTACAAGTGGTTTTTTGTTACATGGATGAATTATATGGTGGTGAAATCTGAGATTTTAGTGCACTCATCACCCAAGTAATGTACATTGTACTCAATTGGTAGTTTTTTTATCCCTAACCCTCCTCCTACCCTCCTACTTCTGAGTCTTTAAAGTTTATTATACCACCCTGTATCCCTTTGCATATTCATAGCTTAGTTCTCACTTGTAAGTGCAAACATACAGTTTTTGATTTTCCACTCCTGTGTTACTTTACTTGGATTAATGGCCTCTAACTTTATCCAAGTTGCTGCAAAAGACACTATTTTATTCCTTTTTTGTGGATGAGTAGTATTCCATTATATATATCTCACATTTTCTTTACTCATTATTTGATGGGCACTTAGGTTTGTTCCATATCTTTGCAATGGTGAATTGTGCTGCTATAAACATAAATGTGCAAATGTCCTTTTCAGATAATGAGTTCTCTTTCTTTGGGTAGACACCCAGTAGTGAAATTTCTGTATCAAATGGCAGAACTACTTCTAGCTCTTTAAAGAATTCCCGTACTGTTTTCCATAGAGGTTGTACTAGTTTACATTCCTACCAGCAGTGTATAGGTGTTCCTTTCTCCCCATATCCATGCCAACATCTATTGTTTTTTCACTTTTGAATAATGGCAATTCTTGCAGGACTAAGGTGATATCCCTTTATGGTTTTTATTTGCATTCCCCTGATGATTAGTGATATTGAGCATTTTTCATCTGTTATTTTGCCATTTGTATATTTTCTTTTGAGAAGTGTCTATTTATGTCTTTTGCCTACTTTTTGATGGAATTATTTGTTTTTTTCTTGTTCATTTGTTTGAGAACTCCATAATCTTAAAGGTTTTTCATTACTAAATAAGAAAGACTGAGGATAAATTAAATAATAATTAAGCTCAAGAAGTTAACTGAAGGAAAACAAAAATTTATAATAGATTCATAAAGATAAAACCATCATATATTATGAATTAGAAAGCAAAGCAAATCTAACAGCACATCAAAAAGATAATTCATCATTATCAGACAAGTTTCACCCCAGGAATGCAAGGATGTTTCAACATATACAAGTCAATAAATGTGATTCACCACATAAACAGAATTAAAAACAAAAACCATAAGATTGTCTCAGTAGACACAGAAGAAGCATTCAGTAAAATCCCTTTATGTTAAAAACCCTCAACAGGCTAGGCATAGAAGAAACATGCCTCAAAATGATAAAAGCCATATATGACAAACCCATAGCCAACAACATCATAGTGAATGGAGAAAAGTTTAAAGCATTCCTCCTAAGAACTAGAAGAAGGCAAGGACGCTTACTTTTATCACTTGTATTCAACACAGTACTGGAAGTGCTAGCCAGATCAATCAGGAAAGAGAAAGAAATAAAAGGCACACACACTGGAAAACAGAATGTCAGACTATCTGTTTGCTGATGATATGATTGTACACCTAGAAAACTCTAAAGACTCCTCCAAAACACTATTAAATTGTTACAAGAATTCAATAAAGTCTCAGGTTACAAAATCAGTGTATTCAAATCAGTACCACTGCTATACACCAACAATGATCAAGTTCAGAATCAAAACAAAAATTCAATCCCTTTCGAAACGACTGCAAAAAAGAAAGCAACTCAAAACATACTTAACGAAGGAGGTGAAAGATCTCTACAAGAACTACAAAACACTGCTGAAAGAAATCATAGATGACACAAACAAATGGAAATACATCCCACACTCATGAATTTGAAGAATCAATATTGTGAAAATGACCATACACTCCAAAGCAATCTATAGATTCAATGCAATTCCTATCAAAATACCAACATCATTTTTCACACAGAAAAAAAGTCTAAATTTCATATGGAACCAAAAAAGAGTCCAAATAGTCAAAGCAATCCTAAGCGAAAAAGTTAAATCTAGAGGCATCACATTACTCGACTTCAAATTATGCTACAAGACTATAATAACCAAAACAGCATGGTACTTGTATTACTGTTTTCATGATGCTAATAAAGACATACCCAAGACTGGGTAATTTATAAAAGAAAGAGATTTAATGAACTCACAGTTCCACATGGCTGGGGAGTCCTCGCAATCATGGCAGAAGGTGAAGGAAGAGCAAAGTCACGTCTCACATGGTGGCATGCAAGAGAGCTAGTACAGGGGAACTCCCATTTATAAAACCATCGGACCTCATGAGACTTACTCACTACCATGAGAAGAGTATGGGGGAACCACACCCATGATTCAATTATTTCCACCTGCCCCCACCCTTGACATCTGGGGATTATTACAATTCAAGGTGGGATTTGGGTGGGGACACAGACAAACCATATCAGTACTGGTATAAAAGTAGATATATAGATCAATGGAACGGAACAGAGAATCTAGAAATAACAAATCTAGAAATAATCTATTCTAATCTAGAAATAGAGAATCTAAAAATAGAGTATCTAAAAATAAAGCCCAACCAACTGATCTTTGACAAAGCATACAAAAACATAAATTGGAGTAAAGGATACCATTTATTCAATAAATGGTGTTGGTAAAACTGAATACCCACATGTAGAAAAATGAAACTAGATCTCTACTTTTCACGACATACAAAAATCAACTCAAGATGGATTAAAGACTTAAATCTAAGAACTGAAACCATAAATATTCTAGAAGAAAACCTAGGAAAAACTCTTCTGGACATTGGAATAGGCAATAATTTATAACTAAGACCCTGTATTAGTCTGTTTCACACTGCTGTTAAAGACCTACTCGAGACTGGGAAGAAAAAGAGGCTTAATTGGACTTACAGTTCCATATGGCTGAGGAGGCCTCATAATCATGGTAGGAGGTGAAAGGCATTTCTTACATGGCCGTGGCAAGAGATAATGAAAAAGAAGCAAAAGTGGAAACCACTGATAAGGCCATCAAATCTATTGAGGCTTATTCACTATCACGAGAATAGCATGGGAAAGACTAGCCCCCATAATTCAATTTCCTCCCCCTCAGTTCAGTTCAAGTTGAGATTTTGGTGGGGACACAGCCAAACCATATCAGAACCTAAAAGCAAAAGCAACAAAAACAAAAATAATAAATGGAACCTAATTAAACTAAAAATCTTCTGCAATGCAAAAGAAATAATCATCAGAATAATCAGACAACTCACAGAATGGGAAAAAGTGTTTACAAGCTATGCATCTGACAAAGGACTAATATCCAGAATCTACAGGGAACCCAAAACAGTATAAGAAAGAACAAATAAACCCATAAAAAAGTGAGCAAATGACATGAGCTGGCACTTCTCAAAAGAAGATATACAGATGGCCAACAAGCATATGAAAAAATCCTCAACATCATTACTCATCAGGGAAATGCAAATTAAAACCACACTGAGGTACCACCTTACCCCAGCCACAATGACAATTATTAAAAATTCAGAAAACAATAGATGTTGGCATGGATGTGGTGAAAGCGAATGCTTATACACTGCTGGTGGGAATGTAAATTAGTACAACCTCTGTGGAAAACAAATGGGGATTTCTCAAAGAACTGAAAGTAGATCTACCATTTCATCCAGCAATCCCACTACTGGCTATCTACCTGAAGGAAAAGAAGTCATTATATAAAAAAAAAATTTACATGTGCATGTTTATCACAGCACAATTCACAATTGCAAAGATGTGGAACCAACCTAAATGCAAATAAACCGATTATTGGGTAAATAGAAAGTGTGGTATATATACAACATAGAATACTACTCGGCCATAAAGAACAAAATAATGTATTTTGCTGCAACTGGCATGGAACTAGAGGCCATTATTCTAAGTGAAGTAGCTCAGAAATAAGAAGCCAAATACCATATGTTCTTACTTATAAGAATATATAAGCCATGGGTATACAAAGGCATACAGAGTGGTATAATGAACAAAGGGTATACAAAGGCATACAGAGTGGTATAATGAACCTTGGAGACTCATACATGAGAGGGTGGAAGGGGGATGAGGGATTAAAAGAACTACCTGTTTGGTACAATGTACACTACTCAGGTGATGAAAGCACTAAAATCTCAGATTTCAGCACTGTATAATTCATCCATGAAGCAAACAAACAAACAAACAAACAAACCACTTGTACCCCAAAAGCTATTGAAATAAGAAAAAAAAACAACAATTATTTTTAAAAATTTTTATAAAAGGAGAATTGACAAAAAGAAAAAGAGCAGTGACAATTCTCTAGTAAATTATAGCAGGGAAAAAGAGATAAAGTGGAATTCCAAAGGAACCAAAAGTACATCTTCAAAGGGGATTTACAAATTATAAGAGAATTTTGTGTATAATTGACTGTCAATACATTTGAAAATCTCTTTCATTTTAATGAAAACGTGAATTGCCAAAACTGGCTTATGAAGAAAAACAAAATCTGCATGAACCAATAACTTTGAAAAAGTCTGTCACTAAAACGAGTCCCATAAAATGTCACCAGTACAAATTTATTTATAAAATAGATCTCTGGGATTCCTATCCTATTTAACGTTTTTAGAGCACACAAAGGGATAAAAAAAATCAATTATTTTTATAGCTTAATGCTGATACCAAAATGTTACAATGATAGTCAGGAATAAAAACATATATTGAAAATATGTGTATATTATATAGATAAACAACATATTAGCAAAACAGCCCCTGTATTTCAAGATTTAAAAACAAGACTTCTCCATAAGGTTACTTGAGGCAGAATCGATGTCAGTTAGTGAACCATCTCAGCAAATAGAACAAGTAGGGCTCATTTTAGTTATGCAAAGGTAACTCACCTTTAGGAACTCAAGGTAATTTAATATATTCACAAGATAAAGAAAAACTGTGAGATAACCTCTATAGACAGTAAGCAGGCATTTGGTAAAATTAATATCCATTTCTAAATAAAACAAAACATCTTTTCAAATTAGAGTTAGAATGTTCTCCTAAATGTCATTGACTTGGGAACCGCAGGTGAGGTCCTTAGACCATGAGAATCCAGCAAGACAGCATTCAAGGGATGTGCAGTGAATATTTCCCAGCCCCAGAGCGTGAAGCCAGCTGCCAAGGGACCAGTTAAAGGAAGAGCTTTCTTATCTCTTTAACACTCCTCACTCCCAATTTCCAAACTTGATGGGTTAGAAACTACTTACCAAGCCAGTGTAGGGGAGGAGGAGTGCAGGAGAAGGGATAGCATCCGTGGAGAAATAAAAAATAGTGGCTGTGGAAGGCTTCCTGCCTGAGACAACTCATTCTGGGAGGGGAGAAGATTTAATCCTAAATCAACTTTGGAGTTCTACTTAATATCTTGGACTTCACATTCTAATTTTTGGATTGAGATTGTTTGACACTTAAATTTTATACTGTTATTTAAGAGTAAGGAGAAAAACTATGTGTCTGTTGGAGTTTTCATCCAAGACCAAAGGAAAATTATCTCCTCTAAGACGTTGAGAGGGACTGGAGTTTTTATTATGTCGTCAGTCTTGCATAGCTAATTGTACTGGTTACATTTATTTTCAGTTCCATATGAACATTTGAATCAGTTTGTCAAGTAACTAAAAAAAAAAAAAAATCCTGTTAAGATTCTGAGTAGAACTGCATTTAATTTATACATTGATCTGTGGTGAAGTTACATTTTTATAATACTAGGTGTTTTCTAGTCGAGTGTTCTTTTTATATCCTCTGCCAGTTTTCTAATTTACTTCACATAGGCTATGCATATTTTTGTTAAGATTGTCCCTAGGTATTTTTAATTCATTTGTACAGCAATAAGAAGTGCTTTCCCATTATAATTTCCCTTATGATTTCCACGTTTTTGTCTTACAATTTCCATGTAATCATCACTATATATTGGAATTTATTGAACTTTTTTGTGGGTCTTTAGACCAACAACCTTACAAAGTTCTTTATGCTTATTTGTTTTTATTGTCTAAATAATTAAAGGATCTGCAAATATCATTTTTTCTTTACTAATATTTAGGCTTCTTTTAATTTTATTTAGTGAATTTCATGGATTTTATGCAACTACATCAATTCACATTATCAGAGTGTGACTATTTCGTTATACCAGCTGACTGAGGAGTGTGTGTATGTGTACATGTGGACAATCAGGAATATCTTCTGACATCAGTTAAGATGATCCCATGGCTCTTATCCTTTGAAATGTTAATAGTGAATTTCATTAATTGTTTTCCTGATGAGGAACTGTTATTGTATGGCAATAACTATAATAGAAAGGGAGAAACCTTAAATATTCATAATGCGTTACGTTTTTAATTCACTGCAACGTATTATTGTATAAGTGTCCCGTGTCTGAGTTTTGCATATATGTTTGTGAGGCTGGCCAAAATCATGTGTGGGGTGTGTGTGTGTGTGTGTGTGTGCATGTATATTAGCCTTTTTTAGGGTTTAGTATTAAATAGCATTAAATTGGCTGTGAAGTGTTATTTTTCTGTGCTCCAGATCAGTCAATACAACACAAGAATTACCTTATTTTTGAAAAGCAAACTGAGCAGGAATCTGTTTTTATAGGGCTAGATCTTGACTACTTTTTAAAATTTTTCTCACGTTATTAAATCAGTGTGCTACCTTTTATTGATTTGATTTTACTAAATGATATGTTAGCAGAAGAATCATTCACATTTTTTAGTTTTTCAACTTTTGCCCTGAAAATGAATGTTTTATTCCTCTATCCATTTAAATAATGTTTATCCTTTTCTAATCTCCATATTTTTTCTTTTTCATTGTTCTATTTTTTAAATTTGGGTTAATTTGTCATGGATTTCCTATCTTATCAATTTTTTCCAAATAACCCCCCTTTCTTCATTTTATTATTTAGGATTTTTTATAACCTTTTAAAATTTCCATATTTTTTGCTTTTAGGTTTATCAAAGCAGTCTTCTTTTCTGAGGGGATTTATATTGATTTATTTTCTTACCTTCTTTAATTGTATGCTTACTTCTTTTATTCTCAATTTTCCTTTTTTCTCTTATATGAAAGTAAGACTATCTATGAGGACTGCTAAGCCAACAGTTTACAGCTTTCAGAATGAAGTGCATTCATTGTAGTTTATTTCTAAATAGACATTTTAATTTTCTCTTTAATTCAAAATTTATTTAAAATCTTTTATGTGGCCATTTTTATTAAAGTCTAACGTACATACAGAAAAGTGCACATGAAGTAACAGGAGTGTGTGTTTCAAAAATATTTTTAGTATGAAATGAATAATTTTTAGTGTAAGTCATCCTTTGATGTATTTTCTCTTTTTATTACATTACAGCAATAATTCAATGTATTTTTTTGTATTTTATTAAAATTTTCTTTAAGATCTAATACAGTGCCTTTTTTGAATACTCATGTTTTTTAAAAAATATATTATTTCTATTTGTTGGTGCAAATTTTCATAGAAAATAGATATTTAAATACATATGATGATATCATTCACACATTTTCATTATATAATATATCTAATGATATTTAATTATCCTTAGTTTTTCTAAAATTTGTTCAGGTCAGAGCACAGATTTCAAAGAAATTTATTTGTATGGCACACTCAGAAATTGAACAAAGCTGCTTGAAGCCTGAGGTAATTGGTTTTAGGCTGTGGCTGCCTCAGGTCCCACCAGGCCACCCCATGGCCACATGGATCAATATCTCAGCACTTCAGTGACCCATCTGTGGCGCACCGCTGTGGGAACGGTTGGGAAGCTCAGCTCTCAAGCCTTTGTTATTGTTTACTTAATCTGCTGATTTCAAAAAACTGTGCATTAAAATGAGCTACATGAATGTGGATTTGTCTGTTTCCCTTTTAATTTGTTAGTTTTTTCTTTACAAATTTTGAATCAAGATTGTAAGAGATCTAAAAATCTATGATTCATATGGATTCCATGATTTTTAAAGATTACATTCTTTATCAATATTTTATCTCTCCATTGTCCTACTTAGAAATCCTCACTTTAAATTCACTCTTGCCTAAAATTAATATTGCTATTTTGGGGTTTGTACTATAACAGCGTACCTGGTACCAATAAAAGAGTCAATTTACGTTACTTACAAGTGGTACACCTAAAACAGAATGAAACATACATTCTGCCTTTTACGTTTCATTCTGTTTTAGGTGTGCCACTTGTAAATAGTACAGAGCCATTACTCAACCTAAGAATCTCTTTCCTTCAGATTCATTGCAATTACTTCCTTTGGACTTATTTTTGCACTCATATTTTCAACTTAAAGAGTTTTTGCAGGGTTTATTTTTGTTTCTCTGTCCTGTTTTTGTTTTAGGTGATTGAGTTTTCCTTGTTCATGTTATTCCTCTAGTATTTTCATGTTTATACATCCTATATAAATTTTGCTGGTGAAAACTTTTAAGTCATTGGATTACATATCATCTCTAGAGCCAGCCAGTATCTATGTCTTTTATTTCAACCAGATATAATCTTTAGGAAAATTTCATTTCCCCCATCTCTCTAACCCTAGCCTCCTTGTATACTAACGTACAGATTGATGTTAAAATATTTTTAAAATATGCAAAAATAATTATTTCAACTATAAGTTCTATTGGTTGCTGGAGTTTGGTGATGTGGCTTTCTATGTTATGGTTTTGAGTCTTTTGCAAGGCTATTTAAAAAAAAAACACATATATCTTCCCTTTCTTGAATTTATTATTTATTTTGATATAATCTGTGCTCAAACAAGTCTTTTGGAAGATTCTCTGAGTTGTGAGTTTTAAGAGCACTTGCATTACCAAGAACATCTTTACGTTTTCCTCTCATCTCAGTGGTAGTGTGTGTGTCAATTCTAGAACTCTTCTTTCAACATAATTTTATCTCATAACTCTGAAAAAACTTCCTCCATTATTCTTAGTATCCAACATTGCCAAAAAGAAGTTAGATGATAATCTAATCTTTACTGCTTTCTTCTTTTCTTTTTCTACAAACTTAGAAGAATTTCTTTTATTTTATTCTGAGCTTTTATTAGCACATAACTAGATGTAAATATTTGTTTATTTATCTATCTATTTAAATTAATCCCAAGTAGCACTTTTTGCGTCTTAAGGTTTGAGAACTCTGTCTCAAACCACTTACTTTCTTCTGAAGAGTAAGCTGTAATCTGTCTGTTCTCAAGATATTCCTGCTGTTGATTACCTAGGGAGGGGTCAGGTTGCCAGGTAGGAAGTTGAAACTTAGAAGGTGCGGTAGGCAGAATGGCCCTTCAAAGATATCCCATCCTAATTCCCAGAACCTGTCAGTATGTTTAGGCATTCCTGCCATGATTTTGTTACATTATATGGTACAGTTGACCTTAGGATGTGGAGATTATCTAGCTGGGCCTGGACCAATCTCATGAGTTCTTGACAACAGTGTGCTTTCTCTGAAGCAGAAGGGGAACTTAGAAACGCTGGAAGCATAGAAGACTCAATATATCGTTACTGCTTTGAAATGGAGGAGGCCGTATTCAGAGAATATGGAATAACGGATATGAGAGCCTAGAGGAGCTGAAGGCAATCCAGGCCAACAGTGAGAGAAAAAATAGCTACCTTAGACCTACAACCCCAAGAAACTGGATTTTGTCAAAAACCTGAAAGTTGTCGGAAGTGGATTTTTCCCAGAGCCTCCTGATAAAAACCCAACCGGTCAACACTTTAATTTTGACCCTACTGTAAGGCCCTAAGAAGAGAACCCAGTCATGCCTACCCAGACTTCTAATCCATAGAACTGTGAGATAATAAATAGGTGCTGTTGTAAGCTGTTAAACTTGTGGTAATTGTCATGCAGCAGTGGAAAGCTACAGACAGCAAGCTTTTTTCAAGTGGGAAATAAATCCCTGCTTCTTACTCTTGGGCTCTGAGGATGGGAAATATTTGGGTATGAAAGCTAAGTAAACGGTGACAGTGTAATAAACGGAAGATCTCAGGAGAGAAAATTGAACATTTTGTAACTAATGTCATACAGTCAAGGCCCTTGCAACCTTTTTTTTGTTTTGTTTTGTTTTTGAGACAGAGTCTTGCTCTGTTGCCCAGGCTGGAGTGCAGTGGCGTAATCTTGGCTCACTGCAAGCTCTGCCTCCCAGGTTCACTCCATTCTCCTGCCTCAGCCTCCTGAGTAGCTGGGACTACAGGTGCCCACCACCATGCCTGGCTAGTTTTTTGTTTTTGTTTTTGTTTTTTTGCATTTTTAATAGAAACGGGGTTTCACCGTGTTAGCCAGGATGGTCTCGATCTCCTGACCTCGTGATTCATCTGCCTCGGCCTCCCAAAGTGCTTGAATTACAGGTTTGAACCACCGCGCCCGGCCAGGCCCTTGCAACCCTTTCTACCAAGCAAATGACAATCCATTGTTAAGATGGAGAAAGCTATCAGTTTCCTTATATTGATTCAAACTAGGTCAAAGACACATCCTTCTTAGGTAGATATTACTTCTCTTGTTTAAAATTAGGAAACCATGGCTCATAAGATGAAGTGACTTGCTCTGAGCTACGTAGTCACAGTCGAGCTGGGGTTTAAAACAAAACTTGTCTCTTTTCCCAAACTCTGAGCATTAGTTCATTCATACCTAACACTCCAGTTCAAAGGCTGGGACAGCTCTTTTCTGAGCCCTAGACTCCGAGACCGGGACCTGACCCTGCCTGGATCCTGCCAGCTCCTTCACTTAAGATTTCCATCTTGTCCTGCTTAGATTGGACTTCACAGCTGACTCCCATTGCCTCTTAAACACGAATATGGAAGCCTATGGGAATCGCCCCCAGGCCCGCCAGTGGCCCTAAAGCTAAATATTATATCCATCCAACTCCTTTACTTTCTCCTCAAGGAGATAGCCCCTCCATCTAGACATTTGCCTCTTATTCTAAGACCATACTCCATCCCCTTCTGAAGTAGGAGGAGAAGACATTTGAAAATATATGCATGTCCTGTTTTAGTTGTCACAGTAACCAAGGGGTACTCAGCTATTGAAATGTACTGTTCCTACAATTCATGGGTCAGTTCACACAATGAAAACCTGTCTTGCCCTAAATGCCAGTAGCACCCCAGTTAAGAAACACTTGACTGTGGTCTGTTTCCCTTCCCCGTGACCTGAGGCAGCACATCACCCAATTTTATCCAAACTAGTTGTATCTGCCATACAATGCCTGCTGCGATCTTGCCTCTACCCACCTTTCCAGAACTATTTCCTTTTATGAATATCCTGGGACCCCTTATACGCTCCCATTTCTTTCTGCCTCAGGATTCCTACACCTTTTTCCTCTAATATCTTTCTTCTACTTGTCTATTTGCCTAGTGACAGGCAATCATTCATCCCCAAAGTAGCTTAAGTTCTACTTTTAGGAGGTTCTTCCTAAGTCCCTGAGGCAGGGTCTCAGTGAGGATGGAGGTCTACTCTGTATCTCCATAATTTAGTATTAATAAATAGTCCAACAAATAAAGTAGTTGTTTAATGAATATTATTAAATAACTAAATTAGTGAATAAATAAATTAATTCTGTAACCAATGATGGATTATTGAGTAAATGAGCAATTGAATGGGAAGAAAATATGCATTACATATTACTCTGTGCTACATTTCACATCATAAATAGCCTGCAAGCATTAAATACCATCCACTGTCTTATGTGACACTGAACTCAAGCTAAAGCAGAGTTCTCAATGCATTTCAAGGTGCCTTAAACAGTTTCCTCCTCTTGTGCTCACAAGTACTTGGCTTGTTATCGGTTGTGCACTGTGCACATGGTACTTTGCCCCTCCTTGGTAGGCTGGTGGCTGGTCTGGACCATGAAGCTCTCTCAGTGAGCGTGATGTCTGGACCTCCAGGGGCAGTGACCAGGAGAGCCAGGCAGTGAGTGCCTACTGGCTGTGTCTGGGTGCCTGAGTAAGGAGGGCAAGCTCAGCTGTCCCTTTGCTGTTCTCTTGATCTGGATTCCTTCACCCAGAATATTATTAAAAATGGAAACATCTCATTTTAAATAACAGAAGAGTTATTTTAAAAATACTGTAACTTTGCATCAAAAATGTATCATCCTTTCAATATAAGCATATCATTACATATGAAGCCTCTGGAGGCCATGTGCATTGACTGATGCCTCTCCAGTTCCCCGCGTTGGTTAAATGGGAATGTTAAAAGTCTACTTCTCAAAAGTGAGAAGTGCACATAAGGAATTTTGTGCTAGGGATGTGGAAACTCTGATATACAGTATTCATTTATTCATGTGCTTCAGATGCATCATTTACTGTACATCCATGATATCCCAGGAACTAGGAGTCTGAGGAAGGCCAGCACTGTTATTCTCAGAGTTCATGGTCTAACACGGGAGACCAACCCATGGAATTTATGATGAGAGAGGTTGAGGCAAGCAGGGGGCTGACTTCACAGGGCAGACATCCTTCACTTAGCCCATGGGAATTGGAGGAGGAGATAGGAGAGATTCCCAGGACAGATGAGTTCCAAATCTGAATTTTAATAAAGTAGTAAAGACCAAGAGAGGAGGAATTCCAGAAAGAGAAACCAGCTTGTGCTGCAGAAATGCCAAAAGCTGCTGAGTATTGTTCCTACTACCTTTCTTATGACTGCCCATTGTGAATAACACTTGCCTAATTATTAATGATACACTGCTTTGTGTCCTATTGTACCATCACTGAACGCTACTCCTTTGTTGCATTGCTGTTAAAGTCTCACTTGTTTATATGTTGTCTCCTCAAAGAACTATGATGTTTTTTTCTCTGCATCCTAAACAGAACTCATGCAGAAACAAAACTCATCCCCTTCCCCAGAACCTGCTCCCTCTTCAACTATCCCCTCTACAATCCCTCAGTCACACAGACTCAAGGCCCTGGGTTCATCTTTAGCACCTCCTTTCCCTCTCCTACTTCCATTCTTTTCTCCCTGTCCTCTCAAACACACCGGTCCTGAAGGCTCAGTACATGTGCCTCAGTTAAGTTCCCTTCCCACCCCCAACTCCAGCAACATCTCTCCCAGCCCTAGGTCTGCCTGAGCCTCTCTGAGAGGTCTAAGGGGCCTCACTTACTGCCGCAGGCTCCGCCCTGGCCTCTTGGACCCCAGGCTTGTCCTCTGACTGTCTCTGCACATGGGCTGAATGACTGAACTCCACCGTCTCTGTGCTTCTGGTGTTACCCTAGCCCTTTCAGCCCAGAAAGATGTACACAACATCTTTCTTGCATATTACAGGGATGTGATGAGACTCGAGACCAGTTTAATATGGTGCCAGGTACAAGGAATTGGAAAAAGTGAGATTTTGGACATTACTAATGTGCTTTTTCTTGGGCCTTTCCAAGCACTAGACCTTTAATATGCTCCAGAGATTTGTGTGGTATGTGTGTTTGTGTGGCCAGGTTGAAGAACAGGGTTTTGACATACAGAAAGAAAGAAAGAAAGAAAGAGAATCATGAAGCAAGACAATAATCCCCAAGCCAGACTATTGTTTTCAGAGAAATTTACTGAGTGCATTTTTTTTCACGCTGGCATATTTAGAACCAAATTTGGATAACTATATTCTTAGATCGTTCCCAAAGTGCAGAGGAAAACATTCTTCTCTACCCCTAAGATTTACTGCAGTCAGAAATAAGGAGCCTGTGACATACAGGGAGAAGAAATGCTCAACCCAATGTAACTTTTCCAGGCTGTTCTCCATTCTGGGGAAATGGCTTCAGATTCCAGCACTTATTATAGAAAAAAATAAATCTCAGAAAGAACTTGGGGAGAGGGGGCAACGGAATGGGGCCTTGACAGAGGAAGGTGGAGACGCATGGGTCTGCTGCCTGTGAGAGCTGAGGGAAGCTAATTCTGCAGAGAGGATTGACCATTTTCCCCTAGGGAGCATTGCTGAAGCCAAATGTATGGACAGTCCATCAGTAATAGCTACAACATGATCACCTGAGTTCCTGGCAGCCACATAGCCACGTAAACAACAGGCGTGGTTCTGATACCAAAATGTGCAACCTGGTGCAATTCTGAGGACCCGAAGAACCACAGGGGCCTCTGCCTTTCCAAGGCCAGAAGGCCGTTTTAACTTCCCTTCCCATATACTCAGGCTCTGTCTTAGGCAAAGGAGTGGGATTGTGGGGGAGGGGGATCCCCCCCAAACAATGAAACAATTTTTTTTTGAGACAGCGTTTCACTCTGTTGCCCAGGTAGGAGTGCAGTGGCACAAACACGGCTCACTGCAGGCTCAGCTTCCCGGACTCAAGCAATCCTCCCACCCCAGCATCCCGAGTAGCTGGGACTACAGGCATGCGCCACTGTGCGCAGCCAATGAAATGCTTTCTATCAATTCTGAGATTGAATAATGCCTTGAGAGAGGTCTTCAGTTTTAATTTGGGACTAAACTCTATACCAGACTGAAATAATTGAGATTTTAGTAGTTTTTCTTTTATTTGGGTGTGCGTGCGTGCGTGTGCGTGTGTGTGTGTGTGTGTGTGTTTGGTGTGTGAGTGAATGTGTTATTGCCTTCTGGTTAACTAGCATAGGGAGATTTTTGAGAAGGCCATTTGATTATACACAAATTTTTAAAAACAACTACCATTTTCTCTGCAAATCCAAGTTGTTGTGAGAATTGGCTTTGTGCCTTCCTCCTGCGTAGCCTTCCAATCCATTGCAGTGAGGAGAAAGATGAATAGGAAGAGATGAAAACTGGAATGCAATCCCAAGAAATGACTTAACCTGATATCTAACTGACTCTATGATCTATCCTGACCTACCCTCAATATTATTTCTCATTTATTCCTTTAATCTACCCAATCCCTTTCCAAGGATCATTTCTTCCAAATTCAGAGTCTCTCTGAAAATGAGCTACAGTTTCCTAATTAGAAACTTGTTCTCCTGCTTGGGGCAGGGGCCTCCTCCTGCTCCCACCTGTCTCAATGCTTCTCTGAAGCTCGTTTTCTTCCTCTCTTTGTTCTGAGTTCATAGACTCTGGGTATCCAGGGCTGAGCCTCAGTGGGCACAAAGAATAAGAGCTGAAAGTGGAGATGAAGAGAAACTGGAGCACCAGCCTGCCAAAGGCATGGGATCAGATAAGAACCAGGGAGCAGACACAAAGAGAAGGGGCTCTCTACAAGTGACACAAAAATGGCCTTTGTGTGGAAGAGGCACTGCTGGGAGTTGAGGAAGTAGCCTGGCTGGGCCATTTTTGGGAATCCCAGCCGTGGCCACTGGTCTTGTTTGCTTCTCAGCTTTCTCTATTGCCAGGTATCAAGCTTCAGGCCAGCATGGGCTGGGATCTCAGCAACAGGTGCCTGTGAAGGGGAGATGAAATCTCATAATAAAGCCAGTTTCATTATTAAAATGACTCAAGAAACCCCCATTGGTTGTAGTCTGCTGAGTGTCTGGCCCTGTGCTAGGAGAGTCAGGGAGAAGGAGGTTTAGTCAGAAGGCCCCTGTGCCAGTGAGAGTGCCCAGTGGAGTGGGATGCATTTATATTCACAGATCAGGATCAGCCAGCAATAGCACGGATGCTGCCTGTGGTACTGCAGACTCCTAGCTCAGTGCTCTGTTTCCATGACACTTCTTCTGAATTATTATTAAAACAAGTCTACATGAGCTAATACTGCGCATGCTCACTCTGCTTAAACGCTTCCACTCCCAATCCTGTTTCTCCTCTGTGCCCCCATAGAACCATGTTCATTTCTTTACTGGGTCTGTAGTATTTTGTCCTGAGGATTACAAAGCAATTCTTGAGATTTTGGAGAATATTAATGTGGCTGCTTTAACAGCTATTTTGAAAACCATTAAAATTTAAGTTGTTTTCCTTACCAAGTAGTGGCAGAACAAACTGAGCCTCTAGGGAAACTTTGAGCGTTGGCATCAGAATCAAGGTACTGAATTTGGCGCTTCCGGGTCTAAGAACTGTACCAAGTTGGCCGCATCAAAATATCCTGCTTTTCCCTTCTGTACGGGCCTGGACTGGGTGACTGCTTTAGGATCGTGGGGCCTGGACCCTGACTGCCTTGTATTCTGGCTCAGAGTATTTGGGCCATCTCCCCTTCTAAGACTGAGCACTGTGTGTCAGGACTGGGTGGGTTTTGTCTGTGCTCTCACAGTGATGCCCTGAACAGCTTTTACAGCTTCTGCAAAGATGTGTGAAATTGAATCATAAACCAGAAGTTCCATCTCGCCGCCCAGTGAACTTGGCAAAGACAGAAGTGTTCGTCTTCCCTGTGTTGTGTTCGCCCACATGAATCTCTCCTCCCATTCCCAGAATGGCCCCGTCATCCTCTCCTTTTCCCTCTATAAGTGAATTCTCAGCCAGTTGGCTCTGCTCTTCCACCCTAGACTCACCAGGATCCGCCTTCCCTCATCCTTACTAGCTCAGGCAGCTGCAGCCTTCTCCGGATACCTTTGACTTCTTGGATCCTTGTGCTGCTCCCAACAGTGTATTTGCAGACCTGCATTCAAGATGATCCTTTCTGTGCCAGCCCTCCTCAACCTGCCCACTCTTTCTGCCACTTACTAAAAAACCATAGACCCTCAACATGAAAGGAGCTGAACCAGCGTAGAAATTATCTCGTTCTACAGCATTGCAAGGCTGCCAAGCAACCCTGCTTGTGTGTGTCCAGTGACAGCAGACTCCCTGCCACACTATTTGTGTAGTTAGTGTGTAGCACCAACAAAATTTGTGTAGCTCTATTTTGTAGCTCTATTGTGTAGCAATTTGTGTAGCTCTAAGAGAAAGTTTTCCTCAAAATCAAAGAAAACCAAAAAGGGCCTTGTAAAGTTCTTGGAATATAAATCTATCATGGTGCAGAAAGCTACAAAGACAAGTCAGGGCAAGTTCAGGGTTTAAAAAGCTACACTGCCTTCCAATCAAAGAGCACACCATGAGCATAGTCTCCCTTGGGTCTAGCTAGGCCCTGGCCCCCTGTAGTGTCCACCTCTAGCCTTTTGCTGTCCTCTGGGGTCACAGGGGACTTTGCACAACTACTCTCATGGGTTTCTGGAACCTTCTCTTCCTCAGGGTTAGTGCCTCCCAGGCTTTTATACATGTCGTCATCCAACATGGATTACTTTTTCTACTGGTTCATATTCAGCCTTTCTTTCTAGATACATTTTTCTGTACTTCCCTCTGGAAGCCATATCTGATAACCTATCTTCTCCAACTTCTACTTAATTCTACAGCAGTTACCAAAGTTGACCAGAAGTCTCTCTACCATTTCCATGGGCTTGTTTTTCTCAAATAGAGCTTCTGGAAGGCAGGAACTCATGTTTGTTTTATTGCCCATATGTAAAGAAACCACATTGGAGTTTTTCTTCAGCGACTGCCTCCTAATTTCCTAATTGTGTCTCATGTTGTATGAGGAAAGTGAAGCCCAAGGAGGTTGGCTGAGTCCCAAGTTCCTTCAGCTGAGTGCTATCAAAGCAGGACTGAAACCCAGGTCTCCTGACTCCCATTCCAGTGGTGATTTTTTCCCCCCAATATATCCCTTTAACCTATAGAATTTTAATACAAAAGTTCTTTCTGTGAATTACTTGCCTGTTCAGGTGTCTGTATGTTCTCTGATTAAGATGATCACTCTTGTCTATCTTAAATAACATCAACAAATTCATGCATAATCTCTAATTGAGCCTTTTTTAACCCTTTGTAAAGAACTATGTACAGACTATAAATGCTTTTTTGATGATTATAGTGATTTTTACCAAAAGCCTTCATTTAGGATAAGTGTGCAACTGCAGGAAGCAAGGCTACTGTTCCTACTCACATTCCCACGTTCACTAAAAGCAACTTCAAAGAAACTCTGCAGATGGAGCAATGCCACTATATTGCAATTTAAGCTTTCTTCAGTCATTTCTCTGCAACTACACTCAAATTTTCAATTCCTCAAATAGAAAATGAACTGAATAGACATTAACAAAGTAATCTCTCTACTTCTTTGAAAATTGCAAGCTAACTGAATTTTTCTCTTATGTTTGATAATAGCCATGAAGAAACCAATCATAACTCCTTCTCTTCAGCCTCCCAAATACATCATTTGAAAAAGTTTCCCTTATTGGGTAATAAAATGAAAGGAAAAATCATATTAGAGACTAATGAACACATATAATGTTATTTTTATCACTTAGTAACCTCAGAATATGAATAATTTCTTTAAACGAATTTTTTAAATGTGGACTAAGGAATCCATATCCTTAAAAGCCTGAAGTTGTCAAAATAGAGTGATAATTTTTTTCAGGTTTATAAATTTCAAGACAGAAAAACAGTCTTTTACAGCTTCAGCTGTCTTTAACTTCAATCATATATTCTAGCTAAAGTCATTAAGTCCAAGGACTGACCTAGATTGAGAAAAAGAGGACATCAGTTCTAAAGGCATGAACATTTGGGACAATAATTGTAGCCACAGCTCAAAGTGGAGGTATCCTGTTTTCCTGTAGGGATGGACAGAGAACTTCACAAAGCACACACTACAGGCTGAGGCAGTACCTAAGAATCAAACTGGGCACTACTCAGAGCAGGCATTAGCTGGGCTGATCCTGGAGAGTTCGTCACAGCCTTTAGTGACTTCAGAAGTGAAAGGAAAGAAAATGCAGTGGAAAGGTTAGTTGTGTAACCAGGAAGGTTTGGCACTTTGCTAAATATGTGGAATTATTTGAGAGTCAAAAATAAGCCAGCTTCACCCCCATGTTTCCTGTGCACTTACCTACAAAGTGTCTGGCCTGCCTACAGAAGAATCTTCCTTTCTGCTAAGGTTTTATGTGTTCCCTTCAGAATATACATATCTTTATGTCCTCTGAAAAGTAATGCAAACTGAGCTGATGTGGAAGATACTCCCTTTACTCAAAACTCTGTAGACATGCCATCTTAAAAATGGAAAAACGAATCAGCTAGGAATTGTAAATTCATAGCCTAATTTGAGACCAAGAAAGGAAAATTCCACATTGAGAAAAAAATAAGAGGGGATCTCAAAATGGTAAGTGAGATTTAAAACTGAAAAGTGTTATAGGGAAATTGGGACCTGGTACAGGCCTTAACAGCTGGCACTAAGGATTAATGCCACCCAGAGAGGGGAATTCAGCCAGCAGCCCTGTGTGTGGGCAGCTGAAACTGAGTGGTTTGAATGGATTCTGCAGCCACTGGTATTGTTATTTGTAAGAAAATCACTGCCCACCAGCCGGGTGCAGTGACTCACACCTGTAATCCCAGCACTTTGGGAGGCTGAGGTGAGTGGATCACTCGAGGCCAAGAGTTAGAGACCAGCCTGGACAACATGGTGAAACCTCATCTCTATAAAAAAAAAAAAAAAATAGCTGAGTATGGTGGCATACGCCTGTAATCATAGCTACTCGAGAGGCTGAGGCAAGAGAATTACCTGAACCAAGGAGACAGAGGTTGCAGTGAGTCGAGACTGCGCCACTGTACTCCAGCCTGGGCAACAGACAGAGTGAGACTCTGTCTCAAAAAGAAAAAAAAATGAAAAGAAATAGAAAATCACTGCCCATCTAACCCAAGAAAGCTGTAATGAAGCTTCTTATCCACCCAGGTCAGTGAATAAAAATAAACACACCTGCAAAAACTCAAAACACAGGAAGGGCTCCAAATCTAAGCTACTAGAGTTGTTCAGGACACCAAAGAAATAAGTTAATGTAAACATTAGTCCAGGACTCTTAAACTCACAAAGCATCAGCAGATGCAAATGAGAAACTGTCACCCAAAGCAAACTACATGGGTTTCTAATAGAAAATTTCCTCATAGAAAAAATTATAAACCCTAAAAGAAAATGAATGACACAGAAGAACAATTAAGAGAAACAATAAATAATCCTGGAGATACTTGCAAAAAGTAAAAATAATTCAAATCAGTAGCTTCCATTAGGGCTTCTCTTAGGATTTCAAGAATAATTCGGCAACAGAAATGCTACCAGTATATTTTACCACATTAAACAAATTAAAGGAGAAAAGCCATAGGAAATATAGAGAAAATGTTAGAGAAAATTTGCCATCATCTGTGATAAGGACTCTTAGAAAACTCAAAATAAAAGAAGATGTGCTTAATTTTATAAAGAATGTTTACCACAAACTTATTGAACTACCACAACTAAAGGTAAAATTCTAAAGATATTCTGAGTAAACTCAGAAATGAGACAAGGGTGATTGATATATGCACCATTGTTCAACACTGTACCAAAGGTCTTAGCCTGTGTGATAAGATAAGAAAAATAAATTAAGAGGAATAAGAATTTGAAAGACAAAGTAACAGCTACACTTAACTTCAATTAATGTGACTGTCTACATCAAGGGTTGAAAAATTGTATCTGTGAAAAACCAGAAGTAAATATGTTTGACTTTTTAGGACATACGTTCTCTATCACAACTACTCAGCTCTGCCACTGAAGCATAAAAACAGTCATAGATCATAAACAAGTGAATTAATTTAGCTATGCTCCAATATAACTTATTTATAAAAACATACGGGCTACATTTGATCCAAAGGTCATAATCTGCAAACTTCTGATTTATACAGAAAAAAAAGAAAAACACTGAAAATCAATAAAAGAGTTCATCAGGATTGCTGCAAATAAAGTAACAATATATAAATCAATAACTTCTTACATGTTGGCAATAACTAACTAAAACTCCCTTATTCACAATATCAAAATGATCCATTCACAATAGCAATAAAAATTATAAAGTACCTAAAATAAATCTAAAGACTGTAAGCAATACTGTTACAAACAAAATTACTAAAAATTATTATTTAAAAGAAAAACAATAAATGAGAATATATGTTAATACTATGTTCATAGAAGGAACTATAAGATATCATAATGATGTCAGTTCACCCTATGTTAATTGAAAAAATACCAAAACATTCTCATCAAAAAGCCAGTATATATTCATGTGAAGTGTCTATATATACACACACATTAATATATATGTATGACTATCTGTGTGTGAATATATATATATATGTATTCTAAAGTCCATATCAAAGAGAAAATTTTAAAGAAAGCCAATAAATTTGTATAAAAATCAGGAAAAAAAATCACTTCTCAGCCTTTTGGCTAAGATCAAGTATAAAAATCAGGGAAAAAAGTGGGCACATTAAATATCACAGATGAAGACGTATTATAAAAATAGATTAATCAGAACAATGTGGTATGCAAACAGGGATAAATGTGAACTTGGTCTACATTAGAAGAGGTATTAGAAAACAAAATGGAAAAGATGGGGTTGACACAAATGGCTTTTTCTAAAAGAAAATAATTAGATCCCTTTCTTATTCTATTTTCCCAAACATATTTTGTACATGTCAAAGTGAAAAATAAACTTTAACATTAAATGTAAACATTGAAAAAATATATTTTTGACTTTTGGTCAGAAAAAGCTTCCTTAAAGAAGAAACAAACAAACAAACAAACAAAAACAGAAAGTATAAAAGGTTGTAATTTGTCTTCAACAAAATTAAGCTCTTCTATATAATAAAAGATGCCACAAAGTGAAAAGGAAAGCTGCAGATTAGATAAATTAGCAACACATATAGTAAGTGACTAATTAATATTCAGAAAATAATATCTGACTTTCATAGATAATAATAAACTATAAAATTATAAATTATAAAAGACACAATAACTATAATTATAAAGCATAGGTTTAGATATTTTTCAGAAAAGAAAACCTGAAAAAACAGTAAACATATGAAAAAATGTTCAGTTTTCAGTCTCTCATTAGTAATTAAGAAAATGTCAATGAAAACAATAAAATTATATCTCACAAAAAATATCAGAAAATTTGACAACAGAAATATTGGAAAATATGTGGAGACATCAATATGCTGATGCATTGTTACTGTGAGCAATGAAATGGTAGAACCATTTTAAAGAGGAATTTGTCACTATCTGGTAAAACTGAATATGTATATAGTCTACAGAATCATATAGTTATCATGAAGGAGCATTCTAAAAGCCCATACTGTTGAGTGAAGAAACAAAAGAACCATAATATTATGTGATAGCATTTACATCAACTTTAAAACCATGCACTATATTAAGTGTATATAGCTGCTTAAGGAATGTGCAGATAGTGTGAATGGAAAGATTCCCAACAAATTCAAGATAGTTGTTGTCTCTGGAAGGAGAAGAATGGCAATGGGGCTGGAAGATGGCAATGTCAGCTGGGTTAAGTATGGTTATAATAACTCCAACATACTACAGGAGGGGTACAAGTTGTTGAAGCATCTCACATTGCTCACATTGCCAATTAAGGCTTCCAACCCAGCAGTGATTTATGACTGCCCACAAACCAGTGGTCAGAACTGATCACATGACCCTGCAAAGGCGGCAAGGAAATGTAGTCCTCTCAGTGCCCCTAAAAAGAGAAGAACCAGAAGTGACTTGGCACTGATTTTTAACTGTTAGTTGAACATTAATCTTATTACTTAAGAGGAAAAATTGAAGCGCAAATGACAAAATGTTAATATTCTGGGTGACAAGAACATAAATGTTTGTTATATTAAGGTTTGTCAATATATCCCTTAGAATGAGGTAAGCACCTCTCAATCATTATTCCTTAGTGTGAATTAGATTATCAGTGCTTGGATCAAGACAAAAAATAAAAAAGAAATGAAAGCATGCTGAAATCACACTTTAGTTACTGGCACATTCCCCCATCACTTTCAACTACTAGTAGAATCTCCTTAGAAAGTCAGAAAATGTATCTATAATGGCCACTCTCTAAATCTCCCATCATTTCAGTCAAACTGAAGTATTCATAATGTCCTGAGTAAACTCACATCTGGGTACATTTGTTGTTATTTCTAACTTTCTCCCCTTTTCCCTCTGGGTCAGTTCTACTCAGCCTAAATATGTAAAAATATAAAATGTATTCCAAACATCAGTGACATTTGGTAGGAAAAAAAACAAAAATCCTTGACCACCTGCAGGAAATGAGCATCAAATTAGTATGCATGCCACTTTGGCAATAAACAAAACCAACATATTCTGCTGTGCCTCTTCTACTATGTGAAATAATGATTTTTCGTTTTGCTTTTCGCAGTCCTTTCACTTCTGTCACTTTATATGATTCTTTCAACATTCTTATGAGGTTGGCAGGGCAGGCATTTATTATACAGAGTGAACAAATAAAGATATCAAGACAAGAGAAGTTTGCTGACCCACCCAAAATCATACACGGAATTCAAAGCAGAGCTGTCCCCACCACCCGGGGCTGAAGACTGCAAGCTCTTCCCACTAGATCACTCTGCCTGTTTAGAAGGGCAGTTGCTGATTCTTGTCCATGTATTAGGCCAGGGCCTTCCACTATATACACTCATCCTTCTTGGAGACAAGACTTAATGGAAGCCAATGGAATCCATGAGAAATCGTGGAGGAACTCAATAATTTACAAACAGAAGAAGAGCATCCTACATATGCAACATTCTGCAAACTTTAGTGCTCATATCAGAAGGCGGGGTGAATGTTCAGTATGAGGGACACCCAAAAACACCAGCCTGGAAGCAGCACACGGTTGCTGTGGTTTTGAATCCCACCTCTGCCACTTACTTGCCTTATGACTTTGGGAAATCATCTTCCCTCTCTGGGCCTCAGTTTCTCTGTCTGTCAAATGAATAAATAGGTTTAGATCGTGTCTAAAGCTCCTTCTCTTCTGAGATTCTAAGAGCCGGAAATGATTAACTGTGTATACTAAAAGGTAATATTCCTTTTTTCTTTCTAGCAAAAAAACCCACATTAAGTGGATTCACTGGAATCTAGGTATAGATGAAACATAGAAATCAGAAAATTAACAGCATTTGTATATATAAACATAAAAGACAGCAGATTTTCTAAAATTTTCCATTTTCTCTCCCACTAACAGATGGGAAGCAGTTTGATGGAGTTTATCAGAGGAAGCAGCTGCCATCCTACATGAGTGACACTAATGAGACAGGTGAAATATTCAAGAGCCCAAGACTGTCTTCAAGAAACTACTGCAGCTCTGCCAGGGTCATATTGGGCATGCCTGGAGGTTTGTCTTCTGCTCTAAAAATAGACTGTGTAAATACTATTTTTTATAACGATGATGACTATTATTTAGAGCTTGCCCCAGCCTCCAGGCAAATGTCCCAAGAACAAAAGGACGCTTAGTATAATTAAAACAAAGAAAATGTAGAGGTGTTGGCATGTGAGAAAAGGAAGTGTTTCAACATCAGAAGCCAAGAACTATTTGTTGGATTTGATTAATAATCACTAATGTGGATTTTATTTTAAGATCATACAACAGTGTGGAGTTTTACTTTATTTATATGCACACAAAAGCAGTCAAACAGCTCTCTTTATGAAAAAGTTATTACATTGCCCTTCCAGGCTTGATTGTACTTTTCCAGAAGTAATTTGAAAGGGCAATTTTTTTAATCTCTGGATCTTGAGGATTCAGTGTAATTCAGATCAATTCAGTGGATATGAAATAAGTTTATGGTAGATGTCAATATTAAGTTATGTTAAGTTTATATTAGATATTTAGATGTCAAACATTGAGAACACGAACATTGTGTATTTCTGTGTGTATGTATAATTTCCAATTTTCTGGAGCCCAGGAAGCAATGGGCAGAATTAAAACACTGTGAGATACATTCTAGGAAGAGGAAATAATAGGAATAAAAACAGATAGAAGTGATATAATATTTCGAGTTAAAGATTGAAGAGAAATGCAGTAAGAGAGAAAGAACAAGTAAAAGCAGATTATAATTTGGCCATATGAGTTCTGCAGAGAATGTAAGACTCTGGTCTACTGTAATGGGGAGCCACTGAAGAGTTTCAATAAAGGGATTCCATGATCATAGTTGTGTTTTAGAAAGGTCACTTGGGCTGCAGGGTGGACAGTGAATTAGATAGGCTAAATATGAAGCAGGGGAGACCAACCAGAAACCTGTTGAAATAACTGTGGTGAAAATTGATAAGGGGTTGATCTGGGCAGTGACTGAAGGGGGGATAATAAAGAAGATATAATAAATATGACTTCTAAAGATAGCAAGTTTTCTCCAGGTATCACTATTCTAAGATATTTCTCAAGTAGTTACAGGGTTAAAAGGCAAACACAATAGGCTGAAAACCATGAATATAGCCATTTATGTAGCTGTTGCATGTAGTAATGAGCATTTAAACATAAAATATTAATAAAATATTAGCATAACTTACGAAGAAGCTCTACAGAGTCAACCATTCTGTTTGATGATAATTTTAACACTGTGTTAGTACTGAAATTGTATTTTTCAGCTGCCAAAGATTAGGATCAACTGACCTTTGAAAAAGTATCACTGGATCTGGACTTGAAACAGAAGTCATTTGTTGAAACTTTTCAAATAAGACAGAAAGAGAAATAGAGACACAGTGGCTAGTAAGAGAGAATCCTGGCCTATGTCTGAATCCAGCCTGCCCACTTGCTCACTAATGTATTTTCTGAAAAGCAAAGAAAGTATTTGCAAAGAAAAAGAAGAAGATTTGGTTGTCCAAATAAATCAAGAGTTGGCCCTAAACTATGAGTCATGACACTCGTGTTTTAATTTCTTGGCTGTGGCTGTAACTCAGTTGATGACTTGAACAAGTTACATCAAGCCTTAATTTCCAGGCTATAAATGGATATAGTCGTAAGTGACCCCTACTTACCTGTTTGTGTAGCTGAATGGATGACTAGGATATGCTTGTTAAATGCTCTAAGCCTCTGCTCAAAGGCTACCATATAGGTGTCATTACTTCGTTGGTAGTGATTTTGGAGACTATGAGCTTTGAAGGTGGTGAGTTTGAGTCCCCTAAAGGGGCAGACTCATTTTGTCAAAGGTGCCAACAATAGATGCAATCAGCAATTTCTGGGTTTACCTGGCCAGCCAAAGAATGAGGTCAACTGACCTATAAAAAAGTATCAGAAGATTTGGACTTGGAAGAAACATGTTGAGAGTTTGCAAATCAGAGAGACAGAAAAAAGAGACAGAAATAAATTGTTTTTAAAAAAGTTTGCGGGTGAAAATAACTTTTTAAATTTGGTAGCTGGGTGATGTGATTTGAATCTGTGTCTCCACCAAATCTCGTGTCGAATTGTAATCTCCAGTGTTGGAGGTGAGGCCTGGTGAGATGTGATTAGTTCATGAGGGCAGGGCTCTATGAATGGTTTAGCACCATTCCCTCTGTGCTGTTCCCATGATAGTGAGTGCATAACTTCTCAGGAGATCTGGATGTTTTAAAAGTGGGTAATACCTCCTTCACTTTCTCTCTTACTTTTTCTCTGGCCATGTAAGACATGACTGCCTCCCCTTCACCTTCAGCCATGGTTGTAAGTTTGCTGAGGCCTCCGCAGAAGCTGGGCGGATGGCCAACATCATGCTTCCTGTACAGCCTGCAGAACTGTAAGCCGATTAAATCTCTTTTCTTTATAAATTACGCAGTCTCAGGTATTTGTTTGTAGCAATGTGAAAACAAACTAATACACTGGGTTACATCAGGCACTGGGCTAGCTACTCATTAATTGTCTGCACATTCATGATCTTATTAACATTTCTGTCTAGCACACAGTAGGCCCTCAATAAACATTAGCTGCATAAACAACTCCTTGTGGCAAGTCCTGTTACAACATTTTATTTATGAATGTGAGAAACAAGACTGAGGGCAATTAAATAACCTGCTCAAAGTCATACTGCTGTTAGGTGTGAGAAGGGGCCCAGATTTATATCTGGACCACAGTGCAAAGTTCCTACATGGTTCCTCTAACTTCCCTGCCTCCACTTTCCTTCCCTATTATCACTGTGTCACCAGCGACCCTTAAAGTTCCTGGGCTATGTAATTTTTCTTCATTGTTGGCTATCATTTGACTCTATTTTTCCAGATCCTGAGAATTCATCCCCCACTTCTCTTTTTGGGGGAGAAAGGTGGATGGTGCTGTTTATACTCTTCCCCACCTTGGAAGTCAACATACGTATTATCCAGATTTGTTACATATGAGAAATCTACTCTAAATAGAATGCTCTTTACATCCAGAATTGTGGGCTTTTGTCAAACAACTGGCAGGAACGAAGTCAGGTCTTTGATAGTCATATGGGAAAAGAACCCGCAACATTCTTTCTGCTTTATTAAGTTTATAAATAGTTGGTAAAAACCTAAAGAAATGCAAGGCCAGATGAAATGATTCATTCAGTCAATTGCATTTGTTAAATATTAATATTTTTAACGTATCAGGTGCTCTTCCAGGTGTTGAGGAGATACAAAGACCAATAATAAAGCATAAATCCTGGCCTCAAAGAGCTCATAGTCTATTCGGGAGGCACATAGAGTTGCTGTTCACTCAGGAGATTCTATATTTGTGATATTGCCTACTTGTGAAAATGTATTCGTAACCACAAATCAATACTCTCATTGCTTTTGTGATCTATATATAGACATGCACCAAGCATGAAACACTTGAGGCACCCAGACATGCGTGTTCTGAGCTGAGGTCCAACAAGACCGTATTCAGTCTTCTTGTTTCAGCTTTCATACAGTGTGCTTTTTGTGATCTATTTAGTGCTACACTTCTTTCACATTTTTGTACTTGTTGACAGTGATTTCACTGTTTAAAATGACCCGCGCGGTGGTGCACGCCTGTAATTCCAGAACTTTGGGAGGCTGAGGCAGGCAGATTACAAGGTCAAGAGATCGAGACCATCCTGGCCAACATGGTGAAACCCCATCTCTACCAAAAATAGAAAAAAGTTAGCTGGGCGTGGTGGTACGCGCCCGTAGTCCCAGCTACTCGGGAGACTGAGGCAGTAGAATCGCTTGAACCTGAGAGGCAGAGGTTGCAGTGAGCCGAGATTACACCACTGCACTCCAGCCTGGCAACAGAGTGAGACTCCATCTCAAAGAGAAGACCTCTGAGCACAGTGCTGAAGTGTCATCTAGTGTTTCTAAGCACAAGAAGACTGTGAGGTTCCTTGCAGAGAAAATACATGTGTTAAATAAACTTCGTTCAGGCATGAGTTATAGTGCTGTTGACCGTGAGTTCAATATTAATGAATCAATATTGTATATTAAATAAAGTATCTTTATTTTTGTTTTGTTTTGTTTTGTTTTGAGACGGAGTCTAGCTCTGTCGCTCAGGCTGGAGTGCAGTGGTGCGATCTCGGCTCACTGCCAGCTCCGCCTCCCAAGTTCACGTCATTCTCCTGCCTCAGCCTCCCGAGTAGCTGGGACTACAGGTGCCTGCCATCACACCCAGCTAATTTTTTATATTTTTAGTAGAGATGGGGTTTCACCATGTTAGCCAGGATGGTCTCGATCTCCTGACCTCGTGATCCGCCCACCTCGACCTCCCAAAGTGCTGGGATTACAGATGTAAGCCACCACCCCCAGCCTAAATAAAGTGTGTTTAAACATAAACACACATAAAGCAAGGTTATGTGTTGATTAGTTGACAATTATGTGACCAAAGCTTGCAGGAACTTAACCCTACATTTCCCCTGGAAGCTATCACTCAGCATTTATTCAGTGTTTAAGATGATTTTATAGAATATAGCTACTGCACGTAAAATGAATCGACTGTTGAGAAATTTATCCAATCATCATAGCTTGGTGAGTGCTCCTGTAGAGGTGTGAGTGCTATTCTATGGAAGCACACAAGAAAAAACAGTTGATTTGGTCTTGGAGAGTTGAAGGAGTCATTATAGAGGGGTTGCTTTTGAATCGGGTTTCAAAATAATGAGTAGAAACTCAAAGAATGGACCAGGTTGAAAGGTCATTCAAGACAGTGGCGAATTATGTGCGAAGGAAGGAAGGTCTGAAAGAGCTTGACACGTTCAGTGATTAAAAAGCAAGTAAAGTCAGAGCTCTTAAGTCGTGTGCTCCAACTCAGCCACAGGCAAGGATTTCCAGCCATTACAAAGTTTCTCTACACAGTTTGGGCTGTGATTTTTGCAGTAAGGAAGTGTGCAGCATGTCAGCTGTGAAAATTGGCTCAATGTTCATAATCAAGTCTATTATGCTCCCTCTGAAGCCTAGTCCATGTTTCCGTAGAAACCCCTAGTTACATAAAGGGACCCCGGCCAGCAATTGGCAAGAAAACCCACCACCTTTGTAAGCCATTATAGTAATGCCAGGGGGAAAACATTATATAATTTCTGCTGGAGGTTAGTGGGCTTAGAGGGCAAAAATAAAGATACATTCCTCGCAGAGTAGTAAGCAGAGAGTGCCACAGGGCCTTACGACACAGGATCCCTCCGTCTCCCTGCCACATCCTTATCTATGAATTAACCCACTAGCCAGTGGGTTCTTTCCTGTGCTTATTAACGCACTGGCTAGTGGGTTAATAAGCACTTTCACAGTTTGTAATGAGCACTTCCTACATGCTCAGTCCAATTCAAGGCACCACAAGGCTACACACACACACACACACACACACACACACACACACCACGTATTTTTTCTTTCACAGCTACAAAGCGGTTTATAATAGCCTTCACATCAACCTTCACAGGTAGATGTTATTACTCCAATTTTATGGAAGAGGAAACAAAAGCACCAAATGATAAAGTATCCAGTGAATGGCAGAATTAGGATTTATGTTCGGCTTTGACTTCAAATCTACGATTTCATCTGTGTCTCAGAAAAAAAAAAAAAAAAAAAAAATTCTCTGTCCTTGAGAAAGTTGTGTATGTGAAAAGTCCTGCATGCCACTCCTGAGAAAGAGCTGTCACACATGATGTGTCAGAGGAGTAAGTGGTTCAGAGTGTCAGTTTTATAGAAATATTCAGAGGACAGAAGTTTTTGCCCAAAGTATCACACTGTCCCCAAGGTGCATCACTAGCATTGGAAGAAATAATTTTTGGCAGCTGAGATGGCAGAGGTAGGTATGTCAGCAAAAGTCCAGAAGCAGAAAGGATCCTTTCAAGAGACAAGGGAGTCAGGTGGTAAAGGGAAATCTAAGTTGTTGAGGGATTTAGAGGGAATGTTTCATATCCCCTTAGATAGGTCTCAGTGGGTGGAGAGGCGCCCTGGAGAGAATCAGCCGTGTGGGGTTTACCATCTTCACGGCTGCCTCCTCTTCCTTCTTCATTCATTGTTGCTAAGGACCTTAACCTATCATCAGTCTCCTTATTTGGGGCTCTGGTTAAGGCCACTCAGTCCCCAGGTGCTCCCAGAATCAGCCTGCAGATTCTCAGGCTGATGTTCTTAACTCTCCACTTCCCCATGTTGCGGGATCTGCCTGGTACGTTGGCCACCCCAGACCACTTTTCACACAGGCCTCCACTTTGTCTCTCTACTTGAGAGTCTTTGTCCCCATTTCCTGCCTATTGAAGTCTAACTTCCCACCTCAGATTTTAGCTTAAAACTGCCCTTTTCAAGAATCTGGTCTCAGTTTCCTCCAATCACAAAGAATCCTTTCTTTTCCTGGGTCCGCACGGCAAATATCTCTATGTTAGCCTTTTTCCACAGGCAACCTGCCTGTGTCCTCCTCAAGACCAGGGAACTCTGTCCTTATTTCATAACTTAGCACAGTGCCTGGCACTTTGTCCATGCTTCATCACTCTCTTTTTAAAAATAAATACATGAAAAACATGTCCTTGAAACTAGAACAGCTCAGTTTACATTTAATTTAATTAAGATATTAAGGTTCGTTTTAGCAAACATATTGTGAGTGACAACCATCTAAAATTCAATCTCAACTTACCTGCCTCCTAAATGGCAGTTTAATTTCACTATAATCTTTATTATAATAACCTTTAAACTTGTTATTAGTATTACTGATAAAGTTAAAAGACTTTCATCTGGTAATTGTGTCTTAGGAAACATTCAATTATTAAATTCCACACTGATCATTAGAAAACCCTATTATTTCATAATAGGCTGGGCAATACCATGAAGGTATCCCTCAATTATTGAAACAGAAGCCATCTCTAAGTGAGTGGAAGTGAAATCTCACACATCAAATCGTCTACTCACAAACTTAAGCTGTATTATTACAGACAGACGGGTGTAAAGTGAAAAGTCCTCTCATGGTCTGAAATGATAGTGTTTTATGGGGATGAATGGTGTTTTGGCTGATTAGTCCTCACTCTTCTCAAAACCTGGCCAAGCTCAAGGTGGACAGATTAAGCCAGAAAATATTAGGGGTGTGTGTGTGTGTGTGTAGTAATAGTAGTAGTAGTAGCAGTAGTAGTAGTAGTAGTAGCAGCAGCAGACATGGTTTACCTCATGGCAAGAAGGCTTTTCTCATAGAGCTACTCACAGATAAAACGCCTTTGCCAGCCAGACACAGTGGCTCACGCCTGTAATCCCAGGACTTTGGGAGGCCAAGGCGGGTGGATCACGAGGTCGAGTTCAAGACCAGCCTGACCAAGATGGTGAAACCCCATCTCTACTAAAAATACAAAATACAAAAATTAGCCAGGTGCAGTGGCAGGTGCCTGTAATCCCAGCTATTTAGGAGGCTGAGGCAGGAGAATTGCTTGAACCCTGGGGGATGGAGGTTGCAGTAAGCCGAGATCACGTCCCTGCACTCCAGCCTGGGCGACAGAGTGAGACTTCTCAAAAAACAAAAACAAAAAAACACCTTTGCAGGAATTGACAACAGAGGCTGGTCTAGGGCATGGGGAAAACTCAAAAAGATAATGGGAAAGTGTTTCTTCTGGTCCTAAGGATCCCTTCCAAGTGAGAAACTATTTCACTCTCACTAGACAGTGCCTTCCTGCCCTCTGAATTTTTGCCAGAAAACAGACCAAGAGCCTCTGTGGGCAGTGCAGGAGAGCCTTTCAGAGCGCAAAGGAAGCTTGGGCAGCAAGTCCTCCCAGGGGAAACACCCTGGATCTCAGAAAGGAGAGGGGCCTGACCAGGTTCTCCTGATGTTTCCCACCTCCTGTGATCCCAACCCACACAGGGCCCCAACCCATGCAGCTTCAGGCACATACTTTGGCACACTATGGGGATTTAACACGTGTTTCATGATGTTCTGGCTGATGGACTGGGAAAGGAAGCAGCCGAAGCCGGGGTCCCCAGGAGCTCTCCCTCCCCTTAACAGGAGCTCTGACTCACAACCTGTTTGGCACTGCTGAGTCCTCTCTGGTTTCCTGAATCTCCCTCTCTCTAATGCAAAAAGCCTCCATGGCAGATGTTTTAGAACAATGATCACGTCAATGATGCTGTAACCCACTACTTTCTTTTTGCATCATAGAATTTTGTAAGTGTTTTTGCAGACTTACTCTTTAAGGTTAATTACATTTTTTTTGATTGAGCCTTTGGGAAGACTTTACGGTGGTCCCATCAGATAACTGCGGGCCCCAAGGCTGGATATCTGTTAATAGGATGGGCAGAAAGGGACTGGGAGCGAGGCTGGGTTCAGAATCTCAAGTAATTTGGGAGTGTGCCTAGGGACTGGTACGATTTGGCTGGGCATTAATTTGAAGGTGAATATGCGTCTAGAGATTGCGGGGATTTCTCCTTTTTCTTGGAGGGCAACCCTGGGTGTGGAGGAATTCGGTGTGCAGAAACAGAAAGGTCTGGTTCAGGCTTCCTCTGGGAAGGCAAGGCCAAGAGGCCAAGGCTGAGAAGGGGCAGGAGCGACCCTGCTGGGGCGGGTCCGCACCAGCTCCTAGGAGCAGAGGGCAGAGCCGGGCAAGGAGATGGGGTTGTCCAGGCGAGGGTGAGGAGGCGGTCGGTGACAGCGCGGGTGGGGATCCCCCGGGGCCGGGGCGGGGCGGCTGCCGCGAGCCGGGCTGGGGGCGGGGCGGGGCGGGGCGGGGCTCCGGGGCCGTCTCGCAGGCTGCGGCGGCCGCGGGAGAGGCGTCCACGGCGGCGGCGGAGCGGGCGGCCGAGCAGGGCGGCGGCGACTCGGTGAGCGCGGCGCGGCTGGGGGCGCGGCAGGGGCGCGAGCGGGGGTCTGCGGGCGCGGGGCTCAGCCTGCGCAGGGCACTGCGGGGCACCACGGGGCGGGGCGGGCGCCTCCCGGCTATCCTCCTCCCGGACGCCCCTGCAGCCTTCGGGAGGGAGGGAGAGCAGAGGATACCGTCCAGGAGCCCTTCTCCAGCGGTCGCCGGCCAGAGGTCCGGCTTTGTGCCCCGTTGCCCTCTTTCTGAGTGTTCCTGATTGTGTTCCTTTCCCAGACCACCCTCCCTCGTCCCTCACTCACTTACTCCCCACCCCAGGTGGAGAGTAAGCTCCATTCTTGCAGGGGACCCCTAACCCTCCCCTTCTCACCAGCTGAGGCCCCGGGCCGCTGTGTACTCTACAGCCCCAAAGGGAGGATGACCCCCTCCCCAGCCCCTACACACCTGGATCCTTTTGCTGCCACCTGCCACAGACGTTATTAGCCAGGCAGAATGCTGCTGTGCCTAGGACCCAGCACTCCTTGCCGTCACCCTCTCTCCTCCCCCGGAACCCAGAACCCAGAACCCCAGTTTGGCAAAAGGCGCTTTTCCAATACTGAGCTTTGGGAACAATTTGACCCACTTCCCAAAATGCTGGTCCCAGGCCAGCCATGCTTTTTGGTGGAGACACCTGTCTTGTCTGCCAGGAGACATTCTCTGTCAAAATGTACCAGCCCGTCCGTGGGTCCTCCTCCAAGCTGCTCCTACTCTCTAGCCAATGTCCTCAGAGACCAGGGCCAAGATCTTTGTCATTTAAGGCCTCCAAAGCTATTTCCCCACCCATCCCCAGAATTCCCCCAGCCACTGTTTTGGGGGTGCCAGGTCCAGAACTGATGGAGCAATCTTTCTAGGTACAGGGCCTGATATCCTCTCCCACACCCTTGTTTACCAGCCTGCTCCCCAGGGAACCCAAGACAGGGTCATGGGGCTGGAGGTTAGGGCCCTGATCTCCCCTGAAGCTCTGTGACCCTCCTTTTCTCCCTGTTAGAAACTTTCCTCTCTGTCTCCTCTGGATGGGACCTTGGCCATCTGCACAGTGTCGAGTCCCCAGGGCACAGAATGCTGATCTGGGACCCTGGAAGGCTGGGACTTGTCCTGGGGCAGTAGGGTTAGAGTGGCTGCTAGCCAGGTCTGGTCTTGGGTACCAGGGTTCTTTGGGTGGATCCTTGTCGGCTTTCACTGATCTCCGGTTGGGGTTCGAGGGCTTGCTTTGCAGTGGAGACAGGAGGCAGAGCAGGGGCTGTTTTCCCTGCGTGCTTCTGACTGTCTTGTGTTGCTATGGTGACATTTTGCCTGTCTTCCTCCTTCTGACTCTTCTGGGAGCTGGTTTTTATTGGTCCGTTGTCCTGTCTTTCATGGCTCTAATTTCTCCTTTCTACTTGCTCTGAAATAAACAGTCATAAACATGGGCGCTGGGCCCAGGCTGGGGGCTGGCAGAACTTCACCTCCTGCTGGCCCTGGGTTCCTGTGAGGGGAGAGTGGGAAAGCGAGGTGGAAACAGACCTGCCCACATTCCCTCCTGCCTCTGGGCTCTGACTCTGGGAAGGAGGCAGCAGCAGCATCAGGGATTTGGGCACATAGTGGGCGCATACTGCCTTGGTGCTAAAAATAGATACCAAATGTGGCGAAGGACCTCACTGGTGTTATTTCCTTTCACCTTCACAATAGCCCTATGGGGCAGGGGCTCTTTCCATTTTGCAGATGAGGAAACTAAGCTCAGAGCAAGTGAGTTATTTCCCTGAGGTGACATTGATTTGAGCACACAGTCAGCTCTCAGTTTTGGCTGAATGAATGGAAAAGTGATGAAGCTGACATACACGCATCTCTGTTGGACTCCCTGGTCGTGTCCCAGAGGGATCACAGGGACTTCGTTAGTCCAGTTGCCTAAACCCACACGACAGGAGGCTCTTTGGAAGGTGTCTCCACTTTTCCTGTCCCTGCTGGACTACTGTGGAGGGAGCTGCCAGGAAGCTGTCTGGAGTGTCCCAAGTGTACCCTTGACCTGAACTGTTGAGGACCCCAGCTGAGAGCAGAGCAAAGCCACTTGTGACTTCCTGTTTTTACTCAGCACCAAGAAGAATTCAGTTTGCGTTTACTCCCAGGCCTAGATGCAACTGGATAAGTCAGGGATCCAGAGTCAAGTAGACCCTTCCAAGCCAGCCCTGGGCAAGGAGTTCATAGCTCCCAAGGGCCATAAGGGCACCCACCGTCAGCTGTCAGTGACACTCTTCAGTGAGGCTATTCCTTCCCTTCCCTGGTGTTTTTCTCTTCAGTACACTCTCTTCTTTTCCATTCCCTGCCATTCCCTTCACATTGCCGTGCTCTAGGTTTGTTAAAAATAAGCTGAGCATGTATTATGGTAGCACGAAAAAACCAGACAATCAGCAGCTTCAGTGTCAAATGTTGGCCCTGAGAAAGTCAGTTCTCTCATATAGCCTCAGTTTCTCTGTCTTTAAAATGGGGTTGACAGTATCTGTCCTATTGGCCACATTTTCTTGTTCTTTTAGGATGGCATAGAATAGCCTACAGGGAGTGCTTTGAACACTTTGAAAGGCTGAAGGACCCATAATATACTAGTTCTATTGGGAGATCTCAATCTTAAAGAGAGCCCTGGACCACTGTCCAGAGATTGAAAACCAATTTAGGCATAATTAAGCTGTAAAAATCTCAGGGTTAGAGGCATCCTCTAGAGGCATTTTGCCCCATTTGCCCCAGCCTTGATGTTGAATCCTTTCATTTATTTATGTACCTTACATTTATTGAGTATCTGCTCTGTACCAAATATGGTTTTGGGAACTAGGGATTCGAAAAATGAACAGTATTTCTGTTTTCAAAAAACAATTTAGTCATGGAAAAAGATCCTTGTAATACAGTTAGAGAGGTGGTATGATAAAAGGAAAGTCAGGCTGATGTAAGGCCCAGAGATGGCCACTTGACTAGGTCACCCATGAGGGTTAAATCAGGTGATTTGTGCTTTGGGGTTGAAATACATTTGTCCTTCCACTGCTCACTTGAGGAGCAATGGAGTGATGGTTGGAGAGCCACACATCAGCCCTTGTGAGCAGGGTAGGGGATTGAAGCATGGCAGGGAGCCAGGGCTGCCTTTCTCACTGAGTTTTGACTCATCCTGTCATAGAAGCCTCCGGTTCCCACTTCATCATGGTTCAAATCTTGTCTCAGGAGCTGCATGAATTACCTGACAAGGCATCATGGTGGTTGGAAAGAAAGTGGTCTTAAGAGTCAGGCATGAGTTCAAACCCCACTACTGCTTTGTCTTAACTGTGGTTGAAGGTACATCTAACCTCTCTGGGTCTCAATTCTTACATCTGAGAAATTGCAATAATTATACTTGCCTTTTAAGATTTAAATGATCTTACGTATTTAAAGGGTCTGGCATGGTGCCCGCCTCACAGTAGACTTGCTGTTATTTAGTTATATTGATTAGAAAAGCATTCTCAGTTACTAGACCTCTGGGTCCCCTTAAAACCATGGTACAAAGCTCTTTGGATGAATTTCTAGCCTTTGGAGATCCATTCATTATCTGAGAAGGTTGAAAATTGCCCATTCTCAGGCTCCTAGCATTGCTGGTTAATTTTCAAGTTATCTCTCACTAGATAAGCTATGTTCTGCAATACCACAACAATGCACGAATCACCAACACTTTTTTTTCAAAGGAGAACAAATTTGAAGTGGCAACAAACACCCTGAGTTTTAGAAACATATTCTGTGAGAATACTTTAAAATGAATGCCTCATATTTTTTACTGTGAGCACTTTGAACTTCTTTTTTTTAAGTTACTGTAAACATTAATAGACATTTTTCTCAATTATCACTACAATTCTGTGACATTAGTATTATTGTCCCCATTTTACAGTTAAGAAAATGGGGAAAGGTAAAGTCCCTTGCCTCATGTCTAGAAGCTAGGAAGTGGCAGGACCAGAGTTTAAAGCTAGGTTCTACTTGCTCTTTGTGCTGTAGTACACAGCCTTGTCGTTTCCTTAGCTGGCGTGTCAGTGACCTAAAATAATTGTGTTTGGAGAATGCAGGCAGATTTTAACAGGGGTGGAACTGGTCAGTGTTGTAACTCAGTCTCTTAGTAAATATTTAGAGTTTATTTGCTCTCACCACAGCCTTAAGAATTGCTTCTGCAGTTGGCTGAGATTTTATTTCTATAAGTGACGAATAGAAGAGGAGTTTGACACATCTGAGTTAAGGGAAAATGTTTGATGATGCTAGAAGTAGCTTCCGTTGCACGAGAATGGATTGCTGATTTGTCACTGAAATAAACTGAACCTTTAAGCAGGCCAAGATTTTATGATTGAACTTATGAAGGGAAAGTATAACAGTTGCTTTCCAGGGATACAGAGACAGAAGAAACAAGGTCAGAACATATGGGTGGATGGCTCTTCAAATACAAAGGTGATTTGGATTCAGTTTATTTCTTTTTTCTTTTTTTGAGACAGGGTCTCGCTCTGTCACTCAGGCTAGAGTGCAGGGGTGCCATCGTGGCTCACTGCAGCCTCGACCTCCTCAGCTCAAGTGATTCTCCCACCCCAGCCTCCTGAGTGTCTGGAACCACAGGTGTGCACCACCAAGATCTTTTCATTTATTGTAGAGGTGGGGTTTTGCCATGTTGCCCAGGCTGGTCTTGAACTCCTGGGCTCAAGTAGTCCTTCCACTTTGGCCTCCCAGATTGCTGGGATTCAGTCTGTCAGTACAGCTATCACCTAGGAAGTTGGAGGGATTGAAAAACAGTTATAGAATTGCTCATTAGCCTTTCTTGGGTAATTTAGAAGCCTAATTTCCCTGGCTTAAGAACCCCATTTCCCCCATGAATCCAAGTGCTGAAAATGGGTGCCATGTTTCCCAGCAGTGTGTTTACCAGGTCCAGCTGAGCACTGCAGACAGATGCGTTTCTATTTGCAATTATCTCAGGGCCTGAGTCTGGTGTCTGCTTATTTAATGACTTCACTTTCTAATAAAAATTCTGTATGGCATAGATAATTAGATTTTTTAAATGAAACTGGGGAAATGGAGTGCCCCAAAGAGTTTAATTGCAGTTTTATGATGGATCAAGCGTAAATGAGATTATTCATTTGACAAATATGTACAGGGTGGGTTCCTGCCCTGTGCTGCGCTAGGATACAGTGATCAACATGACATTACCCCTGCCCTCAGGTAGCTCTCCCTCCACGGGAGAATCAGGGGAGGAAACACATGGCCAAGTGGAGCATGGTCAGTGTTATACGGAGTGTAGTGTGCTGGGGGAAGAGGGAAGCATTGTTTTGACTCTTACTGCAATAGAGTCAATTTCCCTCCACATAGGCGCTCTCCGTGGAGCACCTGAATTACACCTGATGTTGCACGGAGAGGGAGTACGAAACAGAAACATGCATGTCCTGGAAGGCTGCCCACCTAAGCTCAGCTGTCAGCTGCAGTCCTCACTTCCTTGTAAGGGAGGAGCAGGTCTCTGTGCTTCAGTTTCGCTGCTGGTGAAATCGGAAGGCTGGATTTGATGACTTGAAAGTGCCTTTCCACATCTAGCCTGATGATTCTAATAAGCTCATGGGCTCATTTCCTCTACTGACAGGTGAAGAGGCAAAATCTAGCTGTTTTAGTTAGCAGGGTTGCCAAGAGAGAGCTGGGATACAGAGAACCAAGTGTGTTTTCAAGGAATCCTCTTAAGGAGGTGAGAAGCCCTGTTTTCCTTCCCAGAAAGGAAACCACTTTCTGGCTGAGCATCCCGATAAAAGGCTGATGACAGTGAGAAGAGACAAGCAGAGACACAGGAGTGGCACAGAGGCACCAGCTTACTCCCGTATTCCAGAGCCTTCACCACAGTGAATGCAGAAGAAGGTTGACCTCACAGATGCCTTGGTTACTGCAATGTGCTCTTCTGTTTTAAGTTAATGTTGTTTTTTTAAAATCATTATTTAAGTTTGATGATTCCTGAGCTTCAAAATTAAATGCACAATCATTTTTTGATCATGAGGAACAATGAGTGACACACACTTATCCCAACACTTTTCAAGTTCTCTCCTTCGCATTGGCAACCAGATGCAGGCCTTTCCAGCCACAACGATGAGGCTGGCTCCCAGTCACCTCATGTGAGAAGCTTCGTGCTGTGGTCGGGGCAAGAGCAAGTGGAGGGTCCAGGAAGACCCGGGGTCTTGTAGTCATGCTGCCAGCTCACAAGCAGCCTGGGCTTTGACAAGCTGTCTGATCTCCTGAGTCTTGTGTTCCTACTGAGCCATGTAGGGTATTGTCAGCAGGACAACGATAAACATTTTGTACCCACTTTTAGCAATCTTCTGAAGAACTTTTGAAACAGATATTATCCCCATTCTATGGATGGGGAAATGGAAGTCCAGAGGTGTTAAGGAATTTGCAGAATGTCACCTCATTAGAAAGGTGCATAGCTGGTATCTGAAACCACATCTGTGTGCCTTCAAAGCCTGATCTCTCTGTACCGCCCACGCTATAAATAAGAGCTATCCATATGTGAGGAGCGTGGAGTTCATGTGCCTTGGGTAGAACACTCATCTCAAAGAGGTGGTAAGTTTCGGCTAGCTAGAGGAGCCTCCATACCTTAAAACTGAATGAAATATAGCTTGCATTTCAAGTGCTTCCCTGTGACTGGTGTGTCTGTGTTTGGCTGACGTCCTTCAGGGTGTCCTTTGCTCAGCCCACCTCCACGGAGGATGCCACCCAGAAGTAATGAGCTGAGCCTGCAGTGAGTGTAGCTTATGGCCTTGCTGAGCTGTGGATGGCTCCCAGTCGAGGCAGGTGGTATCCAACTTACTTCTTAGGCCCTTCCTTGGGACAGCTTGCAGTCCTGAGAAGGAACACAAGATAACTATGTTCTCAGCTTACAGAGTGACAGGCATGCACACTGATGATTACCCCTGCTCTTTCTCCTCTATTCCACAGAAACTGAGGGATTAGATAGGTAGGTAGATGGATGGAATGAAGAGAAAAGGAAGGGAGGAAGGAAAAGAAAAAAAGGAAAGGAAAGAAAGGGAAAGACAGGAAAAGAGGAAGAAAGAGAAACTGAGACCAGTGACTTTTCCAAGGCTGAGACAAGAACTCAGCTACCACAACTCTTTGAAATTCAGACAAGTGACATCTGCTCCTTGAAGTTCTGGAGCGAGTGTTTGGAAGCAAACAGACCTGGGTTGGATGGAATCTTGGACAAATTTTCCTTGGACAAATTCCTTAAGCTTGCTAAGTTTTCCAGTTTGTGAACTAAAGTTAATAATGTTTGTGTCTCAGGAATATTGTGAGGAATATGTGAATTAAATATACATCCATCTTCCTTTTTGCCTGACCTTTGAATAAAATTTGTCTGTAAAGTTTTTGCTGTGTCCTCTAGGTTCCTCTTTATTTGTTTTTCTGGGTGGGAAATGACATGAAACTTCTCCTTTCTCTAACAACACATTCCTGAATTGTCCCTGAAAAAGCCCCACTTAGTCAACCCCTCTAGACTTCTGTTTCTAGCTTTTGAGCTTTCAATTTATGCCTGAAGTGAAGCTAGCCACATTATTTCCTAGATTGTAACAAGGGTAATGATTCTCATCAGTACCAAGCACTGTACGTGAACTATATGATCAATCTCCTTATCCTAAGTCTTTTTCTTATTTTTTAAAAGTGTATTTTTTTCTGGAATCTTGCAGTTTTAAATCCAGGTCCTTGTATACCTTCAGAAGTAATAAATGGGGTCATAAGCTATTTTTTTGACACATACACATCCACTTATTTTTAAGTCCAAAATCCAAAAAGCTCTGAAAATGGGAAGTTTATTTCATCATGCATTTGAAAGCAAAAGCTGGCCCAGAGACTCTATAACTTTTATGTATTACACTCAAGATGAATGAGGCTTTCAGCACAAAGATGAGTGTCCCAGCCCCTGCTGGGCATGTACGTAATATATGGCTTATGCACTCTTCACCTTTCTAAAAGACGTTTCTGAATTTGGAAGCACATCTGAGTAAAGAGTCTCAAAGAAGGGTTTGTGGATCTTGCAAAAGGCCTAAAAGAACTGACTGTGTCGGCAAAATCCAGATGACACAAGTGAATATCCTACCTTTGGATATCAGAGGGTATGGTGACATGGCCCATCTCATGCTTATCAAAAGCATTAGTGGCCATTTTTATATTTTGTCAATTAACTGAATTAAATGACCATGCTTGGCACAAAAACAAAACAATAGCCAAAAAAAAAAAAAAAAAAAGCATTAAAAAACATGGGCTCTCAAATTTCACTGGAACAAAGTCATTTAAAAAAAGAAAATTTCCTGAGAAGTAAAAATAAGCTGGGAATTTTTTATTGAGTGTGGCTTATAATTAAGTTTCGGTTTTGGCCTTGTGGGGGCATGGTAGAGGGAATTTTTAAATCTTACTCATCATTTTACCCATGTGAGGAAGAGCCAGGGCTAGAAGAGTGAACATGGGGAAGTGAAAAGCCTCAGCTGAGCGTGAGAACGTTTTGGTTCTTATTTTGGGTCTGCTTTTGGGTTGTTAAGTGAGCCTGAGCTTGTCACTTCCCTTCCTTGGCCCCTAGGAACTGAGTGTCTAAGTAAATTACTTCTTCCTTTGTCTCTCTGAGAATTAAGACATGGAGGCTAGGACATCAAAAGAGGAGGAGAGTGGGAAGCACTGAGCTCTCTGGCTGGCTGTACTGGTAACTTCTGCCAGCCCCAGGCTGACCTCTGGAGGGATGTAGAAAGTTGCCCTGTGCTCTACTGGGTTCCCTCCTGGGTCTTCCTTTACTTCTTCCACAGCTCTAGTGTTTCTGCCCTTTGGCTGGTTTGCATCAGATGTATTTTGGCCCTGGTGCCTCTACTGCCATTCACACCACTGATGCTCACGAGGTCTTGTTGGCTGCTTGACCAAGCAAGGCCGTTGGCCGTGGCCTTCATGGCAATGGCCATTCCAGTGATTACTCTGCATTTCTCTCCTATTTTCTCTTTCTTTATATCTTTGTCTTTTGAGTTTATTATTAATGTGTCGTAATTCTGACATTTCCCAGATCAAAAGCTTAACATTTCTTTCAGAATCTGATGATGCTTAAAAATCAGCAGCTCCTCCTCTCTGAGGACCCACTCTGCCCTTCTGGAGGAGGGTCTCACCCACTCATAACCAGTGATAGCCATGTGGCTTCCACCATGGAGGAGTGACCTTAACAGGCAGGATCCTGAAGGCCTTTGGTTTGCATAGACTATTGGAACCACTAGGGAGCTGTAAATATGGTTCACATCAGGGCACATGGAGAAGAGGGTGTCTCTGGGGATGGCTGGCCCTTAGAAACTAGAGAGGCCTGGACTTGTGAATGTGTAAGTATGATGTGTGTGGTTTGAATGTATGTGTGTTTATGTGTGGCTTGTGAGTGGGTGGGTGGGTGTGGATATGTGGATGTTTATAACTGTGTGTGTATAGGTATGTGTGAGTGTGGGTGGTGTGAATATGGGTGTGTGTGTGTGGCTTGTGAGTGGATGTGTGGGGATGAATATGTGGATGTGTACAGGTGTATGTGTAAGTGCGTACATGTGCATTGGGGGAATCCTTTTAGTTCCAAGGAAGTGATGCAGAGGGCAGGAATCTCGCTCTCTGGACAAGGCTCTGCCCTGGCCTTTGTGTAGCTCACAGGTGGAACTGACTACTCAGATGTCCCTGCAAGCCAAGGGACCTTTTGTCTTTCAAGGACCAGTGACCAACAAGAAAGGCAATTCTGACATTAACTGGCAGAAAGCAACTGAATTACATTTCTTAGGGAGAAATATCCAATTCTACTGCTTCAGAAACATAGAACCCTGTAAATCCTATGCTACACATTTTAAAAACACCCAAATCATTTGCACATGCGACTTTAGAAATAAAAATAAGTGAAAGAAAAACCCAATACAGGTTTAAAAAAAAAAGGCCAAGAACGCATTCCATTTTATATAATAGTCAGTTGGAGAAAGTAGGAAAAAGATTATGAAGGAGAAAAGAAAGGGAGGGGGCAGGAGAAGCACTGAGGGAGAAGCTGTGCTGCAGCTGTCTGAGCCCCTGTGTGACCAGGCCGTGCTCCAGCTGCCACACATTTACAGCTTCTTCATTTACAGCTCCTTCAGGTTCAAGTTCTTTAGGCTTAAACCCAAGCAGGGCTTAGCAGAGTTGAGACACTGGATGTGAGGGAGAAGGAACAGAAGAGGATGTGAAAGACTGTTGCAGTTTTGCTTACCAAACTGTGGAGGATCCAGAAGACCATGTGGGCAGTGGAGCGAGCACTGTCCAAGGACTCCCCTGGGTATAAGCCTAGCTCTGCCACTGACCCTCTGCCTAACTTGTTGTAAGCGTCCTCCCCTCCCTGAGCCTCAGTTCCTCCATTTTTAACAAGTGTGTTTGAGTAGATGAAGTTTAAGGCCATTCCTGGGTTGGTGAGGCAAGCCCACACACTGGGCCCCACACTCCAGGCCCAGAGGCATTCTTGAGATGGACAGGAGATTGTTCAGCTCTGGCTTGCAATTACTGAAACCAAGAGCCCTCTTCCCCATGGGTCTGAATTGGGGTTTCCTCTTTTCATCACTCGGGGCGAGTGAGTGAGCTTGTGCTGGTGTGGATGAAATGCTAAGTGCATATCTCCTATTTTTTCTCCCTTTAAAACATCTGTGTGTCAAGGCCTCGTCCCTCTTTCTCCCTTTCACACTGCATGTCCAGTAACCTGCTAGTAAGGTCATGGTTGTGTAAATTTATCTGTTAAACCTCAGATTCAGGAAACAGATCGAGTAGCTCATAGAAACTAAAATAGCTACAGTGTGATCGTTATTTGTGGTATATGAATGTGAGTTTTTTTTTCTAACCAGTGACTTATAGGTTGCCCAGTCCAGACATGACCCTTAATTTTTCATAGTAGTCCCAAATTTTTAATTATGTTAACAACAGTGAATTATGCTATTCAGCATACATTTAGCACCTATTCATTCTAACTATTTGGATAGTATTTTTGTATACATTTTTTCTTCCCACAGGCACCTTCTAAGGTGATATTTTCATTTCTCTTTTAAAGATAAAGACAATGAAGCTAAGAAGGATTTTTAAAATTTGCTTTAAGACATAGGACTGAAAAGGGCTGAAAATGGGGCACCAGGATTTGGTTGAAGTCTGCCTGGCTCTAAAACTTCTACACGTTTCCATACCACACAGCTCACACTGCTTCCAGGCCACAATTTTATTTTGTTTTTTAAGAAAATAAAATCCTTTTTCCTGCCATGACTGCAGTCTCTTAAGCCTCAGAAAATACGATCATAGCTTGATTTCTTATCCTTTCTCCAGAATGGAGTCCCATGGCACTCCCTACCTTAATGTAAATTTCATGCAAATAGTATATGGTGTTTCTGCTTAACAAACTTTGACCATGTGTTCCCAAAGTGCCAGACAGTTTTCTGGATACTTCCAGATGTATCATTCAATGGAAGAAGAAGTTGTGCTCTTTATTATATAGAGAGCAAAACCAAGGCTCGGAGAGATGCAAACATTGTGGCTTGCTTGGTGAATCAATGATTCACAGGCTGCAGCTTTATAGAGTGCTTGGGGCTTGGCCTTGCCCTGGAACAGAAACACTCCTTGTTGAACCAGGAGATCAAGCTGACCCACCAGCTCCCACCTCACAGGGCCGGGCTTACCCAGTATCTGTCCGCTGGTCGTAACTCAATCTGCTGGCTGTGGAGAAAGGCAACTTCCTTTCGTCTCTTCCCATGTTGTTTCAGCCTGCCCCACTATTGGCTCAGTTTAGCTCACCCAAAGTCCTTTTTCAGTTTCATGGCTCATCACAGACTTGCAAATACTATGCGTTAGCTTCGTATTACAGAAGAGAAAATGGTAATGTGATTTACCCAGAATCACACATGAGCTACATCCTCTTTTCAAAATGTCCTTTCTTTGCTTGGATAGACCCTTTGAGATTCGCTTCTGGTATAATATTTGCCAAAACCTTCCCCTGGTCCCCATCAAATTCATCCATCCATTCGTCCATTCACTTATTCAACAGATATTTATTGAGCACCTACAATGAGTTGCACACTTCTCCGGGTCTGTTTCTTTCTGGGGATTTAGCAGTAAACTAAACACACAAAACTCCCTAACCCATGGAGCTTATATTTTGTTGGGAAAAGATGGACCATAAACACATAAACGAGTAAAATGTATATCATGTTAGATGGTGATAAGTTCCATGAAGAAAAATGAAGCAGGGATGGGTATACAGAAGGATGGGTGGTTGACGCGAAGTTTGGGGAAAGACTTGCCATTTTAAATAGGGTTGTCAGAGAAGGTGAGGATTGAGTGAAGGCCTGAAGGATGTAAGAGAATAATCCATGTGGATAATCGGGGGAAACTGTTCCAGTCTGAGCCTCAGCGAGGGCCAAACCAGAGTAGAGTGTGCCTAGCCAGGTGAAGAAACTGCAGGGAGGCCAGGGCCGGAGCTGAGTGGACAAGTGACCAGTTGCAGGCCATGGGGTCATGGAGACATCACAGGCCAGCCTGTGATTTCAAGGCCCTCCTGGCGCTCCCTCTGACCCAAAACGTTTTTGCTATCTCCAGTTCACTGGCCTGTTCTCACGCTGGCCTGTGCGCCATGCAGGGCAGGCCTAGGCTTGTCTTCAATCTTCACATCCCCAGCACATAGCACAGGATCTGGGATAGAAAGAGAGCCCAGCTTTTATGAAGACCTCTGCTCCTGTTTATTTTTTTTAAGTCCAAGAGTCCTAGTTAAATATTATTTGTGATTTTTTTTAAAATAAACATTGAAACTTTGAAGAAACACTGGCTCTAAATCCCCATTAATCAGCTGGACCACCATCAGATGGGCAGGATTGCTAAGGAAAGGATAAGGTGCCAGGAGAAAGCTGGAAGTGAAAGCTATGGAGAGGAGAGCGTTAATTGGAGTCCAGAGGAAGAGGGCTTCTTCAGAATCCCCGGGGATTAACTGCTCGTCCAGTCTCTGCTGGGGACTGGTGTTTATAAAAACTGACCAAAGACTGGAACAGGGAGGCTCTCGAGAAACCCTCAAAGTGTGTCAGGATTTCAGCCAAGACTTTCCATTCCCCACTTTGCTGGCGCAGGGGGTAGCAGGGGGAGCCTGTGGGACCTGGAAGACTTTGTCACTGGAGACGTTTCCAGAAGGAAAAGAACCTCTCCTGGCAGGGCCTTTCCCTTCACAGAGCAAAATGCCAGTCTCTGAGAAGTTTGAGGTTCTTCAAATGCAGGGAAAAATCCTAGCAAATGTAATGGGGCTAAAGCAAGGGGAGAGAGGAGGGCTAAGGAAAGCATTTGGCCCCAGTGAGGCTTGGGGACCTCTGGAGGCTGCCACTTCCCACCTCATATCCTCTCCCCATCTGAATCCTGCTCCTCAGGACAAAAAGTGGCTTACAACAACTTGTACCAACTTAGAGCAGGTGGAACATGTAGCTCAACAGGGTTAGAGTGTGAGGGGGGTGGGTAGAGCTCACTGAAGACTGAAGCTAGAGGACATCCTGAAGATGTGGGAAGCTGTTAGGGAATTTTCACAAAGGAGCGATGGAGGTGGATTTCCAACCAGAGGTATCTGTGGGTGTCAAATGATGGACCCCATAGTTACAAAGTTGTGGAGTGTCCATTAACGAGAGCTGGGGAGAGAAGATTGCTTTTAGCTGCTGGATCAGGTAGTAAGTTTGCTTAAAAATATTAAAAAGGGAAAAAGCAAAGACCTGCATTTTCCTTAGTCAACAGCTGTTTTTTGAGAACTGAGCGTGCTTAGGTGCTGGGGTTGTTCCAACAGGTAAACCCTGCCCTCATGGAACCCATTCCAAGCGGCCTCCTTGAAGAACCTTACTGGAAGGTACTTGAGATAAGATGATGGGAATTTGCTGCATTCAACCGCATATTACAAGTTTTTTAAATGGGGAAATTAAAAAAAATCATGGCACCTAATATTAAAATAATAAAACGTCAATTCTTGGTCTGCCAATGACCTGCTCAAAGTGGGTGGACAGCCTCCCTGGGTCTTCATCTCCTCATCCTCCAGTGGAGCTAATCTTCCTTCCTGTGTCCCTCTGAGGAATATTCGAAGATAACAAGCTTTGAAAACCAGTTGAAAGCTCTGTACAAATTGCAGGGTGTGACTCACATCCTTGTGAGAGACCCATGTTCACAAGGTGCTACCTGGTGAGAGGTTTTGGATGAAGGATAGAGTCTGTTCACAGATCAATTTTTATCAACTTTACTTCTCCAGGTTTGTCTGCAACTGTTTGGGGATGTTTTGCAGCTGTCAGAAATACTTTTCCTGATTTTATACTAATATTTGACTTCTGCACTGCAATGCAGTGCTTTACAAACATGCACACGTATATGTTTACCTAATCGCTCTAGGATGATAATTTAATGTAGTTGATATGACAGTATAAGAAGGCAAAGGCCAGAATTGTTGCTCCAGGTCTGAGGAGGCTTGAAAACAGCATCTGTGGGTATACAGGAGTGGGAGGTGCCAGAAGTCAGCCTAGCTTGGGTCAGGGTAGGAAACCAAGGGTGTGAATTGTCATGAAAAGCCACATGAAAGGTGCCAACCGTCCCAGACCCCCCAGAAATAGCTGTTGAAAATTGGGCTTTCTGGTGAAAAGATCAGCTGCTGCAGAACGCCTTCCGTATATGTCAGCAAGTGGGGCCGGATAGCATAGAGCGAGCCTGAAATGTGTCTAAATAAATGATTATGGTGACTCACTCGCCCCCGTTGAATGGAATGTTTTTTTTAAAGTGAAAGTAAGAGAGAAAGAAGATAATAAAGCAAAGAAAAAGAACAATAAGGTTTGAATTTAAAACAATACGAGCAAAAAATTGAATTAGTCACTCATGTCAAATCCTGTGAGCCTCTGTCCTGAATTGCTACCTTCCTCCTTGACTTGCCTTAAGGTCACGGTCTTTCTGTTTGAATTTCCTGGTGAGATAACACACCCTCTGATTGTTGCCATTCCCAGTGCCAGTTGCAGGCATGTAATGGGCATTCTGGAATATTTGTCACAGAACCACTACAGAGCTTATCTGTTGAGCCCAGAAGGCCTTTCCGTGGCCAGAGAGGAGCATCCAGTCTCTGAGATGTTTAGCGTTGCTTTGTGGAGCCGCTGGGTGCGAGAGCTGGGGCTGCCAGCCCATGAAGCTTAACGGAGAAGATTCTGCATTTATTCTATTGTAGGCCTCTTGGTCTGTTGTTGCATCATCCCTGATATCAGGAACTGGCCCAGAGACCCATGAAACCTTTATGATTTGCTAGTGTTTTAATCGATCTGCAGTTTGCAGAGATTTTTACATTAAAGTGAGTCAGTCTTGTTTTATACTATGTACTCATTCAGCTGAGTATATAGCTTTGCTCCTCTTTTTGGTTGATTTCTGGGTCATTGCTTAACCACTCTTACGCCTTAGGGATCTCATCCATAAAATGGACCTAATTTCTTCTTCAGACCCCAACATAATACCTGTGAACATAAAATTATTTAATCTGGAAAAAATGTGGAGTATGTCACTTTTGCTGTAGTCAGAAATAACCCCCAAATCTTAGTGGATGGCGACGACTGTCTTGTTGTGCCCCGAGTCAGGGGCTGCAGGTTGGTTTCTGTGGCACTAGTGTACGTTTCCACTCATTCTGGAACCTGGTTTGAGGGGGGTGTCTGCTTCTTGGAATGTGTCATGCTCATGACAGAGCGATCGAGCAAGGTGGCAGGAACTTGAGACTCTTCTTGAAACTTCTACTGGGATGTGGCTTTCTTTATTCTATTCTCACTCCATTTGGTAAACAAGGCAAATTTCCAAGTCCTATGCCAATTGTAACCTCCTCCCAAGTTATTCAAGTTATCTGGCAACCAGCAAGACTATACTGTACAACCGTGCCCTGTACTGTACAACTGTCCCTTCTACTATATAACCATGCCCTGCACTGTATGACCATGCCCTGTACTGTATAACTGTCCCCTGTACTGTACAATCATGTCCTGTACTATACAACTCTCCCCTGTGCTGTACTACCCATGCCCTGTACTGTACAACTGTCTCCTGTACTGTAAACTGTCTCCTATACTGTGCAACCATGCCCTGTACTGTACAACTGTCCCCTGTACTGTATAACCATGTCCTGTACTGTACAACTGTCCCCTGTACTATATAACCATGTCCTGTACTGTACAACTGTCCCCTGTACTGTATAACCATGTCCTGTACTGTACAACTGTCCCCTGTACTGTATAACCATGTCCTGTACTGTACAACTAACTGTCTCCCATATGGTGTAACATTGCCCTGTACTGTACAACCATCCCCTGTACTGTATAACTGTCCTCTGTAGTGTATAACCATCCCCTATACTGTACAACTGTCCCCTGTGCTGTACATCCTTCCCCTGTACTATAATCATCCCTGGGAGAGAGACCACCCCTCTCCCAAGATACTGAAATCTGCAGATGATCAAGTCCCTTATATAAAATGACATAGTATAGTATTTGCATATAACCTATGTATCTCCTCCTATATACTTTCAATAATCTCTAGATTACAATAGCTAATACAATGTAAATGCTAAGTAAATAGTTGCTATACTATGTTGTTTTTTAAATTTTTATTATGCTTTATTGTTGTTATTTTTTTTTCTGAGTATTTTCCAACCTTGGTTGGTTGAATTCCAAGGATGTGGAACTGTGAATATGAAAGGCTGACTATAAAATCTTTTACAATTGAGGAAATAATGCAGTGTAACAAGTACATTGTAAGCTTATTAAACATGGTGTGAACATTATGTTCTTAGTAAAATAATATTTGATTGGATACTAAGAATGGAGCTCATGTCTGGTATCAATCTTTATTGGGAAGTATCACGCTAGAATGTAGTGGTCTATGATGGAGGAAATTTTGTGTCACCCACCCCTACATTTTAAAAGCAAGGCCTAGACTCTCTTCTTGGCGTATAGTAGGTATTCAGTACATACTAGTTGTTCTGAGTAAATTCATGAGATCACAGCTGCTCAATACTCTGGGAACCCAAGACAGTAAAATAGAATTCAAGTCTCTGAAGTCTATTTAAGATTAGAAAACAGCAAAGCCAAATTTTCAACTGTATGCTAGAGAGATAAACAGGTTTATCAATTTATTTCTTAAATTCAAGTGTAATCACATCCACAAAGCCTTTTGCTGAAATTCCCCTTTTGATAAAACTCATGTCATCACATCAAATAACTCTAGTGGCACAGACTTAACTCAAGGTCCCCAGCGTTGTTGATGGGCAGTAACCTTGACAGGGAGAGTATTGACATAGTGCTTTTGACCATAGTTGTGTCTTTCTTTGGGGCCGTCCCAAATGCTTACTGTTCATTACATTCTTTTTGTTGCTGTTGTCATTGTTGTTCCTACCCTGTCTTCCTGGGAGCAATGGTAACCTCTTAAATTTAGAAACAACAGAACCAAGGCCACAACATGTGAGGGCAGGGCCAGGCTATGCAGTGGGTGTGGCAGAGACTCCATCCCCCCTGGCTGAGTTTCTCCCAGATAGATAAGACCAGCTGGGACACTTCTCCATTCACTAGCTGTGTGACTTTAGGCAAATTACTTAACCAAACCTTTCTGTGCCTCATTAGTCAGATTAATGGAATGAAGATAATAATAGTAGCATTTTCTCTTAGGGGTGCTGGGAGGATTTAATGAGGTGATACATGTAAAGTGTTTAGAGCCCGGGAGGTCAGGGGGATGAGATGAGCATCCTGGTTGGACAGGATCGTGGGCCTCAAACTATGTAGTGGTGGTTCCAACAGGAACCTCTCAAAGTAATGCTCATTGGAAGCACAAAGGCCTTTCACAGGAACATTGTCATTCACCTTGATATGAGTGGGTCAGGGAAGGCAGTCTGATGAGCAGACACTTGGAAGAAGTGTTTGAACTGCAGGGTTGTGGGGGCTGGGTGAGCCATGCCAGAATCTGAAGGAAAAATGTGGATTGTACAAGGCAGAGGAGAAAGAAAGTGGGGAGAGCCCAAGATGAGAGTGTGCTTTACTAATTCAAAGAAAAGCAAGAGGTCAGTATATATGGCAAGGAGTAAATGAAGACAGCAGTCTTCATTTGATAGGGTCAAGAGGGAGACTGGGCCTGCAGGGCCTTGTAGTACGGGTTTTGATCAAGGAGAAAGGAAACTAGCACTTACTGAGGACACATTGTGTGCTAAGCTCTGGGCTGGGTCTAATCTTTTTAATAATTCTGCAAGAGCAACTGGTACAGATGAGAAAGAGGAGCTTACATTCTTGCATATAATCAATCAGGTGGCTCACACATGGCAAAACCAGAATTTAGACAAGGTCTTTTGGATTTCAGAGCATACTCCAGACCTGCTTCAAATTTAGACATTTGTTAATTATCTAGTATTTGAATATACTTGTTCATTTCTTTGCTTCAAGTCAACTGAGATGATACAGGAAAGCTAAATTTCAACTCCCTATTTTGCATGAACACAATTAATGACTGTAAAAAATCTTTTTGGAAGGAAGATTGTACCAGGTGTGGTTTCATTGCCTGAGCAAATTAACACATCCCCTGTTACCTGGTATGCATTAACCGGGGTTCTTCAGAGAAACAGAACCAGTAGGAGATAGACACAGATACGGATGTGGCTACAGATATAAAGAGATTTATTTAAGTAATTAACCAACATGGTTATGGGGGCTCAGATGTCCCAAGATCTGCATCTGGCAGGCTGGAGAGCGAGTCCTATACTTCCAGCCTAAGTCAGAAAGGCTGAGAACAAGGAGAGCTAATGGTGTAAGTCTGGTTCAAGTCTGAATCCAAATGCAGGAGAAGATTCATCTTCTAGCTTAAAGACATAGAGGCAAGGAGAGAAAATCCCCCCCTGTAATTCACCTTTTGTTCTAGTGAGGCCTTCAAGGGATCTGTTGAGGCCCATCCATATTAAAGAGTGCCACCCACTTTACTCTTTCTACTGATTTAAATGTTAATTTCTTCCAGAGATACCATCACAGCAACAAACAGAATAATGTTTACCCAAATATCTGGGTACCCTGTGCACCAGTCAAGTTGATACATAAAATTAACCATCACAAAGACCATTTTTTATGAATGTAAGTGCAATTAGAGAAAATGTCAAGTTGCAACAAGGAGACTCCCACACTGCACATGGCTTCTCTGGTCTTGCAGGGAGGCCTGAGCTTGCCTGTCCCAGAGCCCCATTTTTCCTTGTCGCTTCTCTAGATTCCTGAGACTTTTTTTTGCCTATACAAGTCATCTCCATTTTCAAAAGCTCTGCCTCGTAGGTCAACTAAACAGGCAGCATTCTTTAAGATAATCTTGATTAGGGATTTTCAAAATGTGCTATGTCATGGCTGCATGGAAAATGGTCCTCTTTGTTCAGCACACAGAAGAAATGGATGAAGCTGCTTATAGCCACAGGGGAGTGGCCTGGTGGGGGAGGAGGAATTCTAGACACCTGATTCTACCAACTGTCCCCCTAGACCACAAGTGTACCTTTGCTACATGGTTGGAAAAATCTGATTTAAATCAAGCCTTCCATCTTATAGGTGGGAATACTGAGGCCCAGAGAGGGAAATAGCAGAGTCGAGTCACTTGGTTTTCTCCTGGGACCTGCCTGCACAGTTCTGGTCATACTGCATTGCCTGCCTGATCCTTTTCTGCCTCCTCATTTCTGAATTATTCATTGGGCATTTGTCACAGACTGTCAGGGACAGCTGACTTGTGTGGGTGTGTGAGTGCGTGCGTGTATAAGCACATATGATCTTTTCCCAATTAGATAATAAATCATCTGGGGACAGGGTCTTTGTCGTGTTCTCTTTCTTTTCTTACACCCTACAAATTACCAGGCATATCAGATCGTACTTTTCTATGTATTAAAGTATAAATGAATAATCATCCACCATTAGCCTTTAAAATAAGCTATAGCATCCTCCTACTTCAAATGTCTTTTCTTCCAGAAAGTATTTGCTGATACCTAGCTCTCAATGATCTCTGGTTTGTCTCACCTTCCAAAGCATTTTCTTTGTGACATCATAGAGCTTTTACCACTTTCCACCTTATATTAGAGTCATAGGTAGAAATATCCCGTCTTCTTTTCCAATGACGTGACCACCTTGAAGGTAGAATACGTGTGGCTCGTGTAAGACAGTGGTGTTTACTTCACAGGCATTCAATTCTAACTCCGCATTTTAAAATGTCTATTACATATCAGATACTGCACTAGCTGTGTCATTGCAGGAGCTCATTTAAACTCCACAGCAGCTATATAAGGTACATATCAGCTTCGTTTTTATTATATAAGGAAACTGATGTTCAAAGAGGGGAGGTACCTAGTTCCAGACTAAGTTGAAGCCAAACCTCTGGTTCCAAATGCCATACCCTTGTTTTAGCCCAGGATAGTTGCCTGCTTACCTTAGCAAATGTATGTGGAATAAATATGCAAGCCAAGAATAGGTGAGTTAATTCATTTGAAGGCTAACAAATGCTGAACATATGTCATTTGTGGCTTTTGGAAATCGTTGTGAAAATACCTTTATACTATAAAAAATGAAAAGAACGTCGATTCTCATGGATCAGTTCTGCTCGCCTACGGATTGTCCCTGAAACATCTGCAAGTTCAATTGAAATATGACTTTCAGATGGAAGAATGCTATCACTTTCCCAAGGCTTTCTTTCCTGATTTCTACAAACATCAAAGCTGAAGTTTATACTTTTTCATTTTGATGATAATCGGTTTCCTTAATAAGTCTTGTCTTTAAGAGGTAAATTCAATCAGCTGCTGTCTGCTACAAGACTGAGTGGTTGTGGCTCTGTGTGTGGGGGGTTGGTGGGTCAGGGCTGTCTTTATTTTTCTGCTCTATTTTCTTCTGATTTCCCTTAGCAACAATTGACCCCCTTGCACGTTAAAGACTCCCGCAAAGGTAGAAGAAGGCATATGCAGTGATGCCGGAATCGTCTTCCATGTGGTTATCTAAGTGTGGCCTCCAAGGAAGTTACTTCTAGAGCCAGTTAATTTCTGACTTAATCAGAGCCCGGAAGCCCCAATCATGCTTCTGAATTTGGTAATGACAAGTGTCTTTGCAAACATCTGGGGAAAAAAACAAGCTTAGAGGAAGCTTTGACAGACAACAGTAGTTAAGCCCCAACAACAGTGTGACAGATGCCAGTGGAGCAGTGTGATAGGTTCCAGCTTATGGGTGGACATGGCAAGGACTGTCCAGAGGAGAAATGGTCACCTGAGACTGGAACATAACAAGGGCAGTCTTCCAGTATGACTAAACACTGAAGTTTTCATGACTCAGTCCATCCACCAAAGGGACTGATCTTAAGAGTTTCAGTCCTAACCTCCCTGTGTGGCGGGACAGACACATCAACTAAATGGGATGTGTGACTTCACTCACATCGGCTCTCTACCTGGGGTCAAACCAGGCATTCAATTCTAGCTCTGCATTTTAAAATGTCTATTACATATCAAATACTGCACTAGCTGTATCATCATAGGAGCTCGTTTAAACTCCACAGCAGCTATATAAGGTGCATATCAGCTTCGTTTTATTATATAAGGAAATTGATGCTCAAAGAGGGGAGGTACCTAGTTCCAGACTGACTTGAAGTCAAACCTCTGGTTTGGCAGCAGGGTAAAGAGCCCTGAGATGCTGGCACAGAGAGTTGAGGAGTCGCCTTTATTATGCTCAGGCCTGCAGGTAGATGAGCTTGATCTTCAGTCATCAGATACTTAAGGAATGTCTGCAGGCACTGTGCTTGGCACTGGGGCTAATGATGGTTAATGCATTTTCTGCCCATAGGTGAAGTCTAGTGGAGTGCTGTTTCTCAGAATATATTCTTGCATCATGGAACTTCTCCTAGCAGGGGATGCTCAGAAGGCATTCATTCATCTCTTCATTCATTGAACAAAGGCTTTAAAACAGTATGTCTGGGTGGGCCCTCGGAACATAACAGAGGGCAACACTGATGTGAGCCTGGCCCTGGAAGCCTGCAGGGTGTCTAATTGTGGGCGAATACAGATAGAACTGGGGATACGGTCTTTGTAATCATTTTTAAAGGTGTGAATATATGTGTAATGCAAACAAAATTGTAGAGGGAACGTGTACACAATTATTGACTAACTTTAGTGTGTTTCATTTACATCGTGACTATATGTCTTAAAAGTTTTTTTTAAAAGCATTGCTGCATATCGAAGTCTCTCGAAACTGTCCATGGCGGGTTTGGGCTCAGCAGTGCTTCTCTAGTGGTGTCCTTTAATTTAGGCAGGCTTTTGCAACACTGTCCCATCTTGAAGTATTGAAGAAGACTGTATCTCCAGGCCCTGGCTCCTCAAGCTCCGCCAGCCTGCAGGAGCCTTTCAGCTGCCTTTCTCTGTGGCTCAATGCCATTCATTGTTTAAGCTACAGTTCAAGGATGAACGACTAAAGTGATTCATTCCGGCATTTGACAGATATTTATTGAATGCCTACTTCATGCCAGGCATAGCTCTAGGCAGTAAGGATGTGACATACCAGTTAAGGAAAAAAAGTAAGTAATAAATAATAACTTTAATAATGTTAAAGTAATAATAATAGTATTTTATTATGGTAATAATAACATTAAGAAAAAAGTACTAAAGTAATGTATTTATCTTATTTAAGTAACAATTATATTTTATATATAGTATACTATTATAAATAATAATAATAACTTTAAGGTAAGGTAATAAAGGAATACTTATTGCCTTCTAGTATATTAGTAGGTCAAAAAGTCAGTGGGAAAAATGGAGCCGAACCAAGGAGATTATGGCTACTGCAGGGAAGGCCATTGTAGTTGAAAAGGGAAGTCAGGATGGTTCTCATTGAGAAAATGACATTTGAACAAAAACTATTAAAAGGTGAAGGAGTGAGTGCACATATATCTGGGAGAAATGTGTTCTAGGCAAAGAGAAAGGGCATTGGGGCTGATAAATTTGAGGACAAGCTAGGAGGTCAATGTGGTGGACCTGCTAGAACAAAGGAAGAAGAGTAGCTGTGGATGAGGTCAGCAAGGTCCTGGGGAGGCGAGGCCTTCCACCCTGAGTCTGATGAAGGGTGCTCCTGGAGAGCATGTACTAGCAGAGGGTCCTGGTGGGACTCACATTGTAGTGGCATCACTCTGGCTGCTCTATGGCAAGTAAACCACAGGGTGTCAGGGATGGAATCAGGGGACCCTGGTGGCAGCATGTTCTTGATGGACTAGTATGGAAGGTATGCAGGGATGCCGGATATATTTTCAAGGTAAAGACAAAAGAATTTTCTGAAAGATTGAATTTGGGGCGTGAAATAAAGAGGAGGCTCAGATGACTCAGTATTTTTGTCCTAGCAACTGGAAGGATGGAATTGTCATTAGCTGGCATGAGAAATGACGTGGGTAGAGCAGGATTGGGAGGAAAGAGGAGGAGTTCTGTTTTGGGCCACGCTGAGTTTGAGTTAGGCATCGGAGTATAGCTTCTGAGTAGACTGCTGGTTATTGCTGGCAAGGGAGAGGTCAAAGCTGGAAATATAAATATGGTATTTGTCAAAATAGAGATGATATTTAAAGGTGTGAAACTAAGGCAAGATCACTAAAGGAGTGAGTCCTGATAGAGTAGAGAGGCTGAAGGGCGAAGTCCTGGGAAGTGCCAATGTCAAGAATTTAGAAAAAGAGACAGAAGCAACCAAAAAGACTGAGAAGGAGCAGACATTGACTAGGAGGAAAATTAAGAGACCTCGACCTCCTAGTGGTCAAGTAAATAAAGACTTTCTAAAAGGGATGATAACTCAATTATATTGATTATTACTAATGGATTTAATAACGACGAAGACAGAGTTGACCATTGGCTTCAGCATCGTGGAGATCATTGTGTCCTCTGCTCTCACCCCCAGCCCACCCAGCCCGCCTCCTTTGCATGCCATCATGGCATGATCTGCTTATGTAGCTGCATCTCCTGCAAAACATTTTTCTGTCTGCCATCCTGCAGTCACGCTCACTTGTGTGCTTATGCAACATTGATGAGCACCTCCCATGTATCAGCAACTGTGCTAGATGGAATGAGTATGCAGAGTTGAACGTGGTATTTTTCTACCCTCAGATGTCTTACAGCCTAAGGAGAAAAGCAAGGTGTCTAGAATCTGTTACAGCAGAAGAAAGAGATTGAAGGATAGTAAAATTATGAGAGTTCAGAGGACAAAGAAATTTTCTCTGGGAGTCAAGGTTGAGTCCATGGCTGAAGTGGCCTTTAAATTTGGCCTTGAATGCTGGGTAGGATTTAGAATTAAAGAAATGGAGGAGAAAAGAATATTTTAGAAAAAGGGGCGTATAGGAGTAAGGGCAAGCAGGTGGGAAGGCTGGAAAGGGGACCCTGGACTGAAGGTATGGTATAGGGAGGAGAAGGAGGAGTGGAGAATGAGGCTAGGATTTGGGCCAGGGACCCGATGAAGAGGGCCTTAGAAAATAGAGGCTGGGCTTTATTTCTTAGTCAACGGAGGAATCATTAAAGGTTTTTGAGCCATAGAGTGATGCAATAATAGCTGTGCTGCTTTGGGAAGAGTCATCTGGCTGTATGTGCAGAACTGTCCAGGAGAAAGATAATAAGGGCCTAAATTAGGGCAGCAGAAGTGGGGGCAGAGGAGGGGGCGGATGTGAGGCACTGCAGGAGCAGAGTTCACGGGCTCAGCACTCCAGAGGGATGGACACATGGTCTGGATCTGGGGCCCTGGGCCCTCCCTGAGAAACTCATCAGCCTTTTGAGGTCAGTGGCCTCGGCTGTCCCTCGTGCTTGTCATCCCCACCCCCACCCCATCCTCTTCCAAGCCCATGTGTGCTCAAGCTTCACCTCGTTAATGAAATGAAGCTGCTTATTTTTGGAACTCTGTGATTAACACAGTTGCTGTGTTTAGGAAACAAAAGAACCCTGTGCATTTTTCAGGACTCTCTACCTGCACCGTGTCCACCTAAAAAGGTGGAGAGCTGGCGCATCCCGGTCATCTCTGGCCTCCAATCTCTGATCTTCTGTTGCACCTGATCTGATCCATTGCATGCAGCATTGCCAGTCATTGTTGAGCAAAAGCAGCTCTGGAGGCCTAGAGAGGGCGATACACAGTGCCACCCGACCAGCAGCACCATAGGAAAGGTCAAGCAACCAGATGGGGCTCTCCACTGTGCCTCCATAAAACTAGGCAGGCTACTTGCCCATTTTCCCTAGAAAAACAGCCTAGTCGTTTGGCCAATTGTGCCAGAGAATGGAAGGCCTCTCAATGCCCTGTGGTTCTCCCAGCCCCCAGCTGGGGCTGGCAGGCTATGGCCCCCAGTGGTATCATCACTGATTTCAGGAGGCTAGAACCCTAGCACTGTGGGGGAAGGGCTGGCCAGCTGCCAGTCCCAGCATCCCAATTCCTATGGCAGTGCAGGGGGAAGAGCCTCTGTGGGGGCGAGGCTGGCTTCCTCCTGAATCTGCCCATAAAAGGATAAAAGTGCTGCTATCTGGTCGGCATTGGTAGGATTGCTGATGATAAATTTTTTAAAAGTGTGGATTTTTCCCCCTTTTTGCAAGGATATGTGTGTGTGTGCATGCAGGCGCACGCGCTCGGGTGTGCCTGCGTTCACACAGTTTGCAGCCTGTATGTGCTAACAGATGGATTCAGCCTCATCTTTTATCCGGTGTTACAGAAGATAAAACTGAAACTGGATGATATGCTGCCTCTTCAATTTAAAAGAGAAAAAATAAAATAAAAAGCTCTTAAAGGGGAGCCCTTATGGTAGAAAAGAGTGGTCCAAAATATTGTCAGGCTTTACTCAAAAGGCAAAGAACAGCAGAGCCATTTGAAAGTAATTTTTCTTCCTCCTCCCTCTTTGACTTCTCCAAAATATATCATCTATGTGTCAGAAGTAGGGCAAGCTTTAAGGCTATTATGAATTATATATCAAGGGACATCATTTCCCAGGAGTCTTGAACAAATGCCCAATGGTTTAAATTTTACAGACATGCTCTTCCCCCCAGTGGCAACAATTTCTGTCGCTGCAGTCTTCCTGAGATGGAATGGGAAAGTGTTTTGCAAAATGCACAATGAGACGTTATGCTAATAAAGGTAATTGTGCAGTGGTTGGAAACTATTCCTTCCTGAAAGAGGCTTTTATCCTCCACAGACTGCCCCACACTGCAGGTACTTAGGCTGCTTCCACTGGTCTTGCCTTCTTTTAGCTGGAGTCAGATACGTCCAGGGTGAGGACAGATTGAAAGAGCGAAACTGGAATCAACTGGGCATTTCTGTGCCCATCGTGTAAGACAAAGACCTTGCCATTTCATTTGAATATCAGATATGCTTTGCCTATCTATTTATTGTTCTGTAAGATTCAGGAAGAGCTTTGTGAAAGTCATTCTTTTCTCTAAAATTGGAAACATACATTCATTGGCTAAATAAGAAAGGTGGGTTTGAGGGTCTTGGTACTTTGCTTCCTTACCACTATTGGATGGATCAGAAAGTTAGCCCAGAACATGGGAGCAGAGGACGAGCGATTGCCAGAGTGCATTGCTGGGCAGGGCCTTCCAGACAGTGACAGCGACAGCTGCAGGAAGTGGCCTTCTTTGCTCCGTGCTTCACACTCTCCCTCCCAATTTATTCTTTTCAAGTGGATATTTTAAAGTTCTGAGCTTTACTGTATGTGGCCTTGAGAGAATCCAGGTATAATTATTTATATAAGTTTGTTGATTTCTTAATCTTTAATAATTATTTATTAGTTACCTCACTTTATTCTTACAACACTTTTGAGATATGGAGGGCCCATCATGTTTTTCCCATTTGAGAGAGAAAATAATTGAAGGAGGGGTGAAGTCACTTGACCAAGGGCGCTACTGCCAGAGGAGTGATATTATGTAGATCTAGATCTAGATCTACACACACAACACCACACACTCACACGGTATAAAATACAAACCTGACAATAGCACCCTATCTCCGCGAAATAATAAAAGGTAAACCCCGACATTCAAAATCCTTTACAAGGATTTGCTGGGCCCTCTGGTCCTCCCAGCCCCTGCCTCACACATGGTGCAAGCCTCCCTCCCACTCCATCCCATCAATTTCTTATGCTCTAGTCACACCCCTTCACACAGAGTTCCTCACATGAGGAGCTTTGTCACTTGTTCATTTTCAAGGCCCATGCTCTCTGCCTGAACACCCTATTCCCACTTCACATCCTCACTGCCTCCCTTAGTGGTGTATGGAATTCGCACTCTGATTAGGCCCCAGCCCCTCCAGGAAGCTTTTCCCGGCCAGATCCCGTCACACAGGTGGAGTCTGGTGCCCACCACGGATACTTCCACACCAGCCCGTGCAACTGCCACACTGTACTTAATCGTCATTTCCTGTGTTTATATTTCCTGGAAGCTTATGGGCTGTTAGCAAACAAGATGGAAGTACCATACCTTGTTCTCTGAATCTTCATCCCCAGGGGTGGAAGAAATCCAGGAAGCCCGTGACAGCCTGCAGGGAGGGTTCCAGTGAGATTCCTTCTCCTTCTTACTGCCCCTCTGTCTGAATGCACCTCAAAGCCTTTACTAACAGGTAGGCTTTGGGAACTGTGTGCCATTCAGGTGTGTGACTCCTTCCAAACCCCAAGATGAGATCACTACTGCCACCCCACCCATCACCCTCTATTACCCAGGCCCTCAGCACCACGCTCAGCAGACATATTAATGAAAGATACTGATTTCCAGGGTCTGTGGCATCTGATTGGTCCCTAAGTGGACACAGTCCCTGGTGAAGGACACAGGGTTCAGGATCAGACACCCTTCTGCCATTGACTGGCTGTGTGATCTCAGAAATTTCACCTGAGCGCTCTGGACCTTTGTCTCTGCATCAGTGAAATGAGAATGGTAGATGCTACTTGAAGCTATTTTGTTAATGAGAGATTATTTTGTATAATGAAAAGTACATAAATCATATGCATAAGTATTAGCCATTATTAGCAGGAAAAAATTCAAGTTTGCAATCCAATATATTAGAGGTTTATTAATAATATGTGGTAAAATTAGTTTGTCATTACTGAAGAAGTCATTGGCTTAGTCAGTTCAGGATACTGTAACAGATTACACAGACTAGAGTACTTAAATAACAGAAATACATTTCTCACAGTTCTGGAGGCTGTAAAGTCCAAGTTCTGGAGGCTGTGAAGTCCAAGGTCAAGGTGTGGGCAGATCCAGTGTCTGGTGAGGGCTGGCTTCCTGGCTTGCAGATGGCTGTTTCCTCATTGCATCCTCATATGGTGAAGAGAGAAAAACATCATCGCTGTTGTGTCTCTTTGGAGAAGGCCACTAATCTCATTCACAAAGCTCCATCCTCATGACCTGATTCTTCCCAAAGAATCTTCCCTCACCTCCAAATACCATTACATTGGGAATTTAGGCTCCAACATATGAATTTAGGGGGATACAAACACTCAGTTCCTAGAAGTCATCTTGTTGCTGCTTTAGATGTTACAACTTTTAAGTTAAAAAGAAAAGAGTTTGATGAGCATTGCATCAAAGAAATCCATTAGTTGTTTGGCCAAGCAGATTTCTTTATCTCACTTAGCCTGGGCATCAGAAGACCCACGGTCCTGGGATGTGGGTGTGAGGAATGAATGACAGAGGAGTGATGGAAGGAGCCAGCTCCTGGTATGTGGGGGTTTTGGAAATTTCTTTTCTATTTTTTGTTGTTTGAAATGGGGTCTTGCTCTGTCACCCAGGCTGGAGTACAGAGGCATGATCATGGCTCACCACAGCCTCACCTTCCCAGGCTCAGGTGATTCTACCACCTCAGCCTTCCTCGTAATTGGGACTACAGGCACATGCCACCATGCCCAGCTAATGTTTTGTATTTCTTTCTTTTTTTTTTTTTTTTTTTTTTTTTTTGGCAAGGGGTTAGGGGAGAGATAGGATCTTACTATATTACCCAGGCAGGGGTAATTTCTTTCCCTGAAGTTGTCCTACTTCCAACCTGTGACCCTAGGTCCCAGATGGATTGTAACCAGCTTGTCCTGATTCTGAGTAAGCCTTGCAGAGGGAGTATAGAGACCTCAACAAAAACATTTTCTCCGAATAGATAGGTGACTCAGCACTGGACACCAAGAAAGCTGCATTTTGCTGAAAGTCAGTAAGAAGCTGGGGACCAGGTCTGGGGCAGTCAGCCTCCTATCCTGGACCATGGGCTCCTCATCCGCAAAGCAAGGGGCTGGGCAGAGAGTTGCCCAGGTGGCTTCCAGCTCTGGCATTCAGTGCATCTAATTTATAGTTGAGTGAGTTGTCATTTATAGACCAGGAAGGGTGAAATTATCCCCATTAATCTGCTCACAGTTCTGGTGCTTGAGAAACTACTGGGTCTTACCACATCTCGAATTAGCTCTAGGCCCTTGGGCTTTTAATTAAAGGGCTTTGTGAGTCAGATAGTTTACGGTCAGATTCACATCTTCAGGGAGACACAGAGGGAGGTCCTCTGTTCTGTCATCGCTTGTTTAGAAATCAGCTACCTCTCTCAGTGTGAGAACTCAGAATCCAGAGTCTTGCAAGGGACTTCCAGGAACAGCTTGTGGTTACGACTCACCCCTGACTTTCGCTGACTCCAGGCCCCAGAGGCTAGGGGACAGTAGATATGCTGCCTGGCGTTGCCTCTTTCCTTGTGTGTGTCTGAGTGGTGCCAGCCTGATCAGATTCTGTTGCAGTTCCCTGTGCTTGCCACAACGTCGGTCGCGTTTCTTACCCAACTCTGTTTCCGCTTCTGGTGGTTTGTGCTAAATGCATTCTCAATCCCAAGCGGTACAGAGAATAAAAGGATTGTCTTTAAAAAGTGGCTTTGAATGTGTCGAAAGCGAGGTTGCCTGCTGTGTGTTTTTGACAATTGCTTCCCCGGAGGAGCCTTTGAAAACCTCACTCTTCAAGATGCTTCAACTCCTATTAGAAAATGACTTAAATAAAATTGCTCTTCTGACCGTCGCTGCTCTGGATGCCAGGCTAGTGATTATTTGTCTGACTTGAGTCTCCAGGGCTGGAACTTCACACCGTGTCTTTTCACTACCCTCCCAGAGGAGGTGAGAGGAGGTGAATAGACACTTGTCAGATTCCTCTGCCTGGTGCCACTGTAGGGGATGCACACGCGCTGGAGTACAGGCTTGCTAAAGAGAGGCTACATTGTTATTTCAACTAGACACATTTGCTTTTTCTGCAGATGATTACCGAGCACCTATGGTGTGCCCGGTGCCATGTTAGGGCAAGAGATCTACCTCATCCTTGCACTGTAAACCTGTAGCATCCGTGGCAATGTTTTGCACCACTGCCCTCCCAGGGTTCCTGCAAGCTGATTCCAGTTCATTTTATTTTCCTTCTGCATGCTGATGGGTTCAAGGTATTTCAATGGGCTACTGTGAGACTATCTCCCCGTCAGGATCTCTCAACCTTGGCACTAGTAAGAGAGTCTGGGGCAAAGTAGGTCTCTGTTAAGGGAGGAGGAGGGGTGTTCCTGTGTGTGGTCGGATGCTTAGCAGCATCTCTGTCCAGTAGCACCACATCTACCTCAGTTGTGACAACCAAAAATGTCTGCAGGCATTGCCAAATGTCTCCTCCCTGTTTTACATTTACCAAAGTGCTGTTTATGTCCTTTACAGTTAAGGAAACTTAGGCACCAGGAAGAAACTTGCCCAAGTCAAACAGTGAGTTAGCGGTAGAGCTTTAGCTACAATTTAAATCTTGTCTTCCCAACCCAGTGTCCATCTTATGGATCCATTCAGTGGTGTGCTCCTAAATGTTTAATAACAAATTCTCTGGGATAAACAAAAGCCAAACAAACTTGCTGGGAGCATGGGACAATTTCCATGGTGTAAATACTTCCACCATGGCTGGTTTCAAGTTACTTCCATGGCCTCACTGATTGTGAGGTTGGGAAGGGATCTGTACAGTTGACTCTGGTGAGCTGGTGCCAGCTGGCTCAGAATGCCCCTGGGTCCATGTGTGCTGCTCATCACATGTTAGTCTTGCTGTCCTCTGGACCTTGTTCTGCCACCCCCAGACACATGCGCTTATCACTGTGATGTCCTAGGGGGAAAGCAGTCGCCTGGTAAGAGTTTTTGATAACTTCTCTGGATAAACATAAAGCAGTTAGAGTGGAGTTTTCCCTCGCTTCTGTTAAATGAAAGTTTCTTTTCACAGTCTTTCCATTGAAGAAGTTGGAAAAGTCATGGGATAGCTCTGGCCTTAGAGCAGAAATGAAGTTCCCCAGAAGGGGGTCTTGGACAGATGGTCTCTTGGGCAGGGACTAGGTGCTGTTACTCACCATCAGATGTGTCTACTGTAAGATGCTTGGGAGGCATCAAAGTGGTGACAGTGGGGGGATGTTGGATTTTACCATTCTGGAATATAAGAGAAGGGATGTGGCTGGTGTTTTAGTCCCGATAGCAGCTATGACCACTGGGAGTCTCATTTTCCACACCTACAAAAGGAGAAATAGTGATCCCCTTCCCACTGTTGGTGAAAGAGCAGATGAACCTCTGCCTGAGTCTCAGACGCCTACTGCCCACTTGGTTGCTTGGTGGATCGGCTGGCTATCAACAGTGTAAGCTCATCAAGCCTAAAGACTTAGTAGGTCTTGACTTTCTCACCTTGACCATGACTCAGCGTCATGTGCTCCTAGTCATCCTGTCTGTGGTCCAGTGTTAGCCTGGGAAGCACCAGGGACTGAGGGAAGAACCCTCAGCTAGTTATCAGGCGATCCAGGTTCTCTTCCTGCCTTTGATATCACCTCATTACATAACCTTGGGAAACACTTTGGTGTGACTGGAATGTGGATACTCCCAAGAGAAGGGTAGGAGCATGGTAGGGCATTTGGACTTTATCATGAAGGTGGTAGGAAATACTTGAAGGGTTTTAAGCAGGGATGACACATCATCAAATGTGTGTTTTGAAAAGTTGTTTCTGCAGAGGACGGGGCCACAGCCCAAGCAGGATCAAACCAGTTAGGGGATTGGTGTAACGGTCCCGTCAGAAAGTGATGAGGTAGCTGGGTGCGGTGACCCACGCCTGTAATCTCAGCACCGTAGGAGGCTGAGGCTGGCAGATAGTTCGAGACCAGCCCTTGGCAACATGGTGAAACCCCCTCTCTACAAAAAAAATACCAAAAAAAAAAGAAAAAAGTCAGGGATGGTGACCTCCATCTGTAATCCCAACTATTCAAGGTGGAGGTTGCAGTGAGCCAAGATCATGCCCCTGAATTCCAGCCTCGGTGACAGAATGAGACCCTGTCTCAAAAATGAATAAATAAATAAATAAAAGTCATGAGACAACTCATAGGCACTAAATACTGAGTGGCACAGACAGAAAGTTCTATGAGAGTTCAGAACAGGGAGAGGTCAGTATGGATTGTGGTCTTAGGTGGGTATCAGAGAACACTTCATGGAGGAAATAAGACTCTGCTGCTGGCCTTGAAGGATGGTAGACAGGGTAGGGGGTGAAAGTCTAGGTTGCAGGGCAGGGCAAGAGAGTACAAAGCTGCAGTAAATCACATTTGGGCTTAAGCTGGGAGTTTACATAAAGGATGGCTCTAATTAGTATGCAGTCGTTTATGGAAGAACTTGTACCCTGAGCTAAGGAATATGGATTTTGTTAGAGGTGGTGGTTCTCACATGGAAACTGCATTTTCCTGTAGTCAATTTCTGTGGGGATCTTATCCTTATCCATTCTTCTATCCACTGCTCCCCCGATTGGGATGGGGGGTGTGCACCCCCCTCCTGTAGCCCTGTGCTGTTGGGGAAGGCAGAATCCCTTTGCATCTTGGGGACGAATGCAATGCTGAATACTGATCATATGACCCCTGCTTTGCCTCACAGCAGGGAGCCCAGGAACAAGAGCAGCTGTGCTATTGTCTGGAGCGCAATTGCCAGTGTTTGTCTGCTGAGGCCAGGGGCGACCCTTGCCAGCGTCGTAGATAAGCCGGCTCCCAGCTGTCATGGGTACATTCTCAATCATTCCTCATCCTATGGATTCTGACTCTCTCCCGCTTCCCAAGAATGATGGAAGTTTTTCATTTTCCCCCGTGCCTGCTTTGTGAAAGTGTGTCTGGCTCTGCCCACAAAAATGAAGGATGACCGACCTCAGAGTATCCAAATAAAATGAGATTTGTATTTTCTGTGAAGTGTTAAGAAACAGTTTGCTAGAAAATAGTATGAGCGATATATTGTTGCCGCTGAGGCTCACATGAGGAGACTGAGGCTCATCGGTGTGTAATGACTCACAGGAGGTGGCACAGACAGGAATTGGTCAGGCGGAAACTAGAAACCAGGAACCCTCTGAACTTTAGCGTATTCCTGTTGGGTTTGAACGGGAGCATTCTACAGAAGGGGCCTCATTGTCAGGGGAGTTTTAGCAGAGGTTTGCCTGATAAGAACATGACTTTCTTGCATGGCAGTGTATGTCTCAGGTTAAGCTCTTACAGAAACGCTGCACTGAAGGGCACTTCCACACATTGAGAGTCCCAAGACTGTTCAGCCACTGTGCACAGGGCAAGTCACTTGCCATGTAGAACTGGAACCCAGATCTCCTGCTTCTCAGCCCAGAGTGCTGTGCCTCCTAGCCGGCCTTAGGGCATAAGTGGTCTCTACAGAACACCCAACAGAAGCCACCTGACAATGTCCCTTGTAGATAGTGCTGTAGGCTGGGGCACCGGGAAGCTTTGAGGTGGTCTATGGGACTCAGGGGGTGTTTGCCATGTGACACCATGTGGCCTTTGGGTGCATGAGGGCTGTAGGTGTTCACAGGATATGCCGGAGCATACCAGGATTGCTGGAAACTTGGACAGCACATGACTCTAGTCAGACTGACTCTAGACTCTAGATTGTCCTCACTGCAGTATGGCCATGGTACCATTGCTTAGTTTCTCACTCCAAGGCAGCGCTGGTCTAGAACCTCTGTAACATGCCCTTACATCTGATAGTCAAGGTCAGCTTGACTCATTTAGGGCAGTAGTATTGCCGAAATTCAAATAGATGCCAAATACCGCACTGGTCACTTTAAATGCTAGGCACCCCTCATGACCCTGGAATAAACCTGTTATTCTCATTTTGCAGATAAGGCAACTAAGGCTCAGCTCCAAACACCAGAGACTGAGGTTCATGATTTCTGGGCTTGAGACCCCAGGCTCTTTCCACAGCACCATCCTCCACTAATGCTTACTAAAGCTTTTGGGATACCAGCTTACCATCCAGCTACAGATGAAATTTAGAAGCATCGGTATGTGTAAAGTCCTCCACAGCCTGACAACAGCCTCTTTTTCTACTCACTGTATCTCTGCCACCACTTTCCTTCATCCCCAGCTACGCTGGGCTGTTCACTGCCCTCAGAGAAGCTGAATTTTACAAATTCAACCATCAACTCCTCATTTGTGCAGGGCTCTGGGCTAGTTACAATCGTTTGTAAAGATGAATGAGACATGACCTCTCCTATTAAGTAACTTTCCACCCAATGGTGGAGATAAAACATGAACAAAAATGTAATAGCTCATTTGGTTTTCAAAGTAGTCCAAAGAGGCTTGCTGGTATATATCGCCATATGATCTGCATTTAACGGGTGTTGTATCTGAGGATCTGACCATAGTGACTGACTAAAGGTCACACAGCCCAGCCAAGGCCAAGTTAGGGGTAGACCCAGGTCAAGACTAAGTCAAGGCATCCTCCTGGCTTGCATCCCCTGGGGGTGGTCAGGCTCAGACTCCACAGCCCAGACTGCTGGTTTTTGTCTTATTGCTGCCTTCCTGATGGAGACAAGGCAGGCTGTCACCTGCTGACATCTCCAACCTGCTTAAGGTGTGCCCCTTACCCCTCCCGAATGGTGATGCTCCTATAGTTGGAGCCCTGGATGGGAAGAGGGAAGGTAAAAATGCCCCTTTATCTGGCATCCAATTGTGTTGTTGCTTGGGGCTGTCAGAGAAGAGGAAGCTGGTCTCCTTGGGTTTCTAATGTGTCTCCCACTTCCTCACTCAGAGGAGACCTGGTGTAACTGACATTCTGAAATGCAGTCTCAAGGAGAAGTAACCCACCCCAGCGGTTGTGTTCAGGCAGTGCGATGTGAACTCATCGAAAAGCTTGGTGGAGTTTCCTGAATGCTGCAGCCAGTTTGGCAGGTGTTCTCCTGCCCTGAACATGGGTACACTCACCTTAATGGCTATTCAGGTGTTACAAAGACCACAGAGAGATATTAAACCACAGCCATGGGAAATGGAACTAATGTGAGCCCAGGAGTAGAGATCTGGGCTCTTGTTCTGGTTCTGATACCATTTGCCACTTGCAACTGCCTTCCCCACCCTATGACTCATATACGCCACCTCTGAGGGTGGCCTGGGTCCTCTCCTTTGCTGTAGAGTACAGTGGTCAGGGCCCAGGAGGGGGTCCCTCAGATGTGAGTCCAAATGCACGCTTCGTTATCTACTTGCCGTTAACCCAGAGTTCGTCACCCAGCCTCTCTGAGTGACTGTCCAGCTCCTTATCTGTAAGATGTGGATAATAGGAGCACTGCCTTTTCCAGCAAGAGTGGGGCGAGGGCTGGATGGAACATCCAGGTGATGTCTAGACCATGCCTGGCACACAGTCAGTGCTCAGTGAATAAGGTTGATATCTCCTGCCCCATCACCATCATCACTGGCTTGTTGGCCTCTGACTATCTAGGACTGCCTGAGCCACAGATAGTAACTAACTACCAGTTAGTCACTATCTGGTCTCTGGGCTCCTTCCATGCTGGGCTTCCCACTGTGGGAAGGCTGTATGCTGGGTGGCATCAGACAGATGCTTTCCTTCTCTAGGTCTCAGGTGTCCCCCAGAATAACATTATAACATATAGTCATAATCACAGCTGTTGTGTGGTGAACAGTAACCCATAAGAAGGTAAGTGCATTCCCTAACTCCCACAACCTGTGCACATGGCCTAATTTGGCAAAAGGATCTGTTTACCAAAAAAAAATCATCACTTGTAGAAGCCCCTACACAAAACAGGTAAAAAGTATCTCTATTCCTGTTATTGCAGGATGAGGGCCCAGAGCCCTGCCCATCAGTGCCTCCAAGAGCCCTGCCAGTTTCTAGGGCTGCTGGGAGCTGGCAGGCTTCTCTGGGGCCTCTGAAAATCCATGGCCTCGAGGCCCTGTGATGCTCCACGATTAAACATATGCCAGAAACGGTGTCTTCAGAGAACAGACAAATTCCCTCTGCTTTCTCATTAGCACTGCACTTTACCTGTATTGATGGGAGAGTTTGTTAAGACTGATTTTCTGGCTTCAAAAGAACAGCAGATTCTTCCTTCCTCTTGGTCAGAGATTCCTAAGAAGGCAGATTCTTAGGGAAAGAGCAAAACAAAAACGAGCTTTAAATGCCACCTCCTTCCCCACGAGGCCCAGTCAGGGGGAAAGGGGAAGATCTCTCACCAGGCTAGAGCTGCTCACCTCCAGGCATGATCGGCAGCAGAAAAAGGCCAGGCCTTGTCTGAGAGATGTGCCTATCCCCCGAGGACCCCAGGTCTGTGTCCTCCCAGTAGACTGCAGTTTCTCCAGCAAGCCCAGTACTGGTGGCAGCTGTACTCCTGTGCTGGTTTCCCGTCTGCTTGCCTCAGGCAGTCCTCAATGGGAAAGCCACAGAGCCCTCGCGCTTAAGGGACTTGACTGGCTGCTTATCAGAACAGCTGGGTATTCAGGTTCCGGGCTGCCAGGGCACAAGGAACCCACCAGTCTCTTAAAATACACTGTTTCAGTTAGTGACACCCTCCCTTCTCAAACCATAGCATGTCTGCTTTATAACCAAGTGGCATCAGTCTGTTTCTCTATAAGGCCAGCGAGTTCCATGAATTCCGAAGACAGGCAGGTGAACACAGGGAGAGTGAATTATTGCAAAGAAGTATTTGTGTGGATTGGGAAGCAAGGCATTGCCCAGGAGAGTTCTCTACCAACACAACTGGATATAAAAGTAACCAGCCTGTGGGAGTGTGGATTGTATTCAGGTGACCGCTTGTTCTTACATGCCTAGGACAGTCCTGATGTCTGCCTGTTGTCCCAGCAATATTATTAAAAGGGCCCCCTTTCACTCTCAGAGGTATCCTGGTTTGGATGATAAACCATTAAGTCACCCCAGTTGTTTGTCTGTGTATATAAAAGTGGTTAGCAGCACTTAGTGTGGATGTGTAGTGTAGGGAGTATGTGGACGTAAAATCCTGTGCCCATGTGCTCTGACAGCCCAGAAGCTGGCTGTGGGTTAGCACGGCTGCACGGTTGTGGGCAAGTCACTTAACCATTTCACAGCACACATGGCTTTGAGGTGAGATCAGGGGCCTCACAGTCCGATAAATGGTGGTTCAGATCCTTTCTCATAGCCTGCTAGCTTTGACCTTTGCAGAATTACTTAGCTTTTCTTAAATTAAGAATAATCATATGGACCTCTCAGAGTTGTTATTGTTTTTACATAATCTATATACAGCATCTAGCATATTTACTGACAAATCATAACCTGCCAACAAATGGTGACTGTTGTTATTGTTGTTGTTATTGTTCTAGGGCTGTGACTGTTTTTGGCTTTAGTCTCTTCATGGGGGAAATGGTGAGAGATGACCCCTGTCTTTCCTGGCTTCCCAGGCTTCATGAGGCTGAAACCCAGTGGCATCCCCGAAGCCTGGTGTCCCGGGCATGTGTGCCCTGCTGGTGCTGGGGATGCACAAAGGGAATTGCCTGCCAGCCTGCCCAGCTGCTCCATCCCTGTGGGACATAAGAATTGGATTCCCAAAGCATCATCCCTTCCACCCATCCTGGTGACTCTCCCATCTCAGGCCCTCCCTTTGTCCCCTCCCTGGCCCAGCCACTCGCTCCTCCCACAGTCTTGCTGTATAAACACGAAGACTAGGATGTCATTTACTGGTGTTGGCTGACATTGGTCAGCTGCTACCCAGAGGGGACTAAGGAATAAATTCCTAATTCTGCCTGCACAGCATCTCTCAGTCTTTCCTGCCTGGAGAGTCTCCTGTCTTCCTTCTCTCCTTTTGAAGGAAGGTGTCGTCTGTTCCTAGTGTATTTGCTTTATTCTCTTTCTTTCCACTATTTGGCTTTGCAGAATTTGAGCCAGACTGCCTACATTCACACCTTGACTCTCTCACTCAAAAGCTAAATCCCATGGACAAGTGACTTAATCATTCTGTGCCTCAATCATTCTGTGCCTCAGTTACCTCATCTGTAAAAGGGGACAATAATAATGCCTACGTAGTTTGGTTGCCATGAGGTTTCAGGGAGTCACCATATGTACGGTGCTAAACAAAGCCCAATACGCAGTAAGTACTTGATCAGTGTTAGCTATTTTTATTATCTAAACACCTACCCCTTCTGGTTTTTCAGTGTTGGTCTGTGCTGCTAGCATTGAGGGACTCAATCTAAGCTCTGCTGCTGGTAAACTGTGGGCACAAACATGCCCCACTGTGGGCTTTGGGTCTCTTGACTGCCTACCCCGGAGGGTGAGGATGTGGTCTTTGGGGCCCTTTTGGCCTCTCATAGTGGATATTGCCTTCCCTTCTGTTGCTCTGCCTTGCTTTTCAATTTCCAGAACCATTTAGAAGGGGAAGGCAGCAGCCATTTGATGCTGTTCTCTAGCCCTCCCCTGAATGGGGTGGGGAGGGACAGGACACAGGGAAAGGTCACTAGACTGGAAGACAGGAGATGCCTATTTCAGGCCCTAGGTCTGTTTTGAGACTCTGGATAAGGCACCTCCTGTCTCTGATTTCGGCTTCTCCATTTACAAACTGGGGTGATTACCCCTCAGCTTTGTACCTCTCTCAAAATGAGCAAAGATGAAAAGATATGGGAAAGCGTTTTCCTGGCTGCCAGGTGCTACAGAAGGGCAAACTCCTGGTTGTGTTGGGTTGTGTGCATCCCCACCAGGCCAGGCACGGGGCATAGCACTGTGGAAGTAGCCTGGGCCGAGCGTGGCTGCTTGGATGGCAGCAAATGCCTGCTGGTGTTGCTGGTGATATGTGAGGTTGTGCAGTCTGTGGAGACGAGAGATGAGAGTTTTCCGTTTCTTTCCCCCCTCCTTGCTCTCTGTTCTCCCTAATGGACACTTGGCCCTGGGGTGACCCACACAGTAAACCATCAGCAATTGCTTCAGAAGGCGTGGAGTCCTCTCAAACATATACTGACTTTTTGTTCTATGTTTGGTTTGGAGGAGTGGGGCAGATCCCTGGGAGGCCATTAGCTGTGGGACCTGAAGTGAGCCCCTTCCCTTGGAAAGCCTTTGTGGTTGCATCTGTAAGCTGGGAGAAGGTGGGGTGAGGGTGAGAGCTGAGTTGGGGTCCATGTTAACTGAATGCTAGTCCATGGATCGGAGCCAGGTGGGTGACACTAAAACCCTCTGAGAAGATTTTTAACCATACAAGTTTCCTGATCGCTACTCTGGATTGTGTCTGTATTTTTTGTTAGCTTCTTAGATGCATAGCCAGTATGGGGGACCTGCTGGAGTAGGGGGGACCAGTATGTGATGGCTTACCCATAAGGGTGCTCTGCATTCTCTACCCCCTGGTGCCCACCCGGGGTCTATGAATAGTATTAGCATGAGTAGAAGTGGTATTTGATTATTAAGTTATTATTAGGGTCATCTCTGTATGTGGTGTGTGGTTGTTCAAGTTACCAGGTGACTGTCATTCTTTATGATGTGCATTTGGAGTTGGGGAATTTCTGTAAGCCTCAGTAAGTAAATGGAGTGAACAAAATGGATAGGAAAACAAGCAGGTGGTGCCTTAGAATCATGATCAGGAGGAAACCCAGTGTTCTGCCTGACTGACCCTCTTGGTTTTGTGGTAGAAGATAGCAGCATTCGTGCTGAACCCAGCTGAGTGAATCCGTCCCAGTCGTGCACTCTGAAAATGGGTTCAATTTTGAGGACATTTGAGAAAAAAGAAAAAAAAAAAGCAGTGAGGATGGGATAGCTCTCCCTGATACCTGATCACTTTCCAGATCCTTTTGTGACACGCCTGTCCCCTCAGCCACAGTCAGGAGGTGAGGAACATGGCCTTACCCCAGATTCCTTCTTTGGAAATTCACCACATTCCGTGTCTACACCTGAGTGTGTGGAAAACAGCCCTGTACCAGGCTGTGCTCAGTGGTGGGAAATGGAATTTGTGGACCCCAACCCTGAGTTTGGAGGAAATAAACGTCTTTGCCCCGCCCCATTACCATCACAATCTGGTTTCCCAAAATGCAGGGCCCAGTTCCACTAAAGTCCACTCAGAAATCACTTTCTCATCAAGCCAAGGACATTTCAGAGTTGCTATGTTTTCTCTATCATTTCCTTTCCTCCTCCCCCACTTCACTTCCTGTTTTTTCTTCCTCTTTCTCCACCCCCACCCCATCTCTCCTGGCATGTCCCTTGTTGTCAGAGAACAGGAACAAAGCCTTGAGCCAGGGAGCATTGATAATTATGACTTCCTGAGGTGCCCTCTTGCTGCTGGCCCTGCTGCTGAGAGCCAGAACCAGCCCAGCCTCTAGGGGCCTGGGAGCCTGTCAGGAAGTCTTGGATTGTAGACCCCCTCCTTCCCCCTCAAGCCCCACCACCATCCCCCACCCCCATCAGAAAGAGAATCTAATAAGAGTAATTTTTCATGCCCTTATAACAATTTCAGCTTCCAAAGAACTGTCTCATACATTTAAGCTGAAACACTGGAAAAAGCAGGCAACTCTAGTGTTTTGCCCTAGAAACAAACTATAGTTCAGTTTAGATAGCAAAACGTAGATTTAGGAGGCATGGGTTTATTTCTGGTTCTGCATTGTATCTCTTTTTGACTCTGCAGATCATCCTAGCTCTTGAAAGACTGGTTTCCTACCTCTTTGGAAAAATGGAATTAACGGTATCTCACCGGGATTTTTTAAGGACAAATTAATAAGAAAGTATATCTATACAATTCTCATGGTATGCCTGACAGATATTTGCTTAATACGTGAGAGCTCCCCTCTGTTTTCTGTGGTTTGGTTTTCTGCACAAAGGAGTGGCCATTCAAATGCACAGGAGCCAGGAAGAAAACCCTGCAATAAATAATACTCATGGAAAAAGAGTCCATGTCTGTTGCTGTGTTTCTCTGAAACATGGAGAGAGAGGGAGAGAGAGAGAGACCTGGGGCCACATATGCTTCTCACTGAAGAGCAGCACTCACTCCCCACTGTGTCACTGTGTTCATGGGTCATGGCATTTTATAACAATATTTTTCTAGTGAGAAACAGGGAGAACCATCCCAATCACATGCCTGAGGTGGGCTGTTTTACTAATTTAGCTCCCGGGGTGAAACTACAAAAACAGCAATCTGGAAAAAGTGCCACCTCCCTTTTTCAAAACTGTTCAACAAAAAATAAAATGACTTCCCATTCAAGGTCAATGACCACGTGTTGGAGAAGTCAACCTGACCATGTGGCTGCATTTAAAAAATAAGTCAAAGGCCAGAGAGTCAGAGATATGTTCCAATGTGTATTTGACTCCCAAACTGCTGAGTCCCCGAGTGAGGCTGCTTCTTCTCTGAGCCTTAACCTCCTAGTTATAAAATGAAAGAATTAGACAAGATTATCTCTTAGATGTCCTTCAGGCCTGATAATCTATGATCTTGTGACTCTCTGTTCTCCTTAAAAAATATATTGTGACTAGTAGAGAATAGGAAATTGCTTCTCACAGTAACATGACTTGCATTCCCTTTTTAGCAGGGTACCACCATCTTAAGGACAGAAAAGCTACAGGACTTTAGGAGGCCACCGTCCTGATTTGGGAAGCCCAACTTCCTTTGGCCAGACAGCAGCTAAGCTGATTCATCCCATCAGCCTGGATTGGTGAAACTGAATCACAGGAGATATTTCCAGGTAAGAAACAATTGACTTTGGTTATAGCGTGTAGCACAGTGATAACTGTCATTGTACTGCAGGAAATATGTCATATGCATGCTTATATTATGAAAGACATGAAAGAATCAAGGAAGGCGTTCAAGGCTCTGGGTTCTATAGCTGTATTCTGAATGGGATCTGTGCTATCTTGAGTCTTTGGGGGTTAAGGAATGAAAGAAGGTAGCTGAGAATTACATGCAGGGGAAGAACAGGTTCGAGCTGTAGATCTAGGTTCCTTTTTCCTTGCAGAACCATTTAGTGTTCCTTTCTGCCCAGCTAGATTTAGACAGTAGGAGGAGAGGTCCTTTGGTAGCCAATCTGAGATGGAATTTAGATCCCATGTCAGAGAACTGACTTGCATCCCACCTGCTACAACATCTTTAGAAACAAATTCAGTTCATGAAGTTTCATCCAAGAGCTCTTGCAGCAGACAGGCTGCAGCTAACCACTCTCATTACCCACTTCCCTGACCGCCAATACAATGGCTCTGTCTGCTTATTGGTCTTCTCTTTCCCCTCCTCCCAATCACTTATGGATCCTTTCCTTCTTATGTGCGAGGAATGTGGCCATATATACTAGAATGTCTTCACTGGAACTGCACCTGATGTAGGCTGACATCCCTCCCAGATGACTAAAGTTGGGTCAAGGGTTCAGCTGCCTGGACTGTGGTATATTAACACATCTCCCTTAAGCAGGCCCAGCGTAAGGACTCGCGGTTAGGAATCATCAAAAAAAAAAAAAAAAAAAAAAAGCCAACACACTAAGATGGCCACACATCTTCACTCTTGCACTAGTTTTTGGTGTTATCTTCTGCTATCCTCTGTCTTGAAACTCTTCTTTTTCAGCTAGATACCTTGACTTTTCTTGAAAACTAGAAGCAAAAGCATTTCATAAAGCTAAGCATAGGACAGAAGGTAAGACCAGGTGATATCTAAAGCTCGTTTTGCATTCCCAGGATTGTCTTAACCCAGACTTGTTTCTTATGCCAGACTCTTATTCTTGGGGAACATGTTTATCTCATGCCTGCTTCCTTTCTTCCTCTTGTGGTTTCTTTCTCTAGAGTAGTTTCTGAGCTATAGCATAATTCAGAGGAAGGAGAAAAGCTTTGCAACTTAGACACACCTGACTTCAGATCTCAGCTGTGCTATGTGTTGGCTCAGTGATTTTGCTTAAATCACCATTTTAAATCCCCAAGCTGCTGTTTCCCCACCTGTAAGGTAGGGATAGTACACTCCATGTTATAAGCTGGCGTTGAGGATTAAGTGAGATCATGCATGAGCATGGTTTCTTGCTTATAGGAGACCTCAGCAAATACCAGCTCCTTTCCCTACCCACCCTTTTTAAGAGCTACTTAAATATAGCTTTGATCCCATATCTGGATTTCATTTGAGCCTTGTGCCTAAAATCTAGGACAGGCCTTGTCCACAAATACTGTTAAGTCTCAACAATTTAAAAAGGAGAGAAACTGTTAACAGCCTTTTTTAGTTCAGAGTTCTTCATCCATAGAAGCCTTTTCTCACCTGGACTTTAGCCAGATTGCCTCTCCAACCGGGCTGTTGGAAGGTTTTCTCTGCCATACCCAAAGTTAGAACCACTACTTTCCTACCCCTTTGTCTCATGAGGTATTAGCTGAAAACTAACTCCCTCCTGGTGGCTTTTTCCCTTCAGACTAGCTTACATCCAAGACCAAGAGTAAGGGTCAATTGATTTGGGGCAGGTGTCCTGGCCTGGCACTCAGCAAGACAGTCAGGGTCCAAGCATATGCTCATTCAGGGCTTTCTTCCTTGCCTGTTACCTTTTCTAAGGCAGTCATTCATCCCGTCATTCATTCAGTCAATAGATGTTCATGGAAAATGAACCATGCAGTGGGTGGCTCGTGCTGATCTTGATGCTAGGGATACAGGACAGAACAAAACCAAGTTCTTGTTCTCAAGGAGCTTGCATTTAAGTAGAGTCAAGGGATCATCAACAAGTAACACACATGCATGTATTACATCAGGCAGTATTAGGTGCTATGAAAAAAGTAAAGCAGAAAAAAATAAAGCTAAGTCAGAGAGCTAGAGAGTTGAGGGAAATGGGCATTAGTGTTTTATATACAGTGCCAGGGAACACCTCTGGATAAGGCATTATTTGGGCAGGATCTGGAGAAAGTGAGGGAGCAAGGCTAGAAAGAAGAGCCAAAACTAAAGCTCTGAGCAGGGAATGTGCTTGGGCTTTACCCAACCTTGAGTGACCAGTAAGATTGGAGCAGAAGGAATGAGGAGCCTGTGGAATGAAGCGAGGGCATAAAGGACTTGGGCGTTTATGTTCTGACTGGCTTTTCTGGAGATTCTTCTACCCCTCCTTTCTCTTCCCCAGAGCTCTTACCCAATGTTGTGTTAGTCATTCATTCGAAAATCTTTACTGGGCCCTAGCTACTGAGACTGCAGATTAATGAGTCTCGGTCCCTTTCTTAGGACTCCATGGCCTGGTGCTATCAAGGCTTCTTGAGGAAGTTGCATAGATAAAGTAAGTTGAAGTAAACAGTTGTCTTAATTTGATCATCATAGAGCCAATTTGTTAGAGTAGGAATTTTCCACTGGAACCTCCCACAGGTCACTTTTACCTGTTCTCTTGGAATTTACTTACATGGTAGACAATTGGTCTATCTAGACAATTGGTCTAGCTTTACAGAGACCTGAGTCTGCTTCTTGCCTTCAGGGTAGAAAGAGGATCATTCATTCAGCAAATATATGAGTGCCTCTTCTATGTGAATGCTGCACCAGGCACTGGGGATAAATGAGGACTAGGTCAGCCCCTGTGGTTGAGTTGCTTCTGGTTTTACGAGGAGACACACTAATGGCTAGACAACACACTTTCATCAGTGTTGCAGTAGGAATGGGTGTTTGGGGAGCTCAGAGAAGGAGTCCCCTGACCCAGACAGAGGGGTGCAACCACGGAAGCTACCTAGGAGTAGGTTGTCTGCACTCAGTCCTGGAGATGAGATATAGCCAGGCAGGTATCAAGCAAAGAGGTCAAGATGCTTCAGGGAAGGGTGTTAGGAATTTCCAGGCCGGGAGATGGAGATACATAGGCAAGAGCTGTGCCTTGGGGAACACTGTGCACCTTCACCTCCTTCCTGAGACTGTGGAATTTGGAGAGGTGAGTCTGAGAGACCAAGGGACTCACTTAGGGAGGGAAGCGAGGGTATGAATGAGGGATTTTCCAGACCAAGCCAAGTGGTTTGAGTCTATTTTGAGGACAGCTCAGAGCTGCTCACAGTTTTAAGCAAAAATGGATGAGTCGATAAGATTGGAGTTTTAAGAGGCAAAGAGCCTAATTTTATTTGAAACCCCAGTTCCTTAAAATGCTTATTTTATACCTCTTTCATATATTATTATAAGATTATATTTTCCTTGGCTGTAAAATAAGTTCACACAGATCAACTGAATGAGATGGCCACGGGTTGTAGATGCAGACAATGACCCTTCCCACCATTGGTGCTGTAATGAATGTTAAACATCATCATTTCATGCCCAGTCTTAGAACACAAATAGCTGTGAAATGGTTAGAACGTAAGTTTTGTTTCTCATAGAACTGGCTGGCAAAAACTTAACTATTCTAGTAGAAATGATGGGATTTAGGTCTTGTTACATTTTCTTCCCATCAGAAAATGAATGAGTAATATCCGTTCCTTAACCGTCTCTCCACTGAATACTAAAATCAGAGTGTTCTTTTAGAAATTACACACTCATTAAACAGGTAATATCTGAGTATCTACCAAGGGCCACACCCCGTGTTGGGCCGTGAACATCAGGACAAATGAGACATGGTCAGCACCTCAAGGAGTTTCTAATCACGTGACAAAGACAAAGGCAGCCAACAGTCAGAGGAGCACATGGCAGATAAGAACCCAGACATGAACAAAGCGATGTGGATGCAGAGGATGGAATGTGTTCTCTGCCCAGGACAGTCAGAGAAGGCTCCAAAAGGAGCCGTATGATTTGGGCATTGAAGGAGTAGTAGGAGTTGGGAGCTGAAAGAGAGATACTCAGGTACAGAACTGCACTCTATAAATAAGGGCCAACATTGGTTTCTCTGTCATGGGTGAGGAGGAAATAGCCAGCCTGCTCCTCATGCTCAGATAATGCCTCAACTCTGCTTTTCAAAAATCCATTAGTAGCCACCTCCTCATCCTCCCACTTTGTTCCCAACAGTGACTAAAAAGAAGCAAATTGACTAATTTGAATTGATCTTTTCTCTGACCCTATGGAGGTGTTAGTAAGCAGAATAGGGTAAGAGAACCAAGAAAAGAAGTAGAAAGAAGAGGAGGAGGAATTCGTCTTCATCATCCAGAAACACTGATTTAACAGCACGGATTGCACCATAGCTCTCTGGTGGTAAAATGCAGCTTTGCAGAGACCCGAGTCTGCTTCTTCTAAGTGAAAACTGTATTTCCCCTGCTACTTTCTTTTTGGAACTCTTGGGGTGGAATACGTATATGTGTGTGTGTGTGTATATATATATACACACATACATACACACACAGAGGGTTTTATGTACATGTGTATGTACATATGCATGTACGTGTGTGTATATATGAGTATATATGTGTGTATGTATATATGTGTACATTATGTAGAATTTATTCTAGAACCTAGCTCAGAGCATGGTGCAGTTGACTTCCCATCACCCCTGCTGGCTGGAAGATGAATGGATGCGCTAGACTTAATCTTTCACCTGCACACTTCCCCGGATGTGCCAAGATCTCTGCACTTCATGGTATTGGATGTTCACAAGCTCCAGGAGGTAGCCTGGGACCAAGTACAGAAGATGAGACTGAAACTCAGGGAGGAAATGGCTTGACCAAAGCCCACAGCTATGAGGACATCAGGATCAAAACTTTTGTCTAATTGTCCCCTCTTGCACTGTTCATGCTGTGTATCATCCTCTCCACAAGCAGATGGGGCTTCAGGCAGACCAAGGAGGAAACTATGAAACTAAGCATTGTGTTTGGACTTGAGTCTCACCTAGACTCCAAAATGCAGGACTGGGCAAGCAGTGAGGTCACAGCAGCATATGTCTAGAAGCCCTCTGAAAGCTACATCTTTCCCTTCGGTGTCCACTCACATGCTTCCAGGAATGGGGAACTCACCACCTTACAAGGAAGCTGGTTCTAGTTCTAGAGACTGGGCAGTCATCCCTCCTTACAGAATCATCTCTAAATCTTAACAGCGAGGGGCTTTGGGGTGAGCGCTTTGCTTTGATGGAATCTTTTGGAGACAAGGGCAGCTCTATGACATGCCCTTTACCAAACTGCATTTAGAACCACTTGCCCCCCTTACAGCCAGGGCTGTCTGGTTTCTTGTTCTTAGGGGCCCTATTTGTTCTTCCTAATGGACTGGGCTGGAGGCAAGACCTATGATCTGGGTTTCTTCTCTTCTTCCTCTAAGGAGAAGTAGACCTCAACACATGTTTTCTCTGACCCCATTCTCTCCAAAACCCTGGCTGCAGCCAGGGGGAGTGAGCATTCCTTTTACATCAAGTGAAGTTCAAAAGGATAGTTTAAAAGGAGAAAGAGAAGATGCTGGGAAAAGGGAGTGAGGGGAGAAAGGGGCAGTGTTCTTTTCAGAGGCAGCATCCTCCTGCCCCTGCTCCTGCACTGAGCCAGGTTCTAGCACACTCTCATCCTGGCCTGGGCTCTGTAGTCCTCCATGTCCTCAGAATCCACACCAAAGGCCACCTCCCCAAAGAAGCCTGACTTGATAGCCCAGCTGAAAAGAGTTCCTTTCTCCTTCAAAACCCCACAGTGCTGCCTCTCTGTCACACTTTCTTGATACAACAGGGATACAGATTTAAAAATAAACAAAAAGGGAGAGCGGAAGAAAAACAAAAAGCAAAAAGTGGCCATGCTATCTGGGGTTAACGTGGATTCTGGTCCAAACTGCCACTGACTCACCAATTAACCTTGGTCAGCCCTCCTCCCTTTGTCATAACTATGAGGGAATTGGGCTTGATCATGCAGCTTCTTCCATCTCTGAACTTGTCTTTAAGACACCCAACTCCCAAAAAAGTCCTTGAGTCCTGTTGAATCCCACGTGGCCTGGCGGGACCCTGATGTGGGGTTTGCACTGAAACCACCACCAACAGGAAGCCCCGCTGGAGGGAGATAAATTACCCCTCACCTCTTCATGGCAGGCAAGGCCTCTGTCAGCCCTCAACAGACAACAGCTGATCTGGCTCACAAAGTGAAGTGGGGCTAGCTTGTACCCCACCCTCCCGGCTGCAGGCCTGAATGAGGCAGCTACCAGCCCTATGCTGAGAGCTCTGGCATAGCGACAATGTTCAGTTCCTTGGTTTCAGTTCTCTCTCCTTCTTCCAACCCTGTCTTTGTTCCTTCTTTGGGTTGGAATCCAGGAGAACCAGCTTGGCAGAGGGTTTTAGCCTAGGCCTGATGGCAAACCTGCCTTTCTCTGTTTGGAGCTATAAGCTGGCAGCACACTGGCCCCAGGATGGACACTGCACTGACCCAGAAGTAGGTAGAGTCTGGGGGTTGGAACCAGGTGCACACTAGCAGAGGAGTTATGAAGAATTGTGACTGCTGAAACCAACTTGGCCAGTGTTTCCTCTAAGATCCCCACTTGGTCATCAGTGCCCCTCTTAGGACCTTCTTTCTCATACCTCAGTTCTTTCCTGTCTCCAGACCTGAAGGCTTTACTATGCTGCACATCAAGGAAGAGGGGAACGGCCATCTATCAATTGTCTTCAGTTGCTATAACGTGTAATACAAGGAGCCTAGAAACTTGATGACATTTGCAGAGGCACATGTACCTAGTCTCAGGACCCCCATATAACAAATATTGTACATGTTAGTGGGCTTCAGGTAAGATTTGCTTTAATTGTGGTCTTGATATAATCCTTTGTAGTGCTGCGGTTAAGAGTCCAGGCTCTGGAGCTAGACTGCCTAGATTGGAATCCTCTTCAGCCCCCTACCGGCTGATGCTCTTGGGCAAGTTATCAAACCTCTTCATAGGACAATTTCCTCATCTCTAAAATGAGAAGACTAATAGCACCAACCTTGTAAGGGTTCTGTGATCTCTACATGAGTTAATACAGGTAAGCATTTAGAAAGGTGCCTGGAGCATTGTAAGGACTCTGTGATTATGACCGATTTTTATTTTGACTTAAAGCCTCAGTTGAATTTTCTATTAGAAGCAAACGTCTGCAGTACAAGGTAGGTTCAAACACTTGCTGACCATTTGTGAAGCATCTCCTGGATGATTGAGCTGCAAAGCCGAGGCCAGCATCCTGACAGTTATCAGGATGAACACCCAGCAGACATCCCTAGTGTGTGACACTATCTGTGCCCTTCAGACAACCAACGAAAGGCCTTAGGAGACCAGAGGCAGGACGGTCCTCTGAGCAAGGAGTCCTCTCAGAGGGAGTGAGAGGCCCAGAGTCAGTGTGGAAGCAGGAGCCCGGGGGAGCCAGGGAAGGCTGGAGAGTTGACAAAGGGTGACGTAGGAAAGGATGCCATTGTGAATGGGACAGTGGGAAACCAGCCAAAGGGAGAGGAATTGTTCAACAAAGAGTTTTTGGTGCTAGTGTGAGCAGTAAGTTCTGCTTGAAGCCTTTTCAGTGCAAATTCCTGCAGGCCCCAGGAGCAGATCCCTCCACTTTGCCCAGCCCTGGAGTCAGGAGGAGGGGGATGTAGAATGTTCAAGTGGCGGGTTCCCACCATGAAGGATGGAGCAGGCCACCACTCTACGGCTGAGTGAGCACAGGCCTCCTCTGTGTGCAGCCTGAGCCAGGCTGGCCTCGTCCCCTTGAGGGACCTGACAAAGACTGGCTTGTTCTCCCCTGACATCAGGCCTCGCCCTCAGGATTGCTCTGTCCTTCTGGGGCAAGATCTCACACAGTAACAATCGAGTGAAACGGAAGCGAAGAATTGAGTGAAGATGGTCCCAGGCGTCACCATGCCAACCCTGGGCCTGCGGAGGGCGCCTGCCCTGTGTCCTGTCTGCACCTCCCAGTTTGCACCAGGGACATCCCAGTGGTAGAGCTGCTGGTCTCGGTTCAGAAAGACCAGCTGTCTGGTCACTGAGCCACCAAATGTTACAGTAACATTCAGTAATAGCGGCAATAAGTAGGCTGACTGTTCTCTGCTTTTGCATTTCATTTAGCGAGGTAGATTTTCTATTGTAACAGAGATTTCTGTGGAGAGTTGAACCTTGGAAATTTCATAAGGCTTATTTTTGGAGGGATCTGAGGGATCATTGAGTCTATCTCTGTGCGATCCCATTTGCAGGTGAAGAAGCAGGCTGCGAGAGTGGAGGTAGTGTTGGTTGTGGAAAGAGTGAAGACTTCATAGCCATCTAGTCCAGCTCAAAGACTGCAATATTGTATGTAAAGCACTTAGTACAAAGCCCAGCCTGCAGTGGGGGCTCAGTAACTCCTATCCCTGGTTATAATGTAAACTTTCATTTGGGCCAAGTGGGACAAATAAAGGGTCCCATTTGTAAAACCAAATGCATACTAAACCGGTAGGAGAGGAACTCCCGATTTAGGGACCAATCCTAAAACAACCACTGGGTACTTGGGGATGCAGAAACAAAGGGTATATGACACTGGGACTTCAGATCTTTAGTCAAGTGCAGTGGTTCTCAAACTCGAGGCCACTGAGGACTCGATTAAAACGTAGACTTGCGTTCAGCAGTTCTGAGGTGGGGCTTGAGAGACTGCATTTGTAACAAGCTCCCAGGTGGGTGCCAGTCTCCAGACCATGCTGAGAGCAGTAAGAGCCTAGAACACTCAAAGAAAAAAAAATAATCCCTTTTGTATTTCATGGTCAGAAACAATTTGTGCAGGATTCATTGCCAGAGCTCCTTTATGGACAAGAACTAGTGTCTCCTGTGTGGAGCCAGATTCAGTCCATCTAATGGAGTCACACAGAAGGGAATGGTCTTCATGAGTTCCAGAATCTTGCTGTGCCGCAGTTTCCTTATCTAAAAACACTACTCTGCAGAGAGATTTTAAAGATGAGTAAGAGCCAGCAAAGAGCTTGGCATCTAGTAGGCATTCAAGAAAAGGCAGCCGTGGAGAGGGATGTGGCACCTTGCCAAGGCCATACAGCTGCTACGTGGCAGGTGACCGGTGTGACCACACTCCCTGCTCAGTGTATTTTCCATCCTCCACTGAGCACCAGAGGACCTGAGGTTATTTTGTGTAGTTGAGCTGGGTTGTCAGATGATATGAGCTGGGGAGCAACTCAGACCTCATGTTGGAATCACAATTTGCTGTCTTCAAGTGGAATGAAGAAATAGCCCAAACAGTGCTTGATCTGTCTGGGAGGCTTGCAAGCTCTCCAGAGGGTGAAAGGCAAAGTGTTCAAATGTAGAGGGCTCTGTGGCCACAGACTGCAGCCTGGGAACCCCGACGACAGGGGAAAGTTTAAATCAGGATAGAGCATGGCTGAGTCATCAGGAGCCAGGCTGGGCTTACACAGAAATTCGTAGACAAACTTTGTGCATTTGTTTGTTTGGTTTAATTGTGGTCTTGGCTTATCAATCTAAACAGGGAAGTTCCACAAGGACTTTACTGTCTTCTCTTTTGGATTGCAGATTTCCTGCAGGGACATCCTCCATGGGAGCAACTTGTACCTTTGTCCATCTTCCGTCTTTCCAGAAGAGCAGGCTCAGGGGTACAGATCATGAATTGAGGGTCTTCAACTATGTGCATGTCCATTTCCAGAGTATTTTCCAGACCTAAAATACAATTTTAAGTGGGGGTTTTATTTAAATGAGTTATAGAAACTCATCCTGATAAGCTCGTGGTAGGATTCCAACCTTTCTTTTTATCCTTAACTTGAGTGAAGTTGATTCAGCCACAACACAGATGTTTTCCTCAGTGGAAAACGTGACTTAAGAAATTAGTTGAAGGGGCTGGAGAGGATAATTACTAAGCCAAATGGCTAAGTCTATTCATGTTTCCTTCTCAAATGTCATAGCCCCATTTTCTGGCAAAGGGTCAAAACAGATGCTTTTGAAATGATCTTGAAGCGGGAATTGAGTTACTATATTAGTAAGTATTGGCTACTACAACTGTGAGTTTAAACACTTTTTACAAATGAGGGGAATCACGTTTAGAAAATATTCAGGATGTTGAACTTGATACCTCTGCTTTGTCCTTTTTTCACAAATTTCTACATTTGTGTTAAGTACCTACCTGACCAGGTCTGGCATTTTTAATGTGAGATGATAATGCCCCTTAGTGGATAAAGTACTTAACTGCAAGCTCTTGCATTTGCCCAAAGAAAAGCTCTCCAATTTAATGGAAATATACAATATAGTAACTCTTCAAACTAACCTACTGGAGGGTAATGGTGAGAATTAAATGAGAGCATTTGCGTGTAGCACTTAACGTAGTATCGAGTGCAGGGCTGACACTCAGCAGATGGCTGCTGTTAGTGTAGTTATCGGATCATGAGAATTTGACTTAGATGAAGGCCTTTTGAAAGCAAGGGAATGAGTCTCCTTGGGATTTCAGTGTCAGAGTCCTCTGTGTCTGCTCTGCTATGCATTAGGAAAAGGTACTGAAGAGAATCATGTCCTCTCCTGGGACAGCACTACCTGCTGGCTCTCCTGCTCAGGGGTGGAGGCAGTAAATACCTGAAAATGCACTCCTGAAAATGCATGGAAGTCTCCCAGCCTTCAGTGTTCTTCGAAATTCCTTCAGCTGGAATTTTGACTTAAAGGAGTGTATTAGTTCATTCTCATGCTGCTTATAAAGACATACCCAAGACTGGGTAATTTATAAGGGAAAGAGGTTTAATTGACTCACAGTTCCACATGGCTGGGGAGGCCTCACAATCAAGGAGGAAGGTGAATGAGGAGCAAAGTCATGTCTTACATGGCAGCAAGCAAGAAAGCTTGTGCAGAGGAACTCCCATTTATAAAACCATCAGATCTCATGAGACATATGCACTACCATGAGAACAGTATGGGGGAACTGCCACCATGATTCAGTTACCTGCCATACACGTCCCTCCCACGACATGTCGGGATTATGGGACCTACAATTCCAGATGAGATTTTGGGTGGGGACACCATCAAGCCATATCAAGGAGCATCCATAAAATGAGCATACACCTCCGCTTGGTGGGGATACATGGCTATTTTGCAACGTCTGTCCTTGAAGTTGGACTTCTCACACAGCTCAGCCTCCTGCAGCTGATTGGCTGCTTCAGAGGCCAGAGCAGAGATGGTTCTGCAGGCTTCTCATCGTGAAAGTAAGTCTCTGGCCATTGCATCCTAGCAGTGGGAGGCAGGCTCTTCTTAAATCCTGCTGTCTTTTTTAGAAGTTAATTTGTGCATCATTGAGGACATATTTCACTTTTCTGTCAACTCAAACTGCCTTTCTTTTAACTTGCAAGCGTAGCATGAGATCTTTAGCTATATCTTTATTAAACTGAGTGTCACCATGGTGGAACAATTTTTATTCCTCCCCTCCCTTCATCCCACCCTCTTTTTTCCTCCTTTTCTCTTTCTTCCTTGTTTCCTTCCTTCCTTCTTCCTATCCTCTCACCCTTTCCCCTACCACTCATCCACATGCCCTCCCTTCCTTCCCTCTTTCTCTCTTTCTAAGTAGTTACCTGGAAGGACCTCAGGCTGGAGGCAGTTGAATTCTGATTATGGCCTTCAGACCATCTTTCTTCACTCATTCTTTCATGTATTCAGCCACACACGTTTCCTGGGTGGCTTGCTGTGGATTCAATCACAAGTAAGTTCCAGTTCCCATCCAAGGGGTCTTCACATCCTAGGAGGAAAGACAGCCAGGCAAGCGGGAGTGACCAGGAATGTGGAAATGTGGTGGAAGAGAGGATACAGGGGGCTGTGGCACAAGGTGCAGAGGGCAAGGAGTCCCCCCTGCAGGACTGGGACAGGCATCGTGGCCTGGCAGGAAACTACTTTCAGAGCAGACTTAAGAGCCACACAGGAAAACGGGTCCCACTGCTTCAGCATAGCTAGAAGACTGGGAGCCATCAGTAGCTTGGCTTTCACAGATCTTAAAGCCATCCCTGTCACAGCTGCCACTCCAGAGACCCCTCATGTCCAACCGCTACCCACCCCCTAGTACGTGTGATCTCAGCAGATCCCAAAGTGAAGGACACTGGGCTCCCTTCTTCACAGCTCACAGGCTTCTTGGCAGTGGGATGTTCACTCTCCTCCACCTCGAGCTATAGCCCCTATCTGCAGGAAACCCTTCCAGAATATTCTAGTCCAGTTGAGGCACCTCTTCTTTTAGACTCCTTTCCCCAAACACGTTGCCTTTACCCAGATCGCAGTCCTCACTGGAGTCTTCCTCCCCATTACAGTTATCTTTGAACACAGATTCTTGTCCTTACTGGTCCTTACTGCGGGAGCCACATTTTATTTAGCTCTAGTCTCTAAAAAGAGCAATGCTCATGTATTTATTTCTTTGACTAGTCACCAGATTTTTTTTTTTTTTTTTTGAGACGGAGTCTCTCTCTGTTACCAGGCTGGAGTGCAGTGGTGCAATCTCGGCTCACTGCAACCTCCGCCTCCTGGGTTCAAGTGATTCTCCTGCCTCAGCTTCCCAAGTAGCTGGGACTACAGGTACATGCCACCACACCCAGCTAACTTTCTGTATTTTTAGTAGAGACATGGTTTCACCATGTTGGCCAGGATGTTTTCAATCTCTTGACCTTGTGACCTGCCCGCCTCAGCCTCCCAAAGTGCTGGGATTACAGGCGTGAGCCACGGCCCTCGGCTTGATCACCAGATTTCAACACTGTATTAAGAACTGTGCTAGGTACAGAGGATGGATTGGTGATTAACACCTGTCCTTAAGGAGTTCAACAGACAGGTGTGAATATTATATTTTTGATAGAAATATATGCAAGATATACAGAGTGTATATATGTGTGTGTGTGTGTGTGTGTATATACACTGTATATATATATATATATATATATATATATATATATATATATATATGGACTAAAAGAAGCAAATCCTACCTTTGGGGCAAGTGTCAAGGATGATGAGGGGTGTTGGATTGAGGGAGGATCAGCAGAATTGAATAAAATGGGAAGTGAAATGTGGGTAGTTAGATAACTAAGCAAAGCCAATACAGTTTTGCCAACAATTCAGAAATTTTGGTTATGCTTATAATTTCTAGAAACTTCACAAAAGTTTATCATGTGTTCCAACTCCATGGTGCAGTGTACATAGGCTGCCGAGGACTTGGGATTTTTAGTCTCATCGTTATCGTCTGTAACTCAACAGGACTGGGCCACTGGGCTGGATCAGGGACACTCCTCCCTGTTCCAGCATTCTAGGGTTTTATACAACGAGAATGTCAACAATTCGCAAAAATGTATTCAGGCAACCTAATGCCAAACCATGTGCTAATAAGTTAATTAGGAAGAAGACACAATTTGCTATGAGTTTCCACAGCCCTCTTGCCCTGACCAGAGGCCACAGGCCATGTCTTAAGCCATTTTCTGTTTCCCAAAAACATCTAATTATAGCGCAGGAGTATTCAACAAAATAACATAGTGGCTTAGCGTGTGAGTTTTCGGGTATGATGGGTTGTGTTTGAATTCCAGTTCTGCTGGTGATTAACTGAGTTACCTTAGGCAAGTTATTTACTTGCTTCAGTGTTCTCATTTCTAAAAGGGAGATGGTAGTAGCACAGAATCTTGAGTTTGCTTTTGGCATTAAAGATGACACTATATGTATTTAGCACAATGCTTAGCACAGAATATATGCACACTCTGTGGAAGTCATCATTATTATTCATCTTACTAAGTAAGCAGTAAGTACTCAATTACATTTTTTGTTGGCTGTAAATCAGTACATATTGGCAATATGCTGTGTCTGCCAAAATTCCTCAGTACCATCTTGGGTTACATCAGTAGAGGTTTAGTGTCCAGATGGAAGCGAGATGGAGTCCTTCTGGTCAGACCATACTCAGAGGCCTGGAAACAGTTCTGGATACTACATGGTAGTAAATTCTCTGACCAGTGAGAATGTGTGAATAAGATATCAGGATGATGTGAGAACCTCTTTTCCCCGGTGAGATGGAGGAAGAAGCTTATGGTTTGTTTCAGGAGGAGAAGCGACAGGGGAGTCATGGACGATGTCTTTATTTATTCCACTCATATGTATGGCATTCCTTCTATGTGTCAGGCCCTATTCTAGGAGTTGAGGGTACATAAATAAATTAAGATATATACTAAAAAGAAAAGCAGAGTTACTGGGGAGTGGGGGTAAAGTAGTATTTTGGACAGAACAGTTAGGTTGAACTCCACTGAAAAATAAATCCCGAATGAAGATATAAAGAAAATCTCTGCAGACTGTGGAAAAGCGTTCCAGGCAGAAGGACTAGCAAGTACAAGGGTCCTGTGGTAGAAACATGTGGTCTCCAGTTAGAAGCTGAGGTCTGAGGAGGGGTGAGATGGCATGCCCAGGGTCTTGTAGTGAATCCATGTTACAACTGAGATGTTGATATTTAAAGTCAGGCTTTTCAGACAGCAAAGCTCATGCCTATTGCACTGTACTCTTTAGACAGGGGAGGGAGAGAAGAGCCTGGGGCCCCAGGGGTTCCTTGTGTGCCTTATCCTCTGTATTCCTGGTCTGCAGTTCCAGAGATGACCAGCAGAGGGTACCGTGCACCCGGTTTCCACAGCCACTGCCTGAAGCCATGTTGAATGAGCAAATGTCTGCAGCCGCCTCTGTGAGATCTAAATGTCTCCTTGGCAGGAAATCCGCGAGGAGCACGGCGGGGTTGTGCAAACAGCCTTACAATGTCCGCTTGTGTGTGTGCACTCGCCTTCGCCTGCATCGCCCACAATGCTCTGTGTTTTTTTTTGGATAATGGGGCTCTGTGGACCCATGTGCCTTGTCATGCAAAGGGAGTGACCTGCGTTTGTCATAAATGGGCTCTTGTATGATTAATAGCCATGTGAATGATCCCGTCGCAGCAGCAGTTCAGCACCCAGCTTCACCTCTTCACTGACGTGGTGGTCTGAGTAGGCTTTCTTCTCCAGCTCCAAAGCAACAGTGCAGGATTTATTGCTAAAAGGGCAATGACTTGTTTGCACTGTGGTTGCAATTTTTAAAATGCAAGGCAGGGGGCGCAGACACTTATTTGTTGTCAGGACCTACTGCATGCCAGATGCTACACTAAGAACTTCTACCTGCATTATCTCACTTACTTAGTAACAATACTAAAAAGGAAATATTTTGATTTGCATTTTACTAACAAGGGAAACTCAGATTCAAAAGAGTCCAATGACTCTCCCAACGTCTCCAAAGCTCATGCTGTTTCCATGAAATGATTCCCTTTCCTTTTTAGAATAGCTTAGCCCATGGTCCACACACTGCAAAACGCCGTCCTCATTCCACTTGGCCATCTATAAACTGAAATTTGCGATCTTAAAATAGATGAGGGATTCCCTCGTTTCTGGGCTTCCGTGTATTTATTTTACCTCCTGAAAATATATCAGTCTGCATGTTTGCATTTTTCTGAGAAAGCCAGTTTTCTTTAGACTTTCAAAGTAGTCTGTGGTCCTAAAACAAAAGGGCCAATCACCCAAAAGTGTTTATATTTGGGGAAATGCTTATTTTTCTCTGACCTGTTTCTCTCACCAATGACTGTTTTCTCTGCTCAGTCTGTATGGTTGACATCTTTGTTGTTGTTGCTGGATAGTGATTACTTATCCAGCCCTTTCCTCCGTTCAGTGGCCATAAATGAATAATGTGATGTGTGGGACCCTGCTTGATGGTTGGGCAGGGAGGAGTGAGGAGGAGTGGTTGCAATGGCTAAAACACCGACAGCCACTCAGAGATAGCCCCTGCAAGAATCCACAACAGCAAAGGTGCTTACTTATACCTGGGATTTGGGGAGGAGGTTACTGGGAGAAACTATAGGCCGTCTTTAGGTGTTCAAGGCAAAAGGAACAGCATGAGCAAAAAAACAGAGTCAAGGACCGGGGTCTGGCTCACACTTGTAATCCCAGCACTTTGGGAGGCCTAGGCAGGTGGATTACTTGAGGCTAAGAGTTCAAGACCTGCCTGAACAAGATGGTGAAACCCTGTCTCTACCAAAAATACGAAAATTAGCCAGGTGTGGTGGCATGCACCTGTAATCCCAGCTGCTTGGAAGGCTAAGGCAGGAGAATGCTTGAACCCAGGAGGCGGAGGTTGCAGTGAGCCGAGATAGTGCCATTGCAGTCTCTCCTGGATGACAGAGCAGACTCCATCTCAAAAAAAAAAAAAAAAAAAAAAAAAAAAAAAAAAAGAAGCAAGGAGGCAGGAGCCCTTCCACTGTCATATTCTGGTGTGGCTTACGTACAGAGTGATCAGAGGAGCTTCAGCAGAGGGCCAGAATCTTGAAAGAGAGCTCTAAGCCAGGTTTATAGCCTTGCATACCAAGTAAAAAATTTACCCACCTTTATTTGACAGCCAGCTTAGCAAGCGTTTATGCTAACCATGGCTAACTTCATCGACCCGGCTAACTGTTCTATTTGATCCCTGGATTCTGTCTCAGGAAGTAGCACCCCCCCAACCGCCCCTCCCTGCCTAACAGGCCTACCTCCCACCACTCTAGAGACTCTCACCTCATCCAGCTTTCCTGTCCCAGCCTTAGGTTGACCATCTGCACAGCTTGCTCGGATACCAAGCCAGGGCTTTTATTTTAATGTGTTAGTTTTGTTTGCAATGTTGAGTACGTTGAAACAAGGGCAATTGCTCCTTTCAGAAGCTGGAAACAAAGGCAGAGCCGCACCTGTCTCTGAGATTTCAAGTGAGGTTTTGACACTCTGGACATTCTTGATGCTTGAGATTTCACAGAGCATGCTAATCTTTCTTGGCCTCAAATTATTCAGGTTTTTTGTATGTGATGGCTTTTATTGGATTGTTTTTTTGTTTCGGTACCAAAATAATTTGTTATATCCCCCTGCACTTTTCAAAATAAATTTGACCTAGGAGCAAATTTCCTTTGCTCCTTTGCTTTGACATGTCAAATCCAAAGCCTCCTTTGGTACCCAGATGAGCTCCAGTTTAAGAAAACTCAACATCTAAAAACCTTCTTAGATGTCAAGTCATCCCATGGTCCTGGGGCCATTGAATTCTGCAAGGCCTTTTGCTTGCCAGAAGGACCGTTTTCATCAGGACTCACCTCCTTGTCCCTTGACATGATAGGTTATATTTTATCACCTGCCAGAGAACTATGGATGATGCAGTTGCCCGTGGAATGAAAGCTGAGCAGGAAAAAGAAGAAGGCCTCTTTTTCATTTTGTTTTGTTTTTTAGTTATATTGTAAGACAACAGAAATGGAAGACATTTAATTCCCCAGAATTCATTGTATATGTTACATTCTGTGTAGTATGTTCAGAGACTGGTGAGTGATCCCAGCGGTCTCAAGTATCCAATATAAGAGTGGGGAGAGGAAAGAGAGAGACTGGAGAGAGAGAGGGGATGAGGACACCAAAGAGAAGGGCATAGGGAAGAGGAATGGAGCTAAGGGAGACGTGGAGGAGAGTGGATCAAGGGGTACAGCAGGCACAGAAATCTCAGTTGGTGCCCAGGGCTCTGGTCATGTCATTGGAAGGATATTAATGCCTTTTGTTGGATGAGGGAGGAGGAGGAGATTTTGGAAAGGGTGGAAAGTGAAGTTTCTATGGCCTTCCCTGAATGGCTATGCTTGTGGGACATTCACTTGGATTGATGGGCCTGGAGCTGGGAACAGAAGTCCAATATAGAGCCAGAGGTTGAGAGTCATCCACCTATGGGTGGAAATTTGAGTCAGAAGTGTCTCACCAGGGAGTATGAGAAAAGGCTGAAGAAAGAACATGGAGACCAAGACTTAAAGGCCAGATGGAGAAAGTAGAAACTTGAGGAGGAACTTCCAGAGAGATGAGAGATGAGGAAGGGGATGGGTCCCAAGCATCTCAGCAAGGAGGAGTTGATCAGCAGTGCCCATGACAAGCCTTCACCTGCAGCTCTGCTCTCAGAGGGTTAGAGGGTCTTGGCTGTTGTTTATTTAAATACTTGAGAATGAATTCTGGAGAAAGGAGGTTCGTAATCCAGAGAACTGACAGCCTGTTTAAGTGAATTCACTGTCAGAACAGCCCAAATTTGAGGTGACTTCTAGGTGTTCCCTTTTACTTTCTAGACTGGAGTTGCAGCCAACCAAGAGAGGAAACGCAACTTGCTCAACATGACACTAAGTGAATGGTGTCTCCAAGATGAGCGCTTGGGTCTCTGGGGCCCCTTGCCCTGCACGGTGTCCCTTTCCCTTTGAAATTAGGCAGAACAGGCCTGGGTGGGCTGAGAGTGTCTGCCTGCCTAGGTAAGAAGCAGATGTCTCAAGGAGTTTCCTCATAAGCATGTTCTTGATTTCCCAAGAGAAAGGGGACAGATTCACTAGTGACTTCCCAGTGGTGGCCTGGGCCAGAGCTGAGCCCAGTTTAATTGCTCCCATGTCAGTAATGTTTGAAATTGGGGGACACATTGACTTTCATTCCCTAAAAAAGAATCTGATTTTGCCCTCATTTCTTAGGTAGTTTTTGCTGCTGTACTATTGATGTTTATGGAAAAATTAGCTATAATGAGGTAATAGTCTATTTTAGAAAACTGAACTCAGATATTGAAAGAGCTATTTTAAACCTACACTTAATTGTTCAATTCCATAATGGTTTCATGGGTTTTTTTTTAGAATTCCCACGAATTGCCTTACAACTGGACTCTAGCAGCTTGTATTCCATGGGGAATGCCAAGCCCTTTTGAGGGACACCATAGTATTAATGATCGATGAGAATATTCAAGGCATTTTCTCATTTGAGTGCCATTACTTGTAGTGTTAAAACGTTTTGAAAACACATTTTAGCCATTAACTCATTTTTATTGTCAGATGAAAGTGCTTAATAGACTCACTCCACTTCAGTTTTCTTCCTTCGTCTTGGAATGAAATCATCTGTTGGATTCTTGGCAATACATTCGGCAACGGAACGGAAAACCTCATGACTTCATTGCAAAAAACGGCAGATGGAGCAGCGATGTGCAGCCCAGCCCTGCCATCTAAAATCACTAACCTGATTTAGCAAATACAGGCTCCCAGAGTGTATCAACTGAGCTACTTCATTCCACTGGTGCATATTTTTCCCCAGAAAAGCACCTGCTTCTATCATTTAAGAAATGTACCTTTCGATGAGAAGTGTTTTTTAACACCAACTATTTTGTATCTGACATATGGTAAGCTGATGATTAAATGGAAGTGGGTAGTTTGTAATTCAAAACAGTTAAGTGGTGTACATGTTGTATACGGGGTTCTGTGGTGACCAGGAGAAAGCATATCTGAGTCATCTGAATACTAGACATGTCAGGGCTGGGCCCCTTCCTCCTGGGACACCCACTGGATACCAGCCAATGGTTGGGAGAAGCCAGAAGTGCTGCTGGCTTTGCAGAGCACTGGGGGACATCTGCAAGCCTTTGACGTCACTAACAGCAGTGGCCACCTGGCTGCCCATCAGGATTTCTCTAACTCTGAACCTTGCTGATCAACGTGAAAGGTAGATTGTCTTAATCGCCCTCCTAAAATCACATCCAGTCTCCAGAAACATTCCTAAATCCAAAACTGGACTGTTTTCCTCTACTCTGTTTTCTTCTACCCTGCTGGGGAAATCTTGGGGCCGCATTGTAGCTAGAAGGTCAGACTTACGGTAAAACGAAGCGAGGTAGCAGGTGCAGGTGAAGGCGCTGGCCCGACGACGTGAGAGACCAGGTCACGCTTGTAGCTCTGCTCCCAGTCCCGCACAAGGCAGAGCCCGGGTGCGTGTTCCTAGACTTCAGGATTTCAAAAACCAGTAACATTTCCAAATAAACCTGGCAAATTTAGGATATAATTACAACATCGTTTTCCAAGATAAATAAAAACCTTGTAACATAGAAATGTCTGAATAACTTTCTGAAAGGCTCATGACGTAGGCTTTATTTTTCTCATTTTGCCTTCGAGGACTTGGGAACCACCAGTCAGAACAATCCCAAGGATTTATTTTTCAATGCTTACTACATGCCAGGCCTGTCCTTAAGTACTGGGAATACAAGGAGGTGTAAAAGCGGCCCTGCCCCAGGAGACAGGGAGATACAGGAGAAAGTGTATGTAATTATGGTTTGCTGTGATAGGCACTGTTGCATGGCACCCAAGGCATGTTAGGTAAGCAGAGAGGAGGAGCTCACTCACGAGAATGGCTTTTGGTTTTACTGATGTAGAATAGAAGGGGAGGGAGGGCTCAGGGGGTCCTTCCAAGGGTCCTGATTGTCACCCTCCCACTTGAAAGGAGGTGTAGGGGAAGCACTTGCCAAGAGCTGGTGCTTAGATGTCAGATAGAAGGGGATTCCAGTGACCCTGATCTGTCACTGGTGAAATGCAGTAAGTTTCTAAGTCTTTAAGATTCTTTCTTTATCTCTGAAATTGGGATGATAGCAGTCACTATTTCATACGGTTTTCGTAAAAATTAAAATATGATAATACATAAAGCTCCCTCCTCACTCTGGCCTGCAGATCATTAAGAATGTGAAGCAGACAGAGCAGCATGTGCAAGGGCCCTGAGGCAGTCAAGAGCAGAGCCACTCTAGGGACAGGATGTGCAGGGCAAGGCTGGAGTAGAGGGGGCAGGGTCCAGGCTTTCTGTGCCCAGTGCATGCATTTGAATGCGTTGTATCCAGCAGGCACTGGGAAGCCACAGAAGCATATTAAGCTAGGAAGTAACATCTCAGATTTGTGATTAGGAAAATGGCTCTGCCAGCAGCATGGAAATGAGTGGAAGGGAGACAAGACTCGTGTCAGGAAGATCAAGTTGGAGGCTATTTCCAGGATACTGGCAAGCTCTGCCAAGGGTATGAATCAGGAAAATCAAGTTGAGAAGGAAGGGAAGTGTGCAAATTTTTTTCTGGACCACCAGCGAGGGTGTCCTTATTAGGGAGCAGAGAGCATTCTGAGTTCATCATGTCTTAGAAAATGAACTTGATGTCCCACTTACTCTTTGTACTAATGGACAGAGCGTGAGATTGAGAGCCACAACGTCTCTCTTCTAGTCCCTTCTTTGACCCTAATGTGCTGTGGATTCTTGGGCCCATCCTTTTTTTTGTAAAATGAGAGCTTTAAAAAGATGACCCCAGTTCTAATGTGGAGTGTATTCAGATTAAATTTGGGGATGTAGGGGGCCTGTATATTATGAAGTCCAGGACCCATCTGGAGGACCTTGGGAAGGACACTTACTATACCTGGTCATGGAGTTCTTATACCTGTAAAATGGGTCCAATGATAACTTTTCTCCCTTTGACACATGCTCATACTGAAGATAAATGCAGTCAGACACATCTTTGACAAATATGTGAAATTATATAAATATATGGCATTGCTATATTCATGGTCAGTCTGTAGTTTAAATGCTATGTTGCCAAAAAAATTGGATGAATCAGGACTTCCATATTCCCAAAGTGTTGAGTTATAGGTAATTGAGTCTTTGATTTCTTAAAGTCTTTGCACCAGAGATGCTAAAGATTATAGATTCTGGAAGGTATTGGGTCATTCAAAATGATAAGAAAATCTACCCCTTCTGATAGAGGTCTTATTCTCTGTTAGAGATGAGTATTCTTGTCTTGGACTTTCAAAAAAGGTTAGAAAATAAATCCTGGTAGGGCTGCTGTGGTATTGATTTATTTTCTCACCTTCTGTTCATTATTGATAAAAAGTAGCATTGGCTTAGGAATTCTCCTTTCAAATAGTCATAACCAAAAAAAGAAACCTCCTAGGAGCTTGTGATCTAATCATGAAGGTTGAGCATTGAAATTTTGGTATACACAGGCAGAGGTCATCATTCACACTACCCCGTTCCCTGGGCCTGCTTCCTTTGATATGTCTTATTTATAGAAAACAAATGAATTTCTCCATAAACCATAGTCACTTCTTTTTAAAATAAACCCTGCTTGATTTCATTTGGTTTTATACTCTGGGAGTGCAGCTAATGCTATCAACTTATTTTTTTCTTCTGAAAAATAATAGGGTTCCAAATAGTGAAAAACAGTGTCCGTGTATATGAATTCTTTTCTCTTTTTTGAAACTGGAAATGTGACTAGAGAATTATTTCTTAAAGAGAGTCATGGTTTTCCACTGAGTAACCTTAAAGCCAACTCTCATAGAAGTGGCTTTGAACTGACAGCCAAGAAAGTGGTCATAGAAAATACCATGAGTACATCCAAGATTGTCACCCCTTAAAGATGAGTGCCTCCCTTGGCAAGAGCATGCAGGCGGGCTTTAGAGGCACGGCTGCCACTCCTAAAGTCACTAGAGAAACACCCTTCCTCTAGACTATTTGGGGGAAAAAAATTGAAAAACCTATTTCAAAATACTAGTGCAGAAAATGAATCTTGAGGAAGAAATCTTCTGTTTTTGGAGGATTGAGGAGTCACCCAATGTGTATTCTGTGTTCCTTTCACACTCAGAATCTGTCCCCTAGCTGGAGGGCTTCTCTCAGTCAACCTAGATTCCCACTATTCTTCGCATCTGGGTGGCAGCTTGCTTCTATGGAGCAGACTCTTCCAGAAGACTTCACCTCACATAGTTTTCTCTTTTCCTTCATTTCCTAAAGAAACACCTCCCTTCCTGAACATGCTATTGCATAACACTAGTGTAGAGCCAGCCCCTTGGGAATCTAACGGAAGCTATGGGCTCTCTCCCCAGAAAAATGAGCATGTTCATTCAACAGTACAACACCCTACACACACCTTCAGTTGACCACACTCTCTGAAGTCCCCAAGCAGGGGCCTCCTAGGGATGTGGAGCCCCAGGACTTTCTACTGTGCAGAAAAGAGCATAGACTTCCGATTCACAGATTTTCAATGTCAAATGTGATTCTTGTATTTTCTTGTAGTATTTGGAAAATTGTTTAGATATTTGAGCCTCCTTTTCATCCCCCCAATCAATGTGAAGATAATTATAGTTACCTGATGTTTGATGTAAGGTTTGCATGAAATAAAGTGTGTGAAGGCTTCAAGTTTAGTGCCACACACACAGTGGGCACTCAATAGAATGCTGATGTTCCTGTTTCTCTCATAAATCATAGAATTAATAACTATAATTACTCTGTTACTTAATATGTACTGGGGACATAAGGTTATTTTCATATTCAATTAATATCTTTGAGTATTTACAATTTATCAGGAATGTGATATGTGCTTTTAGATAGATTAAATTGTTTAATTAAACTCGTGCTGTTTCCCTAAATAGAATGTGCATCACCTGAATGCTGAAGCCATGTCTTCTCTCAGTGCATACACCACCTGTAACTGCCCTGGGGATTGAGTCATTCTCTCAGAGTAATTGTTAAAGGTAGCATGTTCATTAGAGAACCAAAGGAGGAAGAAGAAACTTGCCACCCAAACTATTATCAGACTACCTTTTCATGGGATAGGCATTGCTTTTTCCTTTTATTTAGGTAGGTCGCTCTCACCAGGAGAGTCAGTGTTGCGGAAGATAAACCAGATCTCCTAGGACCAGAGCGGGCAGCCACCCCAAGTCCCCCACTTCAGATTGCTAGAAAATCTACGTGTTAACTCTTTGTTCTTTGGCATTTCATTTCTTTTCAGTAGAAGTATTTATGAACCACTTTGGTTGGGTTTTCTTTATTAGACATTTATTTTCTCTAGACTTTGTGCTATATGACATGGGGTACACATAGACACAATTGTTTGGTAAAAATTCTGGCCAGGCGCGGTGGCTCACGCCTGTAATCCAAGCACTTTGGGAGGCCAAGGCAGGTCGATCACCTGAGGTCAGGAGTTCAAGACCATCCTGGCCAACATGGTGAACCCTCATCTCTACTAAAAATACAAAAATTAGCTGGGCGTGGTGGCAGGTGCCTGTAATCCCAGCTACTCAGGAAGCTAAGGCAGGAGAATCACTTGGACCTGGGAGGCGGAGGTTGCAGTGAGCCGAGATTGCGCTACTGCACTCCAGACTGGGCAACAGAGTGAGACTCTGTCTCAAAAAAAGAAAAAAAAAGTAAAATCTTTGATGATAATCCTAGTATTACTAAGAGAGTGACCTCACTGTTCATATTCTTAAAAGCATTTGTTTATGTTTGGGAATTTTGCATTGAAAATGGGTTTTAATTTTTGTAGAATTACCTGAAGCCTCTATCACAAACTTATATAAAAATTGTTCTTTTGAAAATTTAGCTGTCTTTTGTAAGAATTTATGTTTTTTAATCAGCTTCTATACTTAATTTTAATAATTCTTAGTTTTCCAATCTCTAATAATATATATCTTCCCCCAAGTACATTTTGAATATGAAATAAGAAAATGTATCTAAAATACAGTGTCTTGCATGTAGAAAAGTCTCTTTCAGCTATTAATGCCGCTAAGCATTTACCTGGTTATAGTTTAATGTGGAAAAGGTATACATAAAGGACCATGGATCTTAGGACACCAATATTGAAAAATAAAGAAAAATGGAAATCATATGGAATCATACCATGCTGGGGACATTAATCCATTTGTCAGATTCCCTGAATATCTTAAACTGTAAGAGGAGTTGTAATGTTGAACAATTATAGGTAATATTTGCCCAGTCCTTTATGGTATACGTGGTGCTTTCACACCCAGTTCATTTAGTCCTGATAAGAGTTCCATGCAGGAGATACTATTATCATACTGTGGTGCAAATGAGGAACCCAAGATTCACAGCTACAATGACTTGCTCTGGAGTAACAGGCAGTTAGATGGTGCCTTATATTCTTGAGGCTCTTTCAAGCACTCTTTTCTATGATGCTATTCATGTATTACTTACAGTACACACCTTTTGGGGTAAGATTTGGTGTTCAGAAAATACAAACAGGTTAAACTAGAAAAGTACAGCTTTTTTAATGAAAAACAAGGAAAAAGAGTCATGGCTAAGAGAGAGTCAAGACAAAGAGAAACCTCCTCTGGTTTCTAAGAGAAGAGGCTGTTTCACAGAAGTCATGTTTGAGAATGAGCTGAGTCAACACATCGTATTGTTACTTTGGCCTACTCTGTGCTTCAGATTCTCAAGACTGTGTCTTAATCTCTATAAGTTAGTCCCAGCTTGCAATGCATGGGAAAATAGACCCAGCCAGTGCCAGGGACCCAGGGACCCAGATGCCCAGACACCTTCACTTCAGTAGAGAAGGAGCAGAGTCCTGGAAAATCTAAGCAGGGAAGACTGGCACCTCTAAGAGTAAAAGGCCTCCCAGAGAGGACATGGATGAAAGGAGGACCACCTTCCAATGCCACTCTCCAAAGCAGGAAACATCCAAATAAAGGATATTGATTTTCAGGACCCCATCCCTTCACGAGTGCTTATCCAACTGGCATATCCTCTCCTGTCTCTTAATCTGACAGCCAAGACCTTGTATAGGTTGAGTATCCTTTATCTAAAATGCTTGGGGCCAGAAGTGTTTTGAATTTCAGATTTTTTTTTATTTTGGAATATTTGTATCATACCTCTTGGTTGAACCTTCCAGATACAAAAATCTGGAGTCCAGTGAGTATTTCCTTTGAGTGTCGTGTGAGTGCTCAAAAAGTTTTAGATTTTGGAGCATTTCAGATTTCAGGTTTTTGAAACTGGGGAATACTCAACCTGTACTCTCTGTCCTTGCTCCACCCCTACCAGACCCTCCCCACAGGAACGAATTTAGATCTGAAAACTTCCATGTGCACCAGTGTAGCTACATTATGTCACAATAGGGCTTCAACTTAGAAATGATTTCTGAACTCCAAGGGAGTCATTGTGTGTGTGTGTGTGTGTGTGTGTGTGTGTGTGTGTGTGTGTACATATTTGTATATGTATGTCTAAAGTAATTCTAAACTTTACAGTATACACAACATACTATATTTAAGTGATAAACTCAGATACTCAGATTAAAGTCATCCTAGGGAGCTCAGAGTGCCCGCTGGATTGCCGTATTCCCTCTGATATAAGCTCTCACACCATAGGGAAAGGTGGTAAACTGATGGACCTTGGGATAGACCCAACAGCAGGTCACATTAGGAGGGTATCCTTGGAATCACCAAAATAGAATGTAGAAACCAGAGTTCCCAGCCCTTCAGAGTACACCCCAACCAAGCTACTCTGCCACCCATTTGGATGTGTAACCACAGCTCTGCCCATGGGAGCCCTGAGACTCATCTCATCCTCAAATATGACTTCCTCTGTGAAACAGCTTCTCCTTTAGAAACCCAAGGAGAGATTTCTCATTGTCTTGACTCTCTGTTAGCCATGACTCTCTTTCTTTTTTATCAGTCAATCAAAGCAAAAAGCTATATTTCTCTAGTATAACCTGTTTGTATTTTCTGAACACCAAATATTGAAGGAGACATTGCTTTGCTTTGTCTATCCAAGAGCAAACGATAAGCCATCTCCAACAAATGTTCTGGATGGGATGGCTTATTATTAATCTACTTCTTGCCTCTACCTTTATGTTACTATTTCACTTTTACTCTCCTACTGCCCCTACTTCCATTGTTTATTCGCATTCTCTAATAGTGCATAATAACTAGTTATTTTATTGAATGAGATAAAATAATAAAAAATAAGCTGTATATGAATTAATTAAGCTATTTACCAAGTACTGTGGTAATAGCAATATATATTTTGTATTCACTGACGAGCTGCTTGAAAAACTTGGAGAGTAATCTGTCATGCAGGATATGGATGAGAGGCCTTTCCAAGTGAAACTCTGGGTCCAATTAAAAATAACTGTGGTGTCTACTAGGTGACCATCTGTGTGATGATGGACCAATTCACTTTGCAGGTCCCCCTAAATCAGAAGACACTCGCATTAATTCTTATCAACCTTGGAGTGGGGCAGTAAGCATCACATCATTAGGCCATAATGAGATGAAACACTTGTTTTCTAGGTTCTATGAGACTAGACTTGTACTCTATTTCTACACAGTGTCCACAGTCATTGTCCTAGAGGTCCCTGCTTGAGAGGTGACACATCTAGAATCCTAGGATTTTCAAGTGATTAACTTTGGTTCATGTTAGAATGATGCTCAAAAATATCTGATGATATCAGTCAATCCACTGAGATAACCTTTTGAAGAGATAGAATTCCACAGCTAATATTTGGACATACTTTTAGATGTGTTTGTTTCTATCTGTTATGAGTTTCAAAGGCTTGGCATATCTTCTACTCAGGTACTCTGACAGTAAAATCACATACAGGACAGAATTTTAGGGGGAAGCCCAATCCATGCAAGTCTCCTTTGACACATTCATAGCACAAAACTAGGAAAATTAAGAATATTTAACTTCCATTAAAGCACTTTGTATGAAAATCAGTACTCCTAAAAACAGTAAAATCATCTTCTTACAAGAAGTGACTCCAGGCCTAATCTGAAATTGTTCATTAATCTGGAAACAGATCCTTTCCTAGAGACCCAGGAGGGGTAGTGAGTGCTGCCCAGTGGCAGGGATGGACTCTACCAGCCCAACCTTTAATTCGGCAGAACCTACCTCACACAAGGTTTTGCTCAAAAATATCTTAAAAGGAAATGTGCATAAAGGCAGGGAAGGAATGGAAGAATGACAGAAAAGACAAATAATAATTTTTGAGAAGGGAGAAATATGATGTTTGCTTTCCAGCGTGTGTGTATGTGTGTGCATGTGCGCGCATGCCCGAATATATTCCTACACCTCAAGGTGGGAGATGTCTAGGATGGGTCCAGTCCAGCCTTCTGCCCCACACATAACTCATTTTTCCGATGATGTTAAGGGCTGATATAGCATTTTTCTACGTAACTATCACCAGCGAGAGAAAACTCACTGTCTCACTAGGCAAGTTACTTAATATTCAGACAACTATATGGTTAGAATATTTTTCTCATCATTTCTCTGTTTGTCTTCTCTTTCCTAGCACAACATACAGCCTATTATAATCCATCTTTCATAGCCTAATCCTACACAAGCATTTGAAGGCTGTTAGGATAATCATGTAGATGACGATGATGATGGTAACTATCATCATCAATAGTAAAAGTACGTAATTTTTCTTGAGCACTTCCTGTAAGTGCTGTGCTAAGCATTTTATACTTTTATCTCATTAATTCTCACAACTCGATGAAATAGATCCTTTTCAAAAGTTTATTTTACAGATGAGGAAACTGGGGGTTACAGAGATGAAATCTCTTGGCCTGGATAACAGAGGTAGTAGAAAACAGCTGGGATTAGACACCGGCCGTCTAACAAAGGATAGACTACTTAAACAGTCTGTCTTCTGGGCCGTCTAACAAAGGTTAGACTACTTAAACAGTCTGTCTTCTGGTTTCATGTTAGTGATTTATATCGGGGAGTATGTCTGCAAATGTGTGTTTTCCCAGTGGAGGATTACGGAGAACAGATTCCACCGCTTGCTACATATTCTCATGCACAGAGTCATCCTTTTAGTGCATTCTTCTCTCGCCACATCTTGCTTAGAGTGGTGTGTTTTTTAAAATTCCTTGTATCAACATAAATATTGTTAGAAATTATAGCCATAGAAAATTGAAGCCCAGCAGTTTCCTTGCACCAGTTAAGTAATTTTTCAGATTGATCCTTCACAAACTGAGATATCTGAGGCACAAGAGTTCACTTACAGAGAGTTAGAGGAATGTCTTCCCAAGAGCACAGTGCCCAGCATCTAATTGCTCATCCGTAAATATGTGTTGAATGAATGTGTGGATTGGTGACTTCCCTAAGAAGATAGTTTAATGTCTAGAACTGAGAGCAGTAGAAATTTTTTGTTTATTAAAAAAAACCCTACATGTTAGCTATTCTTTTTGTTAGGCTGCTGATATGTAATAGGTTTGTATTTTTCTGTTGATTTGACTCACCTTTGCAAATATCTTAGGCTGCAATTTTATGGAGAGTAACTTTTTGGGCATTATGCCTTTTCATTGTTAAGCTTCCAGAAGTATCCAATGTCATTACCATTGAAATATCAGATCACAAGATCATCTAAGTTGCCAGGGGCCACTCCTCTGAGAAATCTGGCCTCTTATACATGTTAAGAGGAGTTCCTGGCAGTGTAAATCTATGTTTTCTAAACTCTATTCCTCATGAGCTTTCAGGAACTTACTTTTTTGGACAGTTATTTTTAAAATGCCCCCTTTGTTGTCTTGTCCACTGATGTGATATGTTCCACATCTATCTAAAGGAAACAAAGCAAAGCCGAAACATTTGTTGTAAGGATCCAGGGGATTAGGAAAAGTGTAAGGGAGGCACTTTGGAGAATATTCCTAAACTTTGTCTCCTATAACGAAAATACCTGATTCTTTTCATAGACTATTATTTATGTTTTTTTAATATGGTGAACGAGATATGGACTGCATGTGTATTCTCAAGAGAGAGCTTGTAACACTTCTATCATTATCATACTTTGTATGACTTAGGTCACATGTCCCTAAGTTTTAGAGACCCAGCACCTCAGAGATATTTATCTGTCACCAATTCAGAAATGAATTGCTACGTTATTGCTCAGCCCCTGGGTTGGAGATGCTTCTGGTATTCAAAGGTAGCTATGGGGGGCCCAGGGATATTCATGCAAGTCTATTTTTTTTTTATGTTGCTAATGGTATTTGGTTTTGTGTTGCCTTTCCTAGGTTTGCTGGGATGGGAAACCTGCTCAAAGTCCTTACCAGGGAAATTGAAAACTATCCACACTTTTTCCTGGATTTTGAAAGTAAGTTCCAAAAATTATAATAATGGAAACTTTTTTACATTCCTTATAGTTTGTTGATAAGGAAGTTATAGCATAAAGATTTTATATCATAGTTGAATCAAATCCAAAGTTTACTGTATTAGTCTGTTCTCATGCTGCTAATAAAGACATGCCTGAGACTGGATAATTTATAAAGGAAAGAGGTTTAATTGACTCACGATTCCACATGGCTCAGGAGGCCTCACAATCATAGTGGAAGAGCAAGGGACGTCTTACGTGGTGGCAGGCAAGAGAGAGCTTGTGTAGGAGAACCCCCCTTTATAAAACCACCATCGTGAAACTCCTATTCACTGTCATGAGAACAGTATGGGAAAGATCCATCCCCATGATTCAGTTACCTCCCATTGGGTCCCTCCCACAACACGTGGGAATTATGGGAGCTACAATTCAAGATGAGATTTGAGTGGGGACACAGCCAAATCATATCAGTCATTATGCATTTTTTTCTGAAATCATTTCCAATGTCATTTTCCTTCTTTTTTTCCCTAATTTTTAAGAAACCCAATGGAAAATGTGTTTAATATACCCATGGTTTTCTTTGATTTTGGAAGTAATCAACTTTTGTAGCTCTAGCATAAATAGAGGACATTTTAGTCTTTGCTTTTCTTTTGAAGGTCGTAAGCCCACAATTATTAAGTGCATACAAAAGAAAAAAGATGTGAAGAAAACCATCATGTATTTTTCCTTAAAATGCTTATGAATTACTGTATCACGTTCCAAAGAAAATACTAAGGACAGTAATTTACAAAGATTCATATAAAACAAATACTGCTGAATGTGAAAGAAAATCATGATCAATACCAGAAATAAGGCTTACAGAATATTTTTAGTCATTTCCTTTTTTCTTTATGTATTATTTGATTGTACAAACCATTTCAGGATTTTGACATCTATCTCTTTTATCCTAAAGGTTATGTTTCTCTTATCAAAAACTTTAATTTTTTCTTAGGTGAAATGGCTTAAGAATCATGACTGATAAAAGACAGAGACCTTTTTTTATTTTTTGATTGAATATATTGACAAACGAGAATGAGCACATGAATGAGGAACATTTATGTCTGCTCAAACTAAGCCCGTGTTTCTTCCCTAACTCTCATGTTCACCCCTTTATGAAATTCCAATTTCACAATAGCAAGCACAGTTAAATGTCTTTTTTACCCAGTGATCACCATCTGTTGCAAACTCTAACATTCTTTAAACTTTAATTTTTCTTTTTTTTTCTTTTTTTTTTTTTTTGAGATGGAATCTTGCTCTGTCACCCAGGCTGGAGTGCAGTGGCGGGATCTCGGCTCACTGCAAGCTCTGCCTCCCGGGTTCAAGCCATTCTCCTGCCTCAGCCTCCCGAGTAGCTGGGACTACAGACGCCTGCCACCAATTTTTTGTATTTTTAGTAGAGATGGGGTTTCACCATATTAGCCAGGATGGTCTCAATCTTCTGACCTCGTGATCCGCCCAACTCGGCCACTGAAAGTGCTGGGATTACAGGCGTGAGCCACCGCGCCCGACCTAAACTTTAATTTTTCAAGTATTTTATCTCCATTAAAAATAATAATTGGAACTTCCTTCCATATAGATTAAACCTTCTAGCAGAAGTTTGCTAAGGAATTGCTATAAGACTCCGAAGGTGCACTAAACCAAAAGCGTAAGCTCCGTATGTGTATTTTTTTTTTTTTAATGTCTTTGTCAGGTTTTAAATAGCTACTTGAAAAGCAAAAGTGTCCCCAAAGCTTGTATGTTCTGAAAACACATTTAATATAGTTTATAGTCAATGAAAGATGCCTTGCTTCTGATTTAACTCAGCCTGCTATGTTGTTGTTATTGTTTGGCTTGGTTTGGTTTGGTAAGGGGTTTAACTAGAGGCAGAGTGAGTTGATGTATCAAACAAATGGGCTTTTTTACTGGTTTACCTTTTGGTATTCCTCTAAAAAAAGTACACACACATGTACATACACACATATATGTTGTTAAAAAAATGGTTTATTAATTTTTTTAAAAAATTACAAAACAAATTATCTATAATCTCACCACCCTTCTTTCACTATTTACATGTTTAATTGTTCCCATCCATTTCTTATCAGATGCATTTTACATTGTTGCATTCAGTGTGTACAAAGGCCAAAATAGTGGTAACAGGTCCCATTTATTCACAACTGTGGGGGTTTATAAAGGCCTGGGAGTAGGAGACTAATGTGCTTGTTATGTTTTGGAAACCCTAAATTCCATATGCATCTGTGCATGCTCATGTGTACCTCCCAGAATTCAGTGGCCCCACTTACCTGTTTAGCTGTTCTTGGAGTCTCAGCTTTCCATGCTTCCAGAAAGACCCGTGTTGAATTCTTGGTCAAGTCTAATCTCAAAAGCCTTTAAAGTGATCCAAGTAGAATTTGCAGGTATTTAAAACTGGTTTTCAACTGGTATTCTCCTGAGCATCAGATTTCTGAGTCTGTGTTTGAAAACTCTGTCCCCCACCACCATAGCATGTAGGGAGGCATTGAGAGGGGCTTCTACGCGCCCCCACCCACTACTACCAGAGTACTCTGCTTTGCCCAGTCTGGTACTTTGAATATTTTCTTAATGTTTTATGTAAAGAAAGATCATGGTGGCTAAACAGAGCATTTATAAGTCTCAAATTTTGATGATAGTTTATGGTACTAAAACTCCATTTGTCGATGTAATTTCCTCAAGAGGAAGAAGTATGAACTGGATTCCCATGTCCGGTGGCTTATTACTGGGACTAGAGCTATAGTATTTAAGGAAGATATAGAACTATAAATTTATAAACATATATAAAATTCTGCTTATTTTCTCATCAGTCCTATGGAGAAGATTAACTTTATTCCACTGAGACTCTGAGAAGATAAATAACTAGGGTGAAGTCACACAGGAAATAACTAGGAAATCAAGATGGGAACATGGATCTCTTCGGCTCTCCTCCTCCCCTGGTTTTACTTCCCCTAAGTGCTCACCACCAGCAGCTGCCTAGAAGAGCTACAGCAATCGTTCTATCCCTGACCAGAGAGGGATATCTTAGTTGTCTGCAAACTAAGACATTTCATGGAAAAAAAAAAATCATCTTGAAAATCGTATTTCCTAAAGATAATTTTCAAGAAATGATGATGGGCCGGAGGGGTAGGGGAGGTGGGCTGCTATCATGATTTCTCCTTCAGTCTCTGGATTTCAATTCAGTCCACTAAGGGCATGTTGAGTATGGTTGTGAGTGTACTTCTAAGCCACTCAGTGTTGGGGACACAGAAGTAAACAAGAGCAGTCATTGCCCAATGAAGTCTCAGGTTAGAGTGGAGGACAATATGGTCACTCAGATTAAGATGAAATAAATAAAGGACTTACACAAGCACAGAGTGGCATGAGAGTAAGGAAGGAAAAAGAGCATACATCTAGTTTCGGGAAACAGAAGGCCATGGAAGGAATTGGAGAAATCTTCTTGCAAGAGATGACATTTGGAATGGGCTTTAAAGAATGAGTGATTTTTCTATAGGCACAGATAGGGAGAGTTTTTTTAGCAGATGGAAACAGTATGATTAAAGGCATGGAAACTAGAATAGGAAAGGCCTGTCTGAAGAACAGCAAGAGGTCCAATTTAGACAAAACACCAAATGCTTTCTGGAGAGAAATGGGGAAGGAAATGGAAGGCTGGCTTGAGTTAGACCATAGAAGACAAGACTGCCAAGCTTAGGAGCTTAGGGCTAGATGTCCAGGACTGGGGATCACCTCCAAAGAGAATAGCTGACATCCCTGAGAGAAAATCAGAGAGCTGAGAAGATGGGAACATTAGGTGTGCTTGTGTTAAAGGGGGCTTGAGCAGTCCAAGAATCTATGAGAGAGGTCAGACTGTAGAAGCAGGAGGACATCTTACTAAACTGAAATTCCTGGAGGCAGGGTCCGGGCCCAGTTCAGTTTTGTGACTCAGCACTTAACCCATGAATGAACCTCAATAACAGATGCTGATCCCATGAGGGAACAGAGTGAAGTGGGCTCTATCCAGGCAGTCACGAGAGCACAGGTGATCAAGAAGGAGGGAATGTAAATGGATTCAATGCTGCAAAGCTGTCAAGAAGAATGAAGTCTGAAAAGGGACTGATGAATTAGGCAGTGAGCTGTCCAGTCACTAGTGGCCACTAGAGGAGCAGATTTTGAATTTGTTGCTTTGAATATAGAGGCTGGATTGTAAAGAGTTAAGGAGGAAGAGGTGGCGGGAAGGAGGAAGGCTGAATAGCATGTAGTAGCAACTTTAATGAATTTGGCACCTCTACTTTGAGTGTTAAATATTCTTTTTGAAGTTAGTGATAGAATATAATTGAACTGGGTCAAATAGATATAATTAAGCTGGGTCAAAACACAATACAAAATTAGACACATCTGTCCTTAGGTTTTCCTGTTGCATAGATCTGATTTAAATTCTCATCTGACCTTTACAATGCATTCTATAAACTTGGTATTCACGTTTCTCTACAACCACTTAACATCTTCTTTATTGCTGTTTTTCATTCCTCTACTTCTTTTTGTTCTCTCTCTACTTCCTTGCCATGTCTCCATGTCCAAGTCTTTGAAGTCTGGGAGACAGGGAGGAATTAAAGATTAATGCAACAAACTAATCTTTCATGAGTGATGGCTTCAGTTTACAGGAAGAAGTATGTCTGAAGTTCTACTCAAGATTGTGTAATCAGACCCACCATTATGGCACCCAACATGGGCAGCAGGCATTAACCACTCAATGAAGTAGTTTCAGTAATTCTAAGGCTGAAATGATCGTTAGAAACATCTGGTGAACCTTCTTTTTATATAGTTACCTGAGACTTACCGAAAAACTCAGATTCAATTGTTTAGTCCCAAGAATCCATTTTTCCCACATTTCCAGGTGCTTCTGATGATAAGCTGCTTTGTGAACCACCTTTAATTCATGCATCCAGGTGAGGATACATAGTTAGTGTTTACAACAGGGGAGCTAACCCATGCAACTTTTGGAGCTCCAAGATCCAAAGCTTGGAGTGGAAGATCTCCAAGTTAGGTAGAGGTTCAAGTAAATTAAAATCTATGCATTCTCACTTCACATGAACTATTTTATTTTCAATCAGCAAATAACTTGATCTATCAAAGATTTCTTTGGGATCTGAGTGGACATTTCTCCAAAGAAAATAAACAAATGGCCAATAAGCACATGAAAAGATGTTCACTGTCATTAGTCATGAAGGAAATGCAAATCAAAATGACAATGAGATAGAGTTTCACACCCACTAGGATTGTTCTAATCAAAAAGAGAGATAATAAGTGTTAGTAGGGATGTGGAAAAAAAAAAAAACAGGATTATCATACACCACGGGTAGGAATGTAAAATTGTACATCTGCTTTGGAAAACAGTCTGAAAATTCTTCAAAAGGTTAAACATAAAGCTACCATATGACCCAGCTATTCCACTCCTAGATATGTATGCAAGAAAAATGAAAATATATGTCCACACAAGAAATCGCACATTAATGTTCATAGCAGGATTATTTATAATAGCTGAAAAGTGAGAACAGCCCAAATGCCCATCAGCTGATGAATGGGCAAATAAAATGTTGTGTCAATTCACTGTAATATTATTGATCAATTTAAAAAATGAAGTACTGATAGGTGATATGACATGGATGAACCTTGAAATCATTGTGCTAAGTGAAAGATGCTAGTTACAAAGACCACACACTGTTGATTTCATCTGTATGAAATGTCTAGAATAGGCAAATTTGTCAAGACAGAAAGGTTAGTTGTCTAGGCCTGGAGGTGGGGAGAGGATTGGAGAGAAATGAGGAGTGGCTGCTAATGGTACAACATCTTTTTGGGGTGTTAATGAAAATGTTCTAAAACTGATTGTAATGATGGTTGAACAACACTAAGAATATATTTTAAACCGTTTATGCACTTTAAATGGGTGAATCATATGGCACATGAATTAAATCTCAACAAAGTTGTAAAATTGTTTTTAAAAAAGGATTCCTTTGGAAGATCCAATTCTTTTCTTCTGGTTAATGCTGACATTATTCCATCTTCACAGAAAAGAAGAATTATTTCTTCTTTTCCTGACAACTCCACTTTTTAAATTTTATTTTCATTAAGATATAATTTGCATACACTAAGATGCACTGGATCTAAAATAAACATAAAAATTAAAATAATAATAAACATGCTTATACATACAAAAAAAAAAAAAACTGTGAAACAGCTTTTCAAATGAGATGTGCTATTTTACATTCCTACTAACAACTAAGCAACTCCAAGTGTTCCACATCTTCTCCGACATTTGGTATTGTCAGTCTTTTTCCTGTTAGCTGTTCTAGCAGTGGTGGGGTAGTATCTCATGGTGTTTTTAATTTGCATTTCCATAATTACTGACAGTGTTGAGCTCTTTTTCATGTGCTTGTTGTATAGTTGCTTATCTGTTTAAGAAAATATCTTGTCATGTCTTTTGCCTAGTTTTAGTTAGGTTGTTTGTCTTCATATTGGTAAATTGTAGGAGTTCTTTATTGTAGTTTGGATACGTGTGTTTTGTGAGATATATCTTGCAAATATTTTTACCTAGTAGGCTTACCTACTTATTTTCTTAATGATATCTTTTCATGAATGGAAGTTTCAAGTTTTGATGAAGTACAGTTTATAATTTTTAAATTTTATGCTAAGCATTTTCTGTATTCTAAGAAATTATGACGTATACCAAGGTCACAAAGATATTTTGCTTTGTCTTCTTCTGAAAGCTGTATTGTTTTAAGCTTTACATTTAGATCAGTGACTGATCTTGAACTAATTTTTGTATATGTTGTGAAAAAGGTATTAGGTTTATTATTTTTTCATAGTCTATAATATTGTAGTAGCACAGGTGGATTGCTTTAATGTCCATTTCATAAATGTGCTAATTGTAATATGTGTGATACAGACTACTTCAGGACTCTCTGTTTTTTCTGATTGATCTACCTTCTCACCAATTAATACCAAATATAACAAGTAATAGGTCTTAGAGTCAATAAAGAGTAAGTCTTTTAACTCTTTTGCAAGATTGTTTTGGCTATTCTAACTCCTTTACTTTTCTAAATAAATTTTCTAATTAGTCATCAGTTTCTACAATAAAAAATTCTACTGGGATATTGATTATAATTGCATCAAATCTATGGAACGATTAGGGGAGAATTGCCATCTGCATAATATTGATTTTTCCTATCTATGAATATAGCACATCTTTCCTTTTATTTATATATCATTTAATTTTATTCACTAATATTTTAAAGTTTTTAATATAGAAGTGCTGCACATCTTTTGTCAAATACACCCCTAAGCATTTTATATTTTGACTATACCAGCCTTTTTATGGTTAGTGTTTAACATGGCATATATTTTCCCATTCTTTTGCTTTCATCCTGTTTATGTCTTTATCATTAGAGTGTGTTTCTTGTAAACAACATATAGCTGGTCCTAGGTTTTTCATCCAGGCTGATAATATCTGCCTTTAGGCTGAGCACAGTGGCTCATACCACCATACCTTTGGGAGGCTGAGGCTGGCAGATTGCAAATTAATACCTTTTCACTTTGTGCTTTTGTTATATATGTTGCTTCTATATATGCCATAAACTACTCATTGCAATGTGGTTTTTTTTTTATTTTAAACTGTCAATTATCATTTAAGAGTGTATGTGTGCATGTGTGCACGTGCATGCATGTCATTTTAATAAGGCCTTCATATTTACTTGCATATTTATTTACTTGTTCTGGTGTTCTTCATTCTTTCTCACATAACAAGGTCTCTCTGGTGTCATTTTCCCAAGTCTAAAAACCTTAATTTAATGTTTCTTTTAGTTCAAGTCTATTGGAAACAAATTCTTTGAGTTTTTATCTGTCTAAATATATTGCCATTTAATTTTCATTTTTAAATGATACTTATGTAGAGTTCTAGATCCACAGGTTTGGGGGATTTTGGAGTTGCAGTTATTGTTTGCTTTGTTTTTCTTAAAACACTTGAAAGAAATGATTCCACTGTCTTCTGACTTTCATTGTTTCTGATGAGAAGCCATTTTTATCATTGCTCCCCTAAATGTAATACACTTTTCTCTGGCTGCTATTAATCATTTATCTTTATTTTTGTTTTGTAGTAGTTTGACTTTGATGTGCCTGTATATGTTTTCTTTGTCATTATCCTGTTTATGGTTCTCTAGTTTCCTGGATCTATGAATTAATACCTGTCATTAATTTTGAACATTCTTGCTTATTATCTTTTCAAATGTCTTTTTCTGTTGTTTTCTTTTTCTTCTGGGATACCAATTATATAAGTAAGGTGATTTGACATTGCTTCACAAATCTCAGATACTCTGTTCTATTTTTTAAATTCTTTTTTTCTTTGTATACAGTTTATATAATTTTTATTGGTCTGTCTTCAAGTTTACTGATACTTTCTACTAATGATAAACTTATCAAGGAGCTTATCATTAGTAGAAACCATCTAATGTGGAATTTTTCATTTTTAGTATTTCTGTTTTCAATGGCAAAAACAGCAATTACTTTTGCACCACCTAATAAATACTTTCAATGGATTTTCTGAAATTTTCCATTTTTACACATACATTATTCAACTTTATAGATTCTTTAACATATTTTTATAGTTATTTTAGGATCCTAATCTATACATTTCAACCTCTGGGCTATCTCTAGACTGTATTATTGAATCGTTACTTTTTTGGTGGTATTTTCTTGCTTTGTGTTTGGTATTTTCTTGCTTTGTGTCAGGCTTTCCCTTTGCTTTTTTTTTAACAAATGTCAAGCAGCAGAACAGTGATGACTGATGTGAATAATATGTGCACTCAGAAAATCACATGCCTTTTCTTCTGTCAGTCCACTAGTATGGCTGAGTCCATCCAATCTGGATCTGGGCTACACTATTGCTTGTTATACCTGGTTCACTGTAAATTTCAGATATTGGAGGGAAGGATCAAAGCAAGCCCTTAACCAGAGCTGGGGATCTGAAGAGTTTGTCTCAGTTTTCCTGTCACATCTTCAGGCTTCAGAAGGCCCTCTAGTGCACCTGCTTCTCAGGATGGCTTTTCTCAACCTCCTCAGCCTCACCAGGCAGACAGTTGTTCTTTACTTACTGGGGACTGCCTGGTGGCTTTCTCTTCATTTTTCTGCTCTGTCTGCCACAGCAGGCCTGGCATGCTGGGCCCTAGAGGGCACCTTCCCAATGCTCCTCCCTTCCCGTGGTCACGCTTCACCCTTAGGTAAGACTGAGAGGGCAGGAGCATTTCTCTTGTGTATCTTCCCCTAACCCAGAGGGTTTCTTTTTTAAAATCTTTTTTCCTTTCTTGTTCTCAACTTCTTTTGTTAGCACTTGGTGAAGGTTCATGGAAGAGACTCTGGAGGTTGACATAGACTGTCCTTCTGCCTGGAGCTCCCAGGGACTCTCAGCTTTCATGACACTTCACACTCTTCCTTTTACAGTGTGTGAAAATGTCAGCTATTTTCTTGTTACCTGCATTTATGGCAGCTTTCTCCTCTTACCATTTCTCTGTAAAACTTGAAATCACTTGTGGTCTCATATCTCCCAGGAAAGTCTTGTCACCTTATGGATTATAATTCATTAAGGGCTTTGCAACCTCAACTTTCTTATAGTTGAAAATAACAAGGATTTGTAGAGAATCTAACTTGTTCTCTTGTTAGGGCAAGAGCAATATTCTTTGTGAATTTTACATTTTTAAAAAAAAATGTGAAAATGTGTTACATATTTATATCTAAATGTGTTACAGATATATATCTAAATTAACATTATTTTGTATCATCTAATATATAGTATGTGTAGATATTTCTCTGATTTTCTCAAATGGCATTTAATAGGTTTTTTTACTGTAATCAGAACTGAAATGAATTCACACAATATATTGGATTATGTTTCTTTTCTTTTTTATTATGGTAAGAAGACCTACCATGAGATCTATCCTCTGATCAGATTTTAAGTGTATAATACAGTATTTTTAACTATAGGCTAGTTGTTGTAGCATAGATCTCTACAACTTATTTATCTTGCATAATGGAAACTTTATACCCGTTGATTAGCAACTCTCATTTTCCCTTCCCCATGCCCAGGAAACTACCATTCCACTCTCTGTTTCTATGAATTTGACTCCTTGAAATACCTCATGTAAGTGGAATCATGCAGTTTGTGTTCTGCTGTTAACTTATTTTGCTTAGCATAATATCCTCAAGGTTTATTCATGTTGTTGCATATGGCAAGATTTCCTTCTTTTATTAAGACAGAATAATATTCCATTGTATGTATAGTCTACATTTCCTTTATCTGTTTATTTTAAATGGAAACAACTCAATACTTTTGGTTCAATTTTTCACATTATCATAAAAGGGGTATTCTATGTGCTAAGCTTCTGCTAGTTGTGGTGTGAACAGCTGCAAGTTTACACTCTATTGGAGGAGGCAGACATGATGACCAACATCAATAATGCAATATTGGTAGATGCTGTAGCAGGGACATGACCTGTGTCCCAGGATTCACAGGAGAGAATAACTAATTTGATCTGAGATAAGACAGAAGAGACAGTTGCAGAACGACAAGTCTGGGAAGATTTCCAAGAAAGGGTGAAATAATAGCTTCAGTGATGCCATATTTTACATCTTCCTTTCTGAGAGACTTTTTTAACTTCCACTTAGGTTGTTCCTGAAAAAAGTCTCTACATTCAATGCCCTTTAGCTCTCACTGCATGATGACTTCTATTATACTGTTTTACTAAATTATTACTGATAGTTTGTACTTTCACTTTAGGATGTCAGTCTTATTTTATCAATTACTTCATCCCCCTCATCACCTGTCACTGTGGCAGGCATATAACAAGTACCCAATAAATGCTTTCTGAATCTCATGATCCTGTCCTCACCCTCCTAAGGTCCTTGAGGACAGGAACTTTATTGTTGGATCCATATCTCCCAAAAGTGTCTGGCATCATTGGCACCTAATAGTTGTATTAGTCCATTTTCACACTGCTGATAAAGTCATACCTGATACTGGGCAATTTACAAAAGAGAAAGGTTTAATGGACTTACAGTTCCATTTGGCTAGGGAGGCCTCACAATTATGACAGACGGCAAGGGGGAGCAAGTCATGTCTCTTACATGGATGGCAGCAGGCAAAGAGAGAGAGCTTGTGCAGGGGAACTGCTCTTTATAAAACCATCAGATCGTGTGAGACTTATTCACTATCACAAGAACAGCCTAGGAAAGACTTACCCCCATGATTTAATTACCTCCCACTAGGTCCCTCCCACAACATGTGGGAATTCAAGATGAGATTTGGGTGGAGGTACAGCCAAATCATATCATTCTACCTCTGGTCCTTCCCAAATCTCATGTCCTCACATTTCAAAACCAATCATGCCTTCCCAACAGTCCCCCAAAGTCTTAACTCATTTCAGCATTAACTCAGAAGTCCAAAGACCAAAGTCTCATCTTGGACAAGGCAAGTCCCTTCCACCTATGAACCTGTAAAATTAAAAGCAAGTTAGTTACTTCATAAACACAATGGGGGTACAGGCAATGGGTAAATACAGCCATTCCAAATGGGAGAAATTGGCCAAAACAGAGGGGCTACAACATGATCTGTTTTGGCTCCATGTCTCACATACAGGTCACACTGATGCAAGAGGTGGGCTTCCATGGCCTGCCTTTGGCTTTGCAGGGTATAGCACCCTTCCTGGCTACTTTCGCAGGCTGCTGTTGAGTGTCTGTGGCTTTTCCAGGCACACAGTGTAAGCTCTTGGTGGATCTGCCATTCTGGGGTCTGGAGGATGGTGGCCGTCTTCTCACAGCTTCACTAGGCAGCACCCCAGTGGGGACTCTGTGTGGGGGTGCCCATCCCACATTTCCCTTCTGCACTGCCCTGGCAGAGGTTCTCCATGAGTGCCCCACCCCTGCAGCAAGTTTCTGCCTGGACATCCAGGCATTTTCGTACATCCTCTGAAATCTAAGTGGAGATTCCCAAACCTCAGTTTTTGATTTCTGTGTACCTGCAGACTCAGCACCACATGTGAGCCACCATGGCTTGGGACTTGCACCCTCTGAAGCCACAGTCTGAGCTGTACCTTGGTCCCTTTTAGTCACAGCTAGAGCAGCTGGGATGCAAGAAACCAAGTCCCTAGACTGCACACAGCAGAGGGACCATGGACCTGGCCCACAAAACCATTTTTTCCTCCTAGGCTTCCAGGCCTGTGATGGGGAAGTTCTCTGACATGCCCTGGAGACTTTTCCCCCATTGTTGTCTTGGCGATTAACATTTGGCTCTTAGTTACTTACACATATTTCTGCAGCCCACTTGAATTTCTCCTCAGACAATGGGATTTTCTTTTCTATCACATTGTCAGGGTGCACATTTTCCAAACTTTTATGCTCTGTTTTCCATTTTAAACTGAATGTCTTTAACCAGCTCCCAAGTTGCATCTTGAATGCTTTGCTGCTTAGAAATTTCTTCCACCAGGTACCCTAAATCATCTCTCTCGAGTTCAAAGTTCCACAAATCTCTGGGGTAGGGGCAAAATGCTGCCAGCCTTTTTGCTAAAACATAACAAGAGTCACCTTTGCTCCAGTTCCCAAGTTTTTCATCTCCACCTGAGACCACCTCAGCCTGGATTTCATTGTCCATATCATTATCAGCATTTTGGTCAAAGATATTCAACAAGTCTCTAGGAAGTTCTAAACTTTTCCACATTTTCCTGTCTTCTGAGTCCTCCAAACTGTTCCAACCTCTGTCTGTTATCCAGTTCCAAAGTTGCTTCCACATTTTCAGGTATCTTTTCAGCCATGCTCCACTGTACTGGTACCGATTTACCATATTAGTCCGTTTTCACGAGCTACTGATAAAGACATACCTGAGGTTGGACAATTTACAAAAGAAAGAGGTTTAATGGACTTACAGTTCCACATGGCTAGAGAGGCCTCACAATTACGGCAGAAGGCAAAGAGGAGCAAGTCACTTCTTACGTGGATGGCAGCAGACAAAAAGAGGGAGCTTGTGCAGGGGAACTCCTCTTTATAAAACCATCAGATCTCATGAGACTTCTTCATTATCACAAGAACAGCATGGGAAAGACTTGCTCTCATGATTCAATTACCTCCCACTGGGTCCCTCCCACAACAGGTGGGAAATCAAGATGAGATTTGGGTGGGGACACAGCCAAACCATATCATAGGTGCTCGATAAATATGCTTCATTGATTTTCCTATTATCTCATAATATTCTACTCTCTGTTTTCAATTCTGGATTTTATCTTTCTCTCATACCTTGGCTGGGTACTACTTTGGAAATATAGAATATTTGATCAATGTGTTAGAATTAATTGCAGGGAGAAGTCATCTGTTAGTGCCAAGAATCAGTCATCTGGTGGTTAATCACCAACTGTCTGAGACACCGTCAGTGATCAAGCCTGGGTAGTTTTCTTCTGCAAATGTATGTTTGTCTCCTTACTGGTGTACACATCCCTGAGGGGAGAATTTAGATGGCGTTTTATGTTTATATTATTCTGTGTCTTATTCAGTGTCCAGCCTAGGGCTGAGCATGAAATGTAAGCTGAGGAACACTGACTTTGATTGATAGTTACCAATGAAGAAACTCTATGCAGAACATCTCTTGCATTCCTCAGACAAAAACAGCAGCAGTGGGGTGTGGATTCTTAGTGTGGCAGGGGGCCTGGAGGGATGAGATATAGCACATAAATATAGGGACATTAGAAGAGCATGCTCTCTTGTTCAAGAAGCACATAATTTTGTTAAAGCGATAAGATGTAAGCATATGGAAGAGACAGTAGTACAGGTAGTAGGGAAGAAGTCTGTAACAGAGCAGAGAGCAAGGGATATGCTAGCCAGAAGTACAGGTTCTAGATTGGACTAAATAAATGTTTCTTAGAAGATAGTGGCTGAAAAAAATGGTTTTCTTGCAAGACAAACTCACATTAATTAACATAATAGGAATGCCAAGATCAGTAATGGATGTGGTGGGGGCTGGGGTGTAAAGAAAGAAATTCTGAAGTCTTCAAATCATTGTACTCTTAAAAATGCCCTGACTATGTTGACCTATTCAGAATATAGACTCCTACTCTTTAAAATAAGGCTGTTGAGTCAAATCAACCTATTATCTGGGATTGTCGCTGTTGTTGCTAACTCAGACCACTCCCTGCCACTATTGATTTCTTCTTTCATCAGTTCTTCTCTGCTACCCTCCCATCTGCTAAGCTGTTCAGAGGAGGCTTGATAATCTTAGAATTGGGGAAATATCGGAAAATATCAGATGTATTTTGTCTAGTATCCTCACTTTACAAAAGGAAACAAACAAAAACAGAACATACCTGAGAAGCGGTTTATTGATGGCAACACAAAGATTCTGTGACCAAAAAAAAAATCTTCAATTTTTGGCACTTTTGCTTCTTTTTTTTTTTTTTTTTTTTTTTTTTTTTTGATGGAGTCTCGCTCTGTTGCCCAGGCTGGAGTGCAGTGGCGTGATCTGGGCTCACTGCAAGCTCTGCCTCCCAAGTTCACACCATTCTCCTGCCTCAGCCTCCCGAGTAGCTGGGACTACAGGCGCCTGCCACCACGCCTGGCTAATTTTTTGTATTTTTAGTAGAGACGGGGTTTCACCATGTTAGCCAAGATGGTTTCCATCTCCTGACCTCGTGATCCGCCCGTCTCGGCCTCCCAAAGTGCTGGGATTACAGGCGTGAGCCATCGTGCCTGGCTGGCACTTTTGCTTTTTAAGTACTTTAAATCTATTCCATCATCTTCATTATGACCCTGCAGGTAGGGAGGAAACA